>NC_084616.1:30769668-31142168 GCF_033978795.1 Nerophis ophidion | reverse complement strand
CTTATCTGGTGTCAGCACTTGCTTGTACATTCTCCAGACGCCAGTGTGCCAATATGCAGTTGGATACACACACACGCACACACACACATGCGCGCACACACACACACACACACACACACACACACACACACTGTGCTACATGGTTGCACACATCTATAACATTTTTATATTTGCAGTCGCTTTTCCCAGCATTGTCACTAAGACATGGGTATTTATCTAAAGTTTTGGGGGGGCCAAATTTCCAGAAAGCTAAAGACCGTGGGACTAGACTTCTCCCTTCACTATTTGTCTTACTATGTATATTCGGGAGAATCAGCTTCCTCCACAGTGGACATTGGATTTTGCTCTATTTCTTTTGTGATTTACAGGAGCGTTCTGCTGTTCCTAAGGAGCTTTTGCAAAAAATCTAAAAAAAAAAGATCATCTCTATGACAGTGTTCTAGTCTTTTTAAGAATCTGCTGTTAAAATTAACTCACAGGCTGGCAGTTGAATTGTCCGAATGATAAAAAAAGAGAGGACCTGAAATGAAACCTTGAGAAACATTACTAGTATTATAAAAGACGTTGAAAAAATGACTGCTGACTGCATCTGAATTAAACAGACTACAGCCGCACCTTTGTGAAAAAAATACATAACAAAAAAATATATAACTGCCAAAAGTGACAGGACTTAAAGGGGTGCCTTAAAGCAGTGGTTCTCAACCTTTTTTCAGTGATGTACCTCCTGTGAACATTTTTTTAGTTCAAGTACCCCCTAATCAGAGCAAAGCATTTTTGGTTGAAAATAGAGATAAAGAAGTAAAATACAGTTACTGATTTATTATATTGTATAACAGTGCAAAATATTGCTCATTTGTAGTGGTCTTTCTTGAACTATTTGGAAAAAAATATATAAAAATAACTAAAAACTTGTTGAAAAATAAACAAGTGATTCAATTATAAAAAATATTTCTACACATAGAAGTAATCATCAACTTAAAGTGCCCTCTTTGGGGATTGTGATAGATCCATCTGGATTCATGAACTTAATTCTAAACATTTCTCCACAGAAAAATAAATATTTAACATCAATATTTATGGAACATGTCCATAAAAAATCTAACTGTCAACACTGAATATTGCATTTCTTTTCACAGTTTATGAGCTTACGTTCATATTTTGTTGAAGTATTGTGTATTTAAAACGGATTTTTGAATTGTTGCTATTTTTAGAATATTTTTTTAAAATCTCACGTACCCCCTGGCATTCCTTCAAGTACACCCAGGGGTACGCGTACCCCCATTTTAAAACCTCAGCCTTAAAGGAACACTTGAGTTTTTTAATTCCCAAGTTTGGACCTCAGTGTTCTTTGTTTCCTAGCAAGGTTAAAATGTCAATGCAAGGATCTGCCAATGTGTTTACAGTGGTCCAAGTTTCTCTTTATACAATGTGAGCACTCTGGTGTTTTTAGGAATTATCAGCACAAATGTTTGTGTACCAAGTTTTGAACTGAAAAAGAGGCCTGGTTGGTATTTGGCCCCCGAGCCACTAGTTGAATAGCCCTGCACCTGAGAGTCTTTAAGCAGCCAGATTTCGGAATCTAGCCAGAAATGATATTGCAATCGAGGTCAAAATTCTGTAGCCCCTTACCGCTCTCCCTGACTGAGGTTGCCACATACACAGCCGAATCCAGCTCGATCAAGTGGGCTACTCCAAGGAACTTCAAAGTTCCACTGCCTCTTGCTAGAAGTTGAGGTGCTCTGACCATAATAACTGATTAGACAAGCGTTTCATCAATAACAAATCTCTAACCAACACATTTTACACAGAATTAGGCTATTTTTGGGAAGAAGTACGTCATGCCTGCTTACAATAGCACAACAAATGGCAATCATATTGTTATTGTCAGTAATATCAGAAAACAAAGACTAAAACGAACTACAACCAAAGCTAGCAATGGTTATACTGGTAAAAAAATAAGTAGAGCATGCTTAGCAGCCTAATGTACGCCAAAAACTACAGAGGAGACATTTACCAAGGTATGCCTATAAGCTACTTTTTCAAACGTTTCAGATTGCCATATTACTTGGTTCATGTAGTCCACAATATGCAAACACGAATGAGGAATTATTTTATCATGTGATTTGGCTGTCTCCATACGTTGCACATTGTCATGACATCCGTGCTAATGCTGGAAATCATTTCCTCAGCGTATCAGCATATTAAGAACAAAATAGGCACTGACACTCCACATATCCACATGAGTTTATTCGTGGAAAATATATTTTGCCCTGTCAGTTCAATTACACATCGACATACAGGGCATATATTCCCCTCGTTAGCCTACATGTCGATGTGTATGCTCCCATTGACCGGGCTAGCATGCAAAGCATTCGTTGCACAAACAAACTAGATTTGTTAGACAAGATCATAGACTGTATTGGACAATATATTTTACATACGAAATGTACATTTCCATTTGTTACAAGTAATAAGAAAACGTAAATGCCTTACTTACCTATCAGGGAGGAAATGAGCAAGTTTGGCTTCCGATTAAAAAATATTCTCCGCCTGCAATTGTCTCCATCTTTCAAAGATACAAATCATTGTTTTGTTCCTGGCTTTGTCATTAATAAAATGAGAATCATAATGTCTTTTGGATTTACTAAGGTCTGACATGTTTAGTAACTTTACCAGTGGCAGTAGCTAAACGAAGATGGCGGTGCGGAACTGGCAAACTGGATATAACACACTCACATACTTTCTAATTGGTCAAACAGTGGAGGAACAATAACAAGGTTTCGGGGCTGTAATTTTAATATTGAAATGAGCCTATCCCGGCTGAACTACTGTTTTCAGTTATAGAGGTATTTGAAAAGAACATGATTTATTAAGGGCTTCACGGTGGCAGAGGGGTTAGTGCATCTGCCTCACAATATGGAGGTCCTGAGTAGTCCTGGGTTCAATCCCGGGCTCGTGATCTTTCTGTGTGGAGTTTGCATGTTCTCCCCGTGAATGCGTGGGTTCCTTCCTGGTACTCCGGCTTCCTCCCACTTCCAAAGACATGCACCTGGGGATAGGTTGATTGGCAACACTAAATTGGCCCTAGTATGTGAATGTGAGTGTGAATGTTCTCTATCTGTGTTGGCCCTGTGATGAGGTGGCGACTTGTCTAGGGTGTACCCCGCCTTCTGCCCGATTGTAGCTGAAATAGGCACCAGCGACCCCAAAGGGAATAAGCGGTAGTAAAAGGATGGATGGATGATTTATTCATGTCTTTTGGCATATCAGGCCCATTTAATGATGACTCGACATGAAGTTCTTACATATGGCTCCTTTTAATCTTTTTGTGATTTAAAAAAAAAAAATTTATCAAATGTGCTTCACCACAAGCCTCCCACTAGCTCAGTATAAAAAAATGCCAGGCTTGATGTGGAGAGACATTCTTGTTCTCAAAATGTATGATGAGATAAAACATAGGATTGTGATAATGACTTTTACAATTCCTGTTGGATGTTTTCCCACAAGGCTTCATGGAATGTGTTGCAATTTTTTTTTTTTTTTAGCTTAAACCTTCCTTTTTTTCCTCCCAGGGATTGTGGAAGAGTATCGTCCTCCCTTCTTTGACCTTGTGCCCTCCGATCCCAGCTATGAAGAGATGAAGAAAGTAGTCTGTGTGGACCAGCAGAGACCCAGCTTGCACAACCGGCTTCACTCCCACCCAGTACGGCATCCATGATCACATGTCTAAGGATGTCCAAATTATACATTAAGCAACGTCTTCTCCTTCAATAACATCGTCTTGCTCCTCATCCTATTTGTTTTTTTTCTGGGGCAAATGACCGACGGGTTGCATTTTGGACACCTTTGCTTAACTCTTTCTTGTGTGCTAGTTCTCACTTATTGGTGTAGTAATTGTAGTAACAGGGGTCTTTATGAGCATTTTGTCTGTTTGTGTCCAGATTATGACGTCCATAGTGAAGATCATGAAGGAGTGTTGGTTCCAGAACTCGCCGGCCCGCCTCACAGCACTGCGGGTGAAGAAAACCCTCTCCAAACTTGACCATGACAGTGACTTCAAGATCAAAAAACTCAAACAGGACATCTAGCTCACAATGGCAAAAATTGGAAGCGGACTCAAAATAAAAATTGTTTGAAGGGTTTATTTTTCTACATTCCTTGTCACGGGTGAATATCAGTACTTTATCAGTTATCGTCTCTAACATTTGGTGCATTTTCACAAAACAATATATTTTTCAGGAGTAGTGTCTGGACCAGGGGTCGGGAACTTTTTTGGCTGAGAGAGCCATGAAAGCCAAATATTTTGAAATGTATTTCCGTGAGAGCCATATAATTTTTTTTAACACTGAATACAACTACATTTGTGCATTTTTAAGAATGACTAACATGTTTAGAGTATGATAAGTCTCTTATTGTTTTTAATAACATTGTTATTCTGAAGATAACCAATAATAAATAAAATGCTTCTTACCATTAATGGGACTTCTTGTGCATGGATTTGCTGATGGCTTTGTGGTCTGGTTGATACGTGGTTATTTTTAACACTGTGATTACCAGAGTAATTATTCATTACTTATCATCTTAATCAAATTTCAGCTAAGATTTATCAGAGCCAGATGCAGTCATCAAAAGAGCCACATCTGGCTCTAGAGCCATATAGGTTCCCTACCCCTGGTCTAGACTGTTAAGCGCCAAAGATTATTTTACTTTGCCCGGACCAAAATCGCAAAATAAAAGCTGAAAACAGATTCAATGAAGAGAGACTTTCACTATTAATCATAATTATTATGCTTATCATAACGCAATGTCTTTTTTCTGAACACCTTTAGCTTTTGTTCAATTATCGCAGTGTGAATTAGCCGCGCACACACCATCCATCCATTTTCTCCCGCTTATTCCCTTTGGGGTCGCGGGGGGCGCTTGTGCCTATCTCAGCTACAATCGGGCGGAAGGCGGCGTACACCCTGGACAAGTCGCCCACTCACACATTAAGATATTTAGTTTTGTGTATATCCAACACAGTATTTTTCTGTCCCAAAATTTCAATCTATTTCTATTTGTACTTAAAAAGGGACATGCAATATTACATATGTTAAATATACCTGTATTTTTAAAATGCGTGTCATTTGAACGGTGACTTGTTTCATTGTACTTCATGCAATCCTCTTTTTGACCACCAGAGGCCACCAAACATTAGGGATAAATAATTTTGAGGCTGACGTTGGCAGATCAGTATTTTACAAACCACTGCAGTGAGACGCCAATAAATTGGGTTAGCGCAGGACGGCATTAATACAAACAAGTCATAACAAAAATGCCAGATAAATGAATGAAAAAAACTCCATGTCTGACTTATGTATGGGGGTTAGGGGGATTTGAGTTCTAGCACACAGCTAAATTAGACGGTATTCATTTACTGATGTACATTTAATTAATTTTAATTAAGTAATACAATTGATCTTACATTGTTCTTCGAAATGCCTATTTCCACAGTGATGATTTAAGTACAATTTAGTTGATCTATTTTATTGTAGTTTTCTTTTTTTTTTCACTTTATTGGTGTTCGCCACACAGACCCTGCTGTGTCAACTGTTGATTGATTGATTGATTGATTGATTGATTGATTGATTGATTGATTGATTGATTGATTGATTGATTGATTGATTGATTGATTATTGAAAGTTGTATTAGTAGATTGCACAGCACAGTACATATTCCGTACAATTGACCACTAAATGGTAACACCCGAATAAGTTTTTCAACTTGATTGTAACTTTAGAGTCAGGAGATCAAATCTTCATTCGGCAATTCTGTGTGAGATTTTCATGTTATCCACGTGCATGGTGATTGTCCAGGTACACTCTGGCTTCCTCCCACATTACAAACATGTGTATGTAAGGCCCCTAAATTAGGGGTGTCAAACTCATTTTAGATCAGGGGCCACATGGAGAAAAATGTACTCCCAAGGTAAAATGACGGCACGATAACTTAAATATAAAGACAACTCTTTCTTTGTTTGAAAATAAAACAAGCACATTCTGAAAATGTAAAAATCATAATGTTGTTGGGGTTTTCTTTACACTTACATGTTGCGGTTAATAGTATTCTATCGTTATTTGTCGTTATTTATACTTTCAGAATAAATTTTGTGATAATGTTCATCAGTCAACTCATTGGTGTTAATTTTCAATCCATCAAGATAAGAAAAGGAAATCACAGGATGTTATTTATGTAAATTGCTCATTTTCCTCGACATCATGTGGTTTATTTTTACATATGTAGCATCAACAAAGAATTGCTATTGCGACATCTAGTGGACACATTTAGAACATAAATTTTGCCTCATTTTTATACTTAGCAAACTTATCCCGCGGGCTGGATAAAACCTGTTCGCGGGCTGTATCAGACCTGCAGGCCATACGTATGACACCCCTGATCTAAATCATCCATAGATGTTAATGATTGTTCGTCTTTTGAGCAGGGACATGTGGTCAGGGTAGGCAGGTAAGGCAGTGCCTCGCTTGTCATGATGAAAATAAAAAATATGTATATAATCAACTGTAAAATAAATGTTCATATTTGTCCAGTAAACTGTTTATTTTGTATGATTACAATTGTTTTTTTTAACATTTATTAAAGAAAAAAAAATCCCTAGATTTGCATTTACACTTAACATAAGGCTTCCGTGTGTTTGTTCCGCTTCTTGTTTTTGCATGCGCTTATGTTTAAAGCAAAAGAGGCAAAGAGCGTGGTTTTAATGCTGGTCTGATTGTTACAATTTCGTCAAAATAATGTTTCGCAGAGACCTTTTTACACCACACATTTGTAGTTTATTAGTCTTGATAATTGGACTGTAAATAGAGAAAAGAGACACATAATTATTGCTAGTGATGTGCTATACGTTTCTTTCCGAACCGATACTGAGTAAAATTTAAGCTGGCATCGGATACCATGTGCAAACATAACTAATCTGTCTGGTAAAATGTTAAAAGTTGTGTATTTCAAATAATACCATGTCTCATAAGTTATAAAGAATACAAGACAGGGTTATGTATTCGTTGATATTAAGGTAGTGACGTAAATAACCATACAGTCAATCTACCATAATGAAACAAAACAAAAAAAACAGGAAAAACTTATACAAAGTGCACAAAAATGGTGTTTCAAACCATGAAAAAGGAATTTAATACAATAATAAATATTATGATCCATTGCCCGGATCATGTTTTGTTCTGTTGGTTTGACTACCTCAGTTCTGTTTTCAGCACACCTAGGTTTGTGTTTTACTTTGTAGTTGCCATGACTGCTGATTAGTTTCACCTGCCTCTGATTAGTGTTCAGGACGCTCACCTGCTCCTGGGCACTAATCAGAGAGCTACTTATTCCTGTTTTTCGCCACAATCAGTCTGGTCTCCTTGTTTGCACTACGCAACAGTGACAACGTTTTCTGTTCGCTTACATGCAACCCGCTATGTTAAGTATTTCTACAGTCTTTGATTCCTGTCCCTGTGCTAAGCTTCGCCCTAGCTCTCACGCTATCGGTATGCTTTTCTGTCTTTTTGTATTTTTGCATGATTTCATGGACAATAAATTAATGTCTCACCTGCAGTTTGCCTCCGGAGTTCGTGCTGCATCTTGGGAGAACGATCCGCACAGTAAAATGCAACCCCGTCGTTAAAATAAAAGCATTAAAATAAATGTATTTTTAAGACCTTCCAATAGCATAAAAACAAATTCACAGTTCAGTTACATGAACATGTTAACGTGAAAATACTGAACATGTAAATAACACTCAAAGCATGAAACTTTGACACATTGCCTCGTTCACGGTACTTCTTTTTTTTTACAATGCGTTACTGTTATTGATATACAGTACATTATCTCAAATTACTTAAGTATCAATATTTTGATTTGAGAATCGATATTACAGCATAAATATCTGGTACCAGCGGTATGGACATTTCCTTATCAATCCGTCCATCCATTTTCATCCATTTTCTACCGCATATTCCCTTCGGGGTCGCGGGGGTGCTGGAGCCTATCTCAGCTGCGTTTGGGCGGAAGGCGGTGTACACCCTGGACAAGTCGCCACCTCATCACAGGGCCAACACGGACAACATTCACACTCACATTCACACACTAGAGACCTTTTAGTGTTGCCAATCAACCTATCCCCAGGTGCATGTCTTTGGAGGTGGGTGGAAGCTGGAGTACCCGGCCCGAACCCACACAGTCACGGGGAGAACATGCAAACTCCCGAGCGGAGGATCGAACCCAGGACTACTCAGGACCTTCGTATTGTGGGGCAGATGCACAAACCCCTCTCTTCCACCGTGCTGCCCAATCAATCTGCACATCACTTATTATGGCCTCTGTAGTTTGACCCTGACTCGTACTATTGTGAACCAGCAGATGCATGTTTTGACCATGTTTTATCAGCAAGGAAACCAACATTTGTGTTCTGATTTATTTTGTTTGTTTATTTTCAGATGCAAGAATGTTGTTTTATTGCTTTACTGAATAAATAATCGATTAGGATTATATGGCCAAGATCAAGTTCTAAACTGCACTTTCAGAGAAAACAGAGGTGATCATACAAAGTTTGTTTTCGTGGAGCATAACTCATGTACTTTACATACAAATGCAGTAGAACACTGATTCTCAAACGCCCAAGAATCAGTTAATTAAACATTCATACACAGTGTTACTGTACAAACTGTGTGTATTGTTACAGTGGCCAAAAATATGAAATATACTTGTTAAATAAAACCTCAGCACTGCTTTCAATGAGTATGCAGGCATACTTCTTGAAGAGCCAAGCGTTTTCTGAGGTGCTATAGGTCAGTGGTCCCCGATTGGTACCGGGCCGCAGAATAATTTTTTATGAAAAAATAAATAAAAAAATAAAAAATATATATTTTTTTTCTTTTCTTAAATCAACCTAAAAAACACAATATACACTTACAAATAGTGCACCAACCACAAAAAACTCCCTTTTTCATGACAAAAACGTCCCTTTTTCATGAGAAAGAAGAAAAAAAAAGAACACCCCCCCGGGCTGCGGGACAAATTATTAAGCGTTGACCGGTCCGCAGATACAAAAAGGTTGGGGACCACTGCTATAGGTGATACATTTTGATAACCACTCCTATAGAAGGTAAGAAGGAATCCAAATGTTTCTTTTTAGTTCATCAAAGCAAATAAACTGGGACCAATGAGTATTTGATAACATTTTTATGAAAGTGAATTACTCCTTTCCTTTGTCATCTTAACAAGCGACCTGTATTAACATGCCTTAAACCTCACCGCTTTAGGGTTAGGGTTAGGGTTAACCCTAACCAGTCAATTAATTGACAATCCATCCATCCATTTTCTACCGCTTATTCCCTTTTGGGGTTGCGGGGTGCCCTGGCACCTATATCAGCTACAATCGGGCGGAAGGCGGGGTACACCCTGGACAAGTCGCCCCTCATCGCAGGGCCAACACAGATTGACAATGTGTTTCATAATTAATCTGGAGCCAGGCCCGGAGGTGGGGCACGATGGCGAGCGCCTGGTGGCCGGGCCTGTTCCCATGGGGCCCGGCCGGGCACAGCCCGAAGAGGCAACGTGGGTCACCCCTCCAATGGGCTCACCACCCATAGCAGGGGCCATAGAGGTCGGGTGCATTGTGAGCTGGGCGACAGCCGAAGGCAGGGCACTTGGCGGTCCGATCCTCGGCCACAGAAGCTAGCTGTTGGGACGTGGAACGTCACGTCACTGGGGGGGAAAGAGCCTGAGCTAGTGCGCGAAGTCGAGAAATTCCGGCTGGATATAGTCGGACTCACTTCGACGCACAGCAAGGGCTCTGGAACCACTTCTCTCGAGCGGGATTGGACCCTCTTCCACTCTGGCGTTGCCGGCAGTGAGAGGCGACGGGCTGGGGTGGCAATTCTTGTTTCCCCCCGGCTCAAAGCCTGTACGTTGGAGTTCAACCCGGTGGACGAAAGGGTAGCCTTTTTCCGCCTTCGGGTGGGGGGACGGGTCCTGACTGTGTTTTGTGCTTATGCACCAAACAGCAGTTCAGAGTACCCACCCTTTTTGGGAACGCTCGAGGGAGTACTGGAAAGTGCTCCCCCGGGTGATTCCCTTGTCCTACTGGAGGACTTCAACGCTCACGTTGGCAACGACAGTGAAACCTGGAGAGGCGTGATTGGGAAGAATGGCCGCCCGGATCTGAACCCGAGTGGTGTTTTGTTATTGGACTTTTGTGCTCGTCACAGTTTGTCCATAACAAACACCATGTTCAAACATAAGGGTGTCCATATGTGCACTTGGCACCAGGACACCCTAGGCCGCGGTTCCATGATCGACTTTGTAGTTGTGTCATCGGATTTGCGGCCTCATGTTATGGACACTCGGGTGAAGAGAGGGGCGGAGCTTTCCACCGATCACCACATGGTGGTGAGTTGGCTGCGATGGTGGGGGAGGATGCCGGACAGACCTGGGAGGCCCAAACGCATTGTGAGGGTCTGCTGGGAACGTCTGGCAGAGTCTCCTGTCAGACAAAGTTTCAATTCCCACCTCCGGAAGAACTTTGAACATGTCACGAGGGAGGTGCTGGACATTGAGTCCGAGTGGACCATGTTCCGCACCTCTATTGTCGAGGCGGCAGATCGGAGCTGTGGCCGCAAGGTAGTTGGTGCCTGTCGGGGCGGCAATCCTAAAACCCCTTGGTGGACACCAGCGGTGAGGGATGCCGTCAAGCTGAAGAAGGAGTCCTATCGGGTCCTTTTGGCTCATAGGACTCCGGAGGCAGTGGACAGGTACCGACAGGCCAAGCGGTGTGCAGCTTCAGCGGTCGCGGAGGCAAAAACTCGGACATGGGAAGAGTTCGGGGAAGCCATGGAAAACGACTTCCGGACGGCTTCGAAGCGATTCTGGACCACCGTCCGCCGCCTCAGGAAAGGGAAGCAGTGCACTATCAACAACGTGTATGGTGCGGATGGTGTTCTGCTGACCTCGACTGCGGATGTTGTGGATAGGTGGAAGGAATACTTCGAAGACCTCCTCAATCCCACCAACACGTCTTCCTATGAGGAAGCAGTGCCTGGGGAATCTGTGGTGGACTCTCCTATTTCTGGGGCTGAGGTCGCTGAGGTAGTTAAAAAGCTCCTCGGTGGCAAGGCCCCAGGGGTGGACGAGATCCGCCCGGAGTTCCTTAAGGCTCTGGATGCTGTGGGGCTGTCTTGGTTGACAAGACTTTGCAGCATCGCGTGGACATCGGGGGCGGTACCTCTGGATTGGCAGACCGGGATGGTAGTTCCTCTCTTTAAGAAGGGGGACCGGAGGGTGTGTTCCAACTATCGTGGGATCACACTCCTCAGCCTTCCCGGTAAGGTTTATTCAGGTGTACTGGAGAGGAGGCTACGTCGGATAGTCGAACCTCAGATTCAGGAGGAACAGTGTGATTTTCGTACTGGTCGTGGAACTGTGGACCAGCTCTATACTCTCGGCAGGGTTCTTGAGGGTGCATGGGAGTTTGCCCAACCAGTCTACATGTGCTTTGTGGACTTGGAGAAGGCATTCGACCGTGTCCCTCGGGAAGTCCTGTGGGGAGTGCTCAGAGAGTATGGGGTATCGAACTGTCTTATTGTGGCGGTCCGTTCCCTGTACGATCGGTGCCAGAGCTTGGTCCGCATTGCCGGCAGTAAGTCGAACACATTTCCAGTGAGGGTTGGAATCCGCCAAGGCTGTCCTTTGTCACCCATTCTGTTCATAACTTTTATGGACAGAATTTCTAGGTGCAGTCAAGGCGTTGAGGGGTTCCGGTTTGGTAACCGCAGGATTAGGTCTCTGCTTTTTGCAGATGATGTGGTCCTGATGGCTTCATCTGACCGGGATCTTCAGCTCTCGCTGGATCGGTTCGCAGCCGAGTGTGAAGCGACCGGAATGAGAATCAGCGCCTCCAAGTCCGAGTCCATGGTTCTCGCCCGGAAAAGGGTGGAATGCCATCTCCGGGTTGGGGAGGAGACCCTGCCCCAAGTGGAGGAGTTCAAATACCTAGGAGTCTTGTTCACGAGTGAGGGAAGAGTGGATCGTGAGATTGACAGGCGGATCGGTGCGGCGGCGTCTTTAGTAATGCGGACGTTGTACCGATCCGTTGTGGTGAAGAAGGAGCTGTGCCGGGAGGCAAAGCTCTCAATTTACCGGTCGATCTACATTCCCATCCTCACCTATGGTCATGAGCTTTGGGTCATGACCGAAAGGATAAGATCACGGGTACAAGCGGCCGAAATGAGTTTCCTCCGCCGTGTGGCGGGGCTCTCCCTTAGAGATAGGGTGAGAAGCTCTGCCATCCGGGAGGAGCTCAAAGTAAAGCCGCTGCTCCTTCACATCGAGAGGAGCCAGATGAGGTGGTTCGGGCATCTGGTCAGGATGCCACCCGAACGCCTCCCTAGGGATGTGTTTAGGGCACGTCCAACCGGTAGGAGGCCACGGGGAAGACCCAGGACACGTTGGGAAGACTATGTCTCCCGGCTGGCCTGGGAACGCCTCGGGATCCCCCGGGAAGAGCTAGACGAAGTGGCTGGGGAGAGGGAAGTCTGGGTTTCCCTGCTTAGGCTGTTGCCCCCGCGACCCGACCTCGGATAAGCGGAAGATGATGGATGGATGGATTCGCAGCCCATTTTCTCTCTTTGTAGCTTGTAGCCTTGACGTAAGCTACCTGGCTACATAGGTCTAATAGTAGCTAAGGCACACTCGTTAAAAAAAGTGGTTAAGCGACCGCAAAGTTACTTGAGGTTACGTAGTTTAGCTGCATGTAGCTTGTTACTATCGCTGGTAAACATGATGAGCAAAAAGAAATATAAATAATTCTGGAAATCCATCCATCCATCCATTTTTCTACCGCTTATTTCCTTTGGGGTAGCGGGGGGCGCTGGTGCCTATCTCAGCTACAATTGGTCGGAAGGCGGGGTACACCCTGGACAAGTCACCACCTCATCTTAGGGCCAACACAGATAAACAGACAACATTCACACACTAGGGCCAATTTAGTGTTGCCAATCAACCTATCCCCAGGTGCATGTCATTGGAAGTGGGAGGAAGCCAGACTACCCGGAGGGAAACCCATGCAGTCACGGGGAGGACATGCAAACTCCACACAGAAAGATCTTGAGCCCGGGATTGAACCCGGGACTACTCAGAACCTTCGTATTGTGAGGCAGACACACTAACCCCTGTCCCACCGTGCTGCCCCAATTCTGGAAATATAATGCGTTATTGAATTTTACTGTAGTTTGGACAAACATGACTTATTTGCAAGATGGCTTCTATTCAAGTCCTGATTTGAAAATTTTGCATTTGGATTCTCCCCATAAAGAAGTTGAAGAAGGCTAATTAGCCCCCAACTGTGAACTTCAACCGTAATGCTTTAGGCCTAAAGCCATTGTAATCCTGACCGGGTAGAAAATATCAGTAGAAGAGGACCGAAACAAAATAAAGCATTTTATCTTATTTTTATCTCGTTTTTGAGCGTCGGTTCGCTCTTTCCCAGTTTTTCCACAAATTGTCTCCCAGGGTGCTCCTGATTTTCGCATTTGCCTTGAGTTTTGAACATTTTTTCCATTCAATCTCCGACCAAAACCCTTCTTCTTCAAGGTATTTGATAGGATGGCTGAAAATTCCCTTCCTGTAACTTGGTACATCCCCTTTTGTGTGAATAACTTTGACTGGCTAAGTCCATACTTTTATTATATTCCCATCATTTGGAAACGTTTGCAGGCTGACCCCTTCTTTAGTTGTATTGTTACAACCTGCAACAATGCATCTGGCCGACATATTTGATAATCCCTTCAAATTCTGTGTGAAAATAATATGATTCTGGATAGCAATACTTCTAAAACACATACTATACAATATGAAATTTCCTCCAGTGTTCTGTATGGAACATCAACAGGCTGATACAGGCCCACCCAAAATTTAGAGCTAAGAGGGTGTTTCAAAATGTGCTAAAACAAGCCTAAAATCACTACTGTCTCTCTTTTGGGAACATCTACCTGTGAACATCCCTTTTATCTTGCTGTATATTTGACCTGGCAGCAAATTCAAGGGTTGGTTTTGCTCTGATCCACACATCACTTCATGATTAGAACTTGTCAAATTCTGGCATAAATTCTATTTTGCAATAAATGTGTGATTCAACACAAATATAAATTGTGAGAAGAAAAAACAACAATTTCCTTACATGTTGTAAATTCAGGTGCTGCACTGAAAAAAACAATGAATGAAAAGTGAATAGTAAAAACAATTTGGCCAGTTTAAACCCATTTATTTAGAAATAGTGTTTCATTAGAAATACATCCATTTCATACATTATTCATTGATCCATAATTTACTTCAGACTGTGCCCCAGGAGGCTGTTTGATTTAAGGGAAGAAAGAAGAAAAATAAAAACATAGTTTTTAACATGACAAAAACTGTTTTCATTCAACATTTACTGGGAAATTAACATACATTTGTTTAAACAAAAAGATAATATGGTAATGATAAAAAACAATGTGGTTAACACGATGCTATAAAGACGTGTACTGTGTGTGTGAATGTAAAAAAAGACACATGTAATGTTATTATTGAATGAATGGGATGGAGATGGTCTGGTTGATGTCTTTAATGGGGCCTCCTTGTCTCTGGTCTTGCAGTGAGATAAATGTGTCCATTCAGCCTCTGTGACTGATCAATTGTTGCATGTTACATTTTTAGGCAACTACTACTGCTGATATGGGCTTCGATCAGCATACCCCGATCAAATCGAGGATCAATTTGGATGTAGGGGTGTTTTGAAAAAAAAATGCGTACAGATCTGAACACAAAGCATAACACAACTTGTGAATGGAGCTCAGGTGAGTAAAACATCTGCTTTTGAGATTTTCCACATGCTTGCTTTAAAAAAAAAAAAAAATGTACCTTGTTCGTCATCAACCTTAAGTGCATTAACTTTTCTCCTTGCTTCTTTTTATCCACTGTGTCGTATCTCAGAATGTCTCAGATACAATTGTCCCAGAGACATATTTTTTTTCAGCAGACACCGTAAGGGTCACTAGTGGCAAACATTGAAAATACAATTTCAAATACTACAGTAGTACTTCAACAAATGCGCTCAACTGCTACTTTGACGAAGCTTTTAACTTGTATCTCAAATCAAAGTCTCCCATTGAAATTAATTGCAATCTATTTCGTTTGTGCTTTGCCATCAGAACAGCACATTTTTAACAAGGAAGATGTATTTTAAAAACAAAAAATGAAATGTATGAAAAACAATACAATAAACTGCAGTATATTTTAGGAAGTAATCTAATAATAATGTACGATATTTACCTTGGAGAGTGGACTTCTACGGTATCTCCTTCCGACTGCTTCTCTGTCAAACACACCATCAGCAGCTTTTCCATATTTTCATGTATAAATGTCCACCATGTAGATAATATTCTAACGTTCTGGGCAGGCGTCAAAGTCATTCAGCTTCAGTATGGGTCAAACTAGCAGAGATATACTCAAATGTTTTACAATTTCTTTCTTTAATTCAGGGAATATCATCCACGTCTTCTTTTCAGCACTGTCTTCCACACTCATTTCATTCTATGGTTGGAAAAGTAAGTTATGTCAGTCTCTAGCTATTAGCTAAAACCAGCAAATAAGACCAGATGTTTTTTGGCGGATCTTACGGGGTTCACTATGACATTTGCTACACCCACTAATGTCGAGGATGCTTGTAACTCACATTTTTGCTTGCAACTAAAAGCATAACAATTAACAAGAGACACCTCTTATCTCAAAACACGCTTAAGTTGGGACACTGTAATATTCAAAAATAATATAAATATGATACAAATTCCCACTTCCAAAGACATGCACCTGGGAATAGGTTGATTGGCAACACTAAATTTGCCCTAGTGTGTGAATGTGAGTGTGAATATTGTCTGTCTATTTGTGTTGGCCCTGCGATGAGGTGGCGACTTGTCCAGGGTATACCCCGCCTTCCACCCGATTGTAGCTGAGATAGGTGCCAGCGCCCCCCGCTACCTCAAAAGGGAATAAGCGGTAGAAAATGGATGATGGATATAGTTTAGTTTAGTTTATTGTTCTTCGGTTTTTGTATAAATAACATAGTCAATAGTCACACATTTTTCCATACACCCTGACTGAAACTATGGTGCTGTTGTTTAAAAAGCAAGTGTCCTCAACCCAATCAGCTATCCCTCCAATCAATGTATTTTGTCCATTAATGAGCAGTATTTCTATGCTTTTATTATTTGGGTGACATTTTGCTAGCTGGATAAATGGTGAAGACATCAGGTCTACAGTATCTGCTGAACAAATCCCTCCATATCATTTGGAAAAAAAACACAACACTATAAGAAAACAGAGGGCAAGGAGAACTCACAGACAGCCAGTCAGACCTCTGATACTCCAACACGCCCCCCACCCCCAAGCCCTATGTTAAAAATAACCAGCTCTTCATCTGACTGACCAGACAGCCTGGGGTTTGTGGGGGTATTATCTATCTGGAGTGTGTTTCACACACACAAACACACACACACACGCACACACACACACACACACACACACACACACACACACACACACACGCACACACGCACACACGCACACAGACAAAGTCCGAACATGAATGCAGAAATGCAACAGACTGAAAGAGAATTAAGACACTGGTATGCAGATACAGTATTAACAATGAGACAGCAGAAGTTGTTTGTGGCCAGAGAATGTATTGGTGGCTGAGTTTGGGTACCAATTCCAAGTTGTTGTTTTCTTTGGAACCATCTGATTTTCTGCACATTAAATTGGAACTGCACTTTTTTTTGGGAAAGTTGCCTATTGTTCACAATCATTCTGAAAGACAAAAATACAAAAAGATTTGGTAAAACTTTAGTATGGGGAACATATTCACCATTATTTAGTTGCTTATTAACATGCAAATTAGAAACATATTGGCTCTTAATTAGTCATAATTAATTACTTATTAATGCCTTATTCTGCATTGCCTTATTATACAACCAGTAAGCCATCGACTAACAGTCTTCCCTCAATAACATCAGAATTATTACTTAGTAGTAACCCTAACTCTAACCCTAATATGTTCCCCTAGTGTCCATCCATCCATCCATCCATCAATCCATTTTCTCCATCGCGTGTCCCTTTCGGGTGCTGAAGCTGGATCTCAGCTGCAATTGGGCGGAATGCAGGGCACACCCTGGACAAGTCGCCACCTCATCACAGGGCCAACACAGATAGACAGACAACATTCACACTCACATTCACACACTGGGGCCAATTTAGTGTTGCCATTCAACCTATCCCCAGGTGCATGTTTTTGGAAGTGGGAGGAAGCCGGAGTACCCGTAGGGAACCCACGCAGTCACGGGGAGAACATGCAAACTCCGCACAGAAAGAGCCTGAGCCCGGGATTGAACTCAGGACCTTCATATTGTGAGGCACATGCACTAGCCCCTGTACCACCGTGCTGCCTCCCTAGTATCCAAATAACTCTAAATTTTGTCTTTGTTACTTAGAATATGTTCCCCATACTAAAGTGTTACCAAGGTTTTTATGGGGTTTTTTTTGCATTCTAATCGGCTGGTTTTAGGTGGCTATCAATGCAGCTAAACATTTGTACCTGTTAATCACTTTAAAAACACATTCAAAAACCGCCAATGATGTGATAAGTGATAAGCTAGCTGCTATGTCAGCATGAAACACGTCTGAGTTTGTAATGCACAACACTGCGATAGGATACTGTGGAGGGGGGTGTGACCTGCGGGCCTGCCGCGAAACAGGGAGTTGCCAGGACCTGCCTCGAAGACAGCGACATGTGCGTAGATGGCTCAGGTGGGCTTTGTTATCTAATCACCTGTCGCCTTTATTAGCAGCAACCGTGTTGAGATGAGTAGTTGGAGTTGGAGGTGCTGCTGAGTGGACGCAGGGGAAAAGACAGTTTGCTGGAAAGCAAAAGACTTTGTACTATTTTATGAAAATTAAACAGTGTTATATTTGGAATTCCTGGCTCTCCTGGCAGTGTGTGGTGGTCTGAAGAACCCACTAGAGGGCAACCTCTTTAGACACCAATCTGTACTGACTAAAAACATGAACAGTTGTATTACAGTGTCTGTAAAGTATTAGCCCACATTTCATGTTTTCTGTGTACACAGGCAGCATATGCACTGTAGTTGTAACAAAATGATCAATATAAAATGTGATTCACTCGATGGTCTGTTTGGTCCAGCTGGCCAGGGATGTTTTCTCCAATGTTTTTGCGTAAGTCCGCCATTTATATCAAAATAGAATGGCTTCAAATTCCACATGTTGCAGCTTTGAGTGACTTTCACTTCACTCTCTTGGCTTCTGTCTGCTCCCCAAAGTTTCACCCTGGCTTTGTGCTGGCATCTAAAAGTAGTAGTTCATTCTCTGTATATTCAGCTTCAAAAAGATAAAGTTGTGACTCTTAATTTTTCCAAAATTAGTTGTCTTCACTGTTTGTAATGGTGTCTACCATGATTAGAAGACAAACAAACCTTGTTTACGGAAGTCAGACACACATTGCCAGAAGTCCTAAGTGCGCTGCTTAGGAAAAGGAAATAAAATACGGTAAATATTGTACATATTAAAAATTGTTATGAACATGTCTTTTACTACATTATATATAGACATGCAGTGTGTATATAAAATGTTGTTTTGAAGTTGTTTTAGAGAATTGTGAAGATTACAACGGTGACTGCCATTAGCCGCATCTTCCAAGGGGTTTTTATCGTCTTTTAAAAAAAAAGGGGGATAAAAGACGTGCTTTCTTGTCTCTATCAATGATTGTGAACGATAGGCAAAATTCCACACAAAACTGCAATTCCCCTTTAAAAGAACTGCTTAATGCCTCAATATGACCAAAATATTTGGTGAGTTAAGATGCCTGAAAAAAACAAAATTCTTTAATTCCATCATCTTCCGCTTATCCGAGGTCGGGTCGCGGGGGCAACAGCCTAAGCAGGGAAACCCAGACTTCCCTCTCCCCAGCCACTTCGTCAGGCTCTTCCCGGGGGATCCCGAGGCGTTCCCAGGCCAGCCGGGAGACATAGTCTTCCCAACGTGTCCTGGGTCTTCCCCGTGGCCTCCTACCGGTTGGACGTGCCCTAAACACCTCCCTAGGGAGGCGTTCGGGTGGCATCCTGACCAGATGCCCGAACCACCTCATCTGGCTCCTCTCGATGTGAAGGAGCAGCGGCTTTACTTTGAGTTCCTCCCGGATGGCAGAGCTTCTCACCCTATCTCTAAGGGAGAGCCCCGCCACACGGCGGAGGAAACTCATTTCGGCCGCTTGTACCCGTGATCTTATCCTTTCGGTCATGACCCAAAGCTCATGACCATAGGTGAGGATGGGAACGTAGATCGACCGGTAAATTGAGAGCTTTGCCTTCCGGCTCAGCTCCTTCTTCACCACAACGGACCGGTACAACGTCCGCATTACTGAAGACGCCGCACCGATCCGCCTGTCGATGTCACGATCCACTCTTCCCTCACTCGTGAACAAGACTCCTAGGTACTTGAACTCCTCCACTTGGGGCAGGGTCTCCTCCCCAACCCGGAGATGGCACTCTACCCTTTTCCGGGCGAGAACCATGGACTCGGACTTGGAGGTGCTGATTCTCATTCCGGTCGCTTCACACTCGGCTGCGAACCGATCCAGCGAGAGCTGAAGATCCCGGTCAGATGAAGCCATCAGGACCACATCATCTGCAAAAAGCAGAGACCTAATCCTGCGGTTACCAAACCGGAACCCCTCAACGCCTTGACTGCGCCTAGAAATTCTGTCCATAAAAGTTATGAACAGAATGGGTGACAAAGGACAGCCTTGGCGGAGTCCAACCCTCACTGGAAATGTGTTCGACTTACTGCCGGCAATGCGGACCAAGCTCTGGCACTGATCGTACAGGGAACGGACCGCGGATCCTTCCACCTATCCACAACATCCGCAGTTGAGGTCAGCAGAACACCCTCCGCACCATACACGGTGTTGATAGTGCACTGCTTCCCTTTCCTGAGGCGGCGGACGGTGGTCCAGAATCGCTTCGAAGCCGTCCGGAATTCGTTTTCCATGGCTTCCCCGAACTCCTCCCATGTCCGAGTTTTTGCCTCCGCAACCGCTGAAGCTGCACACCGCTTGGCCTGTCGGTACCTGTCCACTGCCTCCGGAGTCCTATGAGCCAAAAGGACCCGATAGGACTCCTTCTTCAGCTTGACGGCATCCCTCACCGCTGGTGTCCACCAAGGGGTTTTAGGATTGCCGCCCCGACAGGCACCAACTACCTTGCGGCCACAGCTCCGATCTGCCGCCTCGACAATAGAGGTGCGGAACATGGTCCACTCGGACTCAATGTCCAGCACCTCCCTCGTGACATGTTCAAAGTTCTTCCGGAGGTGGGAATTGAAACTTTGTCTGACAGGAGACTCTGCCAGACGTTCCCAGCAGACCCTCACAATGCGTTTGGGCCTCCCAGGTTCTAGGTGAGGGATCAGACAAAGAGCAGCTTGAAGACCTTTATGAAGAAGAAAAATCATGGACCCAGATTTCCCTCGCCCGGACGCGGGTCACCGGGGCCCCCCTCTGGAGCCAGGCCCGGAGGTGGGGCACGATGGCGAGCGCCTGGTGGCCGGGCCTGTTCCCATGGGGCCCGGCCGGGCACAGCCTGAAGAGGCAACGTGGGTCACCCCTCCAATGGGCTCACCACCCATAGCAGGGGCCATAGAGGTCGGGTGCAATGTGAGCTGGGCGTCAGCCGAAGGCAGGGCACTTGGCAGTCCGATCCTCGGGTACAGAAGCTAAATTTTGGGACTTGGAACGTCACGTCACTGGGGGGGAAAGAGCCTGAGCTAGTGCGCGAAGTCGAGAAATTCCGGCTGGATATAGTCGGACTCACTTCGACGCACAGCAAGGGCTCTGGAACCACTTCTCTCGAGGCTGCGAATCCAGGCCCCCCAAAATATGGAGAAAATACAATGGATAAATGAGAACATACATATCATCCTTCAATACTTTTTTTTCTTTTCTTTTCAATATCAGACTGATATCTGATATCAATATTGGGAATGTGATGCCCCTCTTTACAAGTACAGTTAGTTATCTACTGATTACTCAATGCCACCGTCCAATAAATTATTTTTATTTCTGTGTGGAGTTTGCATGTTCTCCCCGTGACCGCATGGGTTCCCCCCGTGGTACCCCGGCTTCCTCCCACCTCCAAAAATATGCATCTGGTCATAGGTTGATTGTAGGGGTATGGGAAAAAATTGATTCGAATACGTATCGCGATTTTCACGTTGTGCGATTCAGAATCGATTCTAATTTTTTTTTTTAAATCGATTTTTTAATTTTTTTATCAATCCAACAAACCAATACACAGCAATACCATAACAATGCAATCCAATTTCGAAACCAAACCTGACCCAGCCATACTTAGAACTGCAATAAACAGAGCAATAGAGAGGAGACATAAACACGACACAGAACAAACCAAAAGTAGTGAAACAAAAATTAATATTATCAACAACAGTATCAATATTAGTTATAATTTCAGCATAGCAGTGATTAAAAATCCCTCATTGACATTATCATTAGACATTTGTAAAAATTAAAAAAAAAGAACAATAGTGTCACAGTGGCTTACACTTACATCGCATCTCATAAGCTTGACAACACACTGTGTCCAATATTTTCACAAAGATAAAATAAGTCATATTTTTGGTTGGTTTAATAGTTAAAACAAATTTTAATTATTGCAATCAGTTGATAAAACATTGTCCTTTACAATTATGAAGGCTTTTTAAAAAAAAAATCTACTACAAGTTAATCATCAGAGTATATACATTGAATTATTTAAATTATTTACAAACCGGAGGGGGGTGGGGGGTTAGATTTGGTTGATATCAGCACTTATCAGAATCAGAATCAGAATAGTTTTTTTTATTGCCGTTGTTTAAGAACCGGTTCACAAACTAGGATTTTTTCTTGGTGCAATCGTGCACCATAAAGGACATACAACACTGAATAGAATAACATGAGCTGTAACTGAGCTATTAGATTTTGATATTGTTCATGTGTCTGATGGCCGAGGGAAAAAACTGTTCAGGTGGCGGGAGGGGTGGGTCTGGATGGACTGTAGTCTCCTGCCTGAGGGGAGAGGGGAGTATAGTTTAAGAAGAGTCAGCTGTGATCCGACCCACACGCCTCCTGCTCCTGGAAGAGAACAGGTCCTGGAGGGATGGGAGCTTGCAGCCAATCACCTTCTCAGCAGCATGTACGATGCGCTGCAGTTGATGTTTATCCTGGACTGTGGCGCAGGGGAACCACAAGGTGATGAAGGAGCTGAGGATGGACTCGATGATGGCTGAATAAAACTGCACCAGCATCTCGGTCGGCACCTTAAGTTTCCTCAGTTGCCGCAAGAAGTACATCCTCTGCTGGGCCTTCTTGATGAGGGAGCTGATGGTCGGCTCCCACTTGAGGTCCTGGGGGATGGTGGTGCCCAAGAAACGGAAGGAGTCCACAATGGAGACGGGCGGGGGAGAGTCAATCAAGGTGAGAGGGGATGCTGGGGCTGTGACTTTCCTGAAGTCCATGATCATCTCCACTGTTTTCTGGGCGTTCAGCTCCAGGTTGTTGAGGATGCACCAGGACGCCAGCCGGTCCACCTCTCTCCTGTAGGCGGACTCATCACCATTTGAGATGAGCCCGATGAGGGTAGTGTCATCCGCAAACTTGAGCAGCTTTACCGATGGGATACTGGAGGTGCAGCAGTTTTTGATACAGAGAGAAGAGCCAGGGGGAAAGTACACTGCCCTGAGGAGTAGCAGTGTTCTTGGTTCGACTGCATCATCTGAGAAATGGACATTGTAACAGTGTAGGTCTGACTTCATAGGAAATGTACCGCGAGCAGTGAACATAGTGAGTTCAGAAAGCATAAGAACAAGTATACACATTTGATTATTTACATTTGATTATTTACAATCCGGGTAGGTGCGATGTGAAGGGGGGAAGGTGTTAGTCTAGGGTTGAAATTGCCTGGAGGTGTTATTTTAGGCGGTTTTGGAGGAGGATAGAGATGCATTTTCTTTTACACCTGTTGGGGGTGCATTCTGTATTGATATGGCATAGAAGCAGAATGAATTAAGACCTTTGTTAAATTGGAATCTGGGTTTACGTGGTTTGTGGAGCTCCCCCTGGTGTTTTGGTTATGGCGGTCATTTACGTTCTGGAAGTAGTTTGACTTGTATCAGGGAGGTGTAGCGGATTTTATAGACTCGGTTCAGTGCAAGTTGTTTTACTCTGTCTTCCACCCTGAGCCAGCCCACTTTGGAGAAGTGGGTAAGAGTGAGGTGTGATCTGGGGTGGAGGTCTAAAAGTGACCTGACTGGCTTGTTCTGGGATGTTTGGAGTCTAAATGTGAGGGTTTTGGAGGTGCTGGGGTACCAGGATGTGCAAGCGTAATCGAAAAAGGGTTGAATGAGAGTTCCCGCTAGAATCATCATGGTGTTTTTGATGACCAGAGAGGAGATTCTGTAGAGCAGTGGTTCTCAACCTTTTTTCAGTGATGTGCCCCCTGTGAACATGTTTTTATTTCAAGTACCCCCTAATCAGAGCAAAGCATTTTTGGTTGAAAAAAAGAGATAAGTAAAATATAGCATTATGTCATCTGTTTCTGACTTATTAAACTGTATAACAGTGCAAAACATTGCTCATTTGTTGTGGTCTTTCTTGAACTATTTGGAAAAAAAGATATAAAAATAACTAAAAACTTGTTGAAAATTAAACAAGTGATTCAATTAGAAATAAAGATTTCTACACAAAGAAGTAATCATCAACTTAAAGTGCCCTCTTTGGGGATCGTAATAGAGATCCATCTGGATTCATGAACTTAATTCTAAACATTTCTTCACAAAAAAAGAAATCTTTAACATCAATATTTATGTAACATGTCCACAAAAATCTAGCTGTCAACACTGAATATTGCATTGTTGCATTTCTTTTCACAGTTTATGAACTTACATTCATATTTTGCTGAAGTATTATTCAATAAATATATTTATAAAGGATTTTTGAATTGTTGCTATATTAAGAATATTTTTTAGAAAATCTCACGTACCTCTTGGCATACCTTCAAGTATCCCCAGGGGTACGCATACCCGAATTTGAGAACCACTGCTGTAGAGGAATCTCGTTCGCTGGTTGACCTTTTTAATTACCTTAGTTGACATTTTATCACAGGAAAGTTTAGCCTCTAGAATGAAACCTAGGGAGGTGACCTCATCTTTCCTGGTGAAAACAATGTGACCCACTTTAATAAAGTTAAAGTTAAAGTTAAAGTACCAATGATTGTCACACACACTCTTGGTGTGGCGAAATTATTCTCTGCATTTGACCCATCACCCTTGATCAACCCCTGGGAGGTGAGGGGAGCAGTGGGCAGCAGCGATGCCGCGCCCGGGAATCATTTTTGGTGATTTAATCCCCAATTCCAACCCTTGATGCTGAGTGCCAAGCAGGAAAGGATAGTGAAGTCACTGACTTTCTTAAGGTTGATTTGGGACCCAAATAGGATGGATAGGATGGACACACTGCGGGCTTACACACACACATCCACAATAAAAAAATAATCCCCCCCCCCAATAACCCAACGCCCTCGACACAAATCCCGTAGGGGTGATGAATCAGCGCCTGAAGAGCTGCGGCCTACCACCATGACCTTGAACTACCTTCCCCCCATTTGCTATATCTCGAGATGTATGTTGTAATATGTATATGTGCTTTGCTATGAAGGTTTTTTCCAACTCCAGACTGGGCCCCCTTAGGAGCCCAGTCTAGATTGTATTTTTTTACTCATCCTTCCCCAGCGTTTACCTTTTTCACATCTTTTACGGGGCGCTTTATGACGACCCATCAGCGTTCTTGTTCTGTAACCCTGTACACTGTTTCTTTGTCTAATCTTGAACAGGTTTGTGCTGAAAACAAAGTTTCGTTGTACTTGTGCAATGACAATAAAGACCTATCCTATCCTATCCTATTCCGTTTTACCTAAGTGTATGGAATGTTGTCTATCTATCTGTAATGGCCCTGTGATGATTTGACGACTTGTCCGGGGTGTACGCTGCCTTCCGCCCAAATGCAGCTGAGCTCCAGCACCCCCATGACCCCAAAAGGGACAAGCGGTTGAAAATGGATGGATCGAAACCACTGTGTTTTCAGATTATAAAAATACAGAGAAGTTATTAGTGCTATTCTGGTCATCTGAACTCTATGGGTCCTTACATTACAATAAAATCTTGCCTTCAACACATTTACAAAAGAGATGAAAAAATTATCCAGATCAGCACAATAATGTATGGCAGTGGGTCTCAAATGGTGGTATGCGTACCCCTGGGGGTACTTGAAGGTATGCCAAGGGATACGTGAGATTTTTAAAAATAGCAACAATTAAAAAATCCTTTATAGCTATATTTATTGAATAATACTTCAACAAAATATGAATGTAAATTCTGAAACTGTGAAAAAAAATACAACAATGCAATGTTGACAGCTAGATTTTTTTTGTGGACATGTTCCATAGATATTGATGTTAAAGATTTATTTTTTTGTGAAGAAATGTTTAGAATTAAGTCCATGAGTCCAGATGGATCTCTATTACAATCCCCAAATAGGGCACTTTAAGTTGATGATTACTTCTATGTGTAGAAATCTTTATTTATAATTGAATCACTTGTTTATTTTTCAACAAGTTTTTAGTTATTTAATGAAAAATAAACAAATGATTCAATTTCAATTTTTCCAAACAGTTCAAGAAAGACCACTACAAATGAGCAATATTTTGCACTGTTATACAATTTAATACATCAGAAACTGATGACATAGTGCTGTAGTTTACTTCTTTATCCATTTTTTTCTACCAAAAATGCTTTGCTCTGATCTGGTACTTCAATTAAAAAAAGGTTGAGAACCACTGATGTAAGGGATGAGTCCTTATTTGCCATTGCCCCTACCCTCCTCAAACTTGGAAATGAGTTCAGTGATTTAGAATATAATCCTGGGGAAAAAGAAACATTCACACATTGAGCATCATGTGTTCAATGAACAATTTTATTTACGTTTAAAGTTAGAAGTGGGTGCAGTAATAACATGTTTCTAGTCAGGTCTTCGCACTACTACTGACCCGAGAAGAGGGCACGCACAACTCTCCTTTAAACAAAGCCCCGCCCCTTTGGTGACGTCACGAGCTTGCTTGCAGAGTGTCTGGCGGTGTGGCGAGTGCGGTCCGACTGTGGTTGTGTTGCAGGTCTACTTGTGTTCACAGCGACACGCTCCAGGCGCCTTTCTCGTCTTGACCGTTGTGGAGCGATGGGAATTTGGGAGAAATGGCTCTGAAACACACCGGCCGAGCGCTACTGGTCCAGCTGGGGCTACTGGCCGTCGCCAATGGTAAGTTTGATCCGAGTACCTCCACGGCTTTTGTCTCGGTGTGTGTTGAGTCGTGTGTGCGTGTGTGCTCGCCATGGCGCTGAGCACAAGAGGGGATTTGGCGAACCACATCCAGCTAGGGTTGACCTAAAAACATCCTTTGCTGATCACTACTAAAAAAAAAAAACAACTAAAAAATACCGCGTCCGTTTCGTTGAGTTCGTCGTTGATTGGGGAGTTCTTTAATTGTAATTGGAGCGTGCGGCTAAAAGACAACAACAACATAGCCGGGCTGTGTTTATGTCGGATTACAAGCTAACCTCGCTAGCTAACAAGTATAAACGTGGAATAACTGAGCTCCAACGTTGAAACGTTGTTTTATCCCACATTAGTGCCAGTTATACTAAACAATCCCTCCCCGGGCTTATCTGTGTTATGCGTGCTAACAACACAGTGCAATGATAGCTGCCTCGTTAAACGTGCTCAATGTGCTCACTTACGGTTCCGTCACAAGTTTTTGGCTCCAGTTTGAGGAAAAAAGGCCCCCCTCTAAATAGAGGCCTTACCCACTTAAGTGGGTGAAATGTAGTGTTTGGGTGTAAACATTGGCAGCTCCTGCATCAGTAAAAGGAGTGAAAAGGCGGCTCAGTGGCCTCCAGCGGCTATGAATGCTGGCATAGGGTGACGACAGCCGCGCATTCACACACCCCGAGACGGGAGTCAGAGTTGAAGTCTGGGTTCATTGTGATGGAAATGTGGCGAGTTGGGGGTGTTCGGAGGCGCAGGCGAGGAGGTTGCTCTGGTCTAGTCTAGCCTTCTGCTTCTGTTTTTAGATGATACCAGCTGCTTACCACAGACCCCAAAATATAGCACACTGCTTCGACTATGTATGGTTCATAATTCAACAAAGTGGTTGTGCAACACCACACTTTAGTCTTTCCAAGCTGTCTTTTCCTTGTTGCAACCTGCCCTCAAACTGATAAAGGTCATAATTAAATCTTATCTTCACCTTAGTATCCTGTTGTCACATAGATTCCTTTAACACAGACTTATCGTTCTTTGCCTCTTTGGCCAATAAATATTGTTACAATGTTGATACTCTTGTAAAAGGGGTCATGTCATGATTGTTTTCTAAATGTACAAACCCCGTTTCCATATGAGTTGGGAAATTGTGTTAGATGTAAATATAAATAGAATACAATGATTTGCAAATAATTTTCAACCCATATTCAGTTGAATATGCTACAAAGACAACATATTTGATGTTCAAACTGATAAACATTTTTTTTATTTTGCAAATAATCATTAACTTTAGAATTTGATGCCAGCAACACGTGACAAAGAAGTTGGGAAAGGTGGCAATAAATACTGATAAAGTTGATGAATACTCATCAAACACTTATTTGGAACATCCCACGGGTGTGCAGGCTAATTGGGAACAGGTGGGTGCCATGATTGGGTATAAAAACAGCTTCCCAAAAAATGCTCAGTCTTTCACAAGAAACGATGGGGCGATGTACACCCCTTCGTCCACAACTGCGTGAGCAAATAGTCAAACAGTTTAAGAACAACGTTTCTCAAAGTGCAATTGCAAGAAACTTAGGGATTTCAACATCTACGGTCCATAATATCATCAAAAGGTTCAGAGAATCTGGAGAAATCACTCCACGTAAGCGGCACAGCTGGAAACCAACATTGAAATACCGTGACAGTCGATCCCTCAGATGGCACTGTATAAAAAACCGACATCAATCTCTAAAGGATATCACCACATGGGCTCAGGAACACTTTGGAAAACCACTGTCACTAAATACAGTTCGTCGCTACATCTGTAAGTGCAAGTCAAAGCTCGACTATGCAAAGCAAAAGCCATTTATCAACAACACCCAGAAACGCCGCCAGCTTCTCTGGGCCCGAGATCGTCTAAGATGGACTGATGCAGAGTGGAAAAGTGTTCTGTGGTCTGACGAGTCCACATTTCAAATTGTTTTTGGAAATATTCGACATCGTGTCATCCGGACCAAAGGGGAAGCGAACCATCCAGACTGTTATCGACGCAAAGTTCAAAAGCCAGCATCTGTGATGGTTTGGGGGTGCATTAGTGCCCAAGGCATGGGTAACTTGCACATCTGTGAAGGCACCATTAATGCTGAAAGGTACATACAGGCTTTGGAACAACATATGCTGGCATCTAAGCGCCGTCTTTTTTATTGGACACCCCTGCTTATTTCAGCAAGACAATGCTGAGAACGTGTTACAACACCGTGGCTTCGTTAAAAAAAGAGTGCGGGTACTTTCCTGGCCCGCCTGCAGTACAGACCTGTCTCCCATCGAAAATGTGTGGCACATAATGAAGCGTAAAATATGACAGCGGAGACCCTGGATGGTTGAACAACTGATGCTCTACATAAAACAAGAATGGGAAAGAATTATGCTTTCAAAACTTCAACAATTAGTTTCCTCAGTTCCCAAATGTTTGAGTGTTGTTAAAAGAAAAGGTGATGTAAAACAGTGGTGAACATGCTCTTTCCCAACTACTTTGTCACGTGTTGCAGCCATGAAATTCTGAGTAAATTATTAGCACAAAAAAAAAAGTTTGTATTCCATCATCAAATATCTTGTCTTTGTAGTGCATTCAATTGAATATGGGTTGAAAAGAATTTGCAAATCATTGTATTCCGTTTATATTTACATCTAACACAATTTCCCAACGCATATGGAAACGGGTTTGCGAAACACTTCCTTGTGGTATGGTGGTGCCTTTGTAGACATTTTGCTTATTTATATAAGTTTATTTATATAGCCCGAAATCATCAGTGTCTCAAAGGGCTGCACAAGCCAAAATGACATCCTCGGCTCAGATCCCACATCGGGGCAGGGAAAATCTCAACCCAATGGGCTACAATGATAAACCTTGGAGGGGACCGCAGACGTGCGAACCCCCCTGGGCGACCAGTGCAATGGTGGTCGAGTGGATCTAGTTAATAGTGTGAGAGTCCAGTCCATAGTGGGGCCTGTCGGGGATCATCTTGAGTGGAGACAAGTCAGCAGCGCAGAGACTGTCAATATGACTGTTTCCCCATGTTGTAGTTTTTAGCGCTTCAATGTCGAGCCTACTGACAGATATAAGTAAGGACTAAACGCAAATTTTTATTAGAAATGGCAACAGCGGAGGATTTTTAGCATGCATGTGCCTGTATGAGCCAGTGTGCCCCACAAGAAGAGGATAGAGGAAAAGATGGAACTTATTTTCCACAATATTGGACTACAACTGAATAAAAATGTTGGACGACATAACTAAGGCAAAATATGTCACTTAAGTGTCAAATTCTAAACGTCTCGTTTTGAGCAAGTTTGGAAGAAAGCAAGATTTTTTTTTTTATAGATATCTCCACCATGCCTCTATGGTTTGATTTCCAATTTTCGGTACGTATAGGGATCCCAAATACACAAACACAGATGCCAAACAGGCTAAAAACATTGGTTTTGCATAATAGGGCCCCTTTAAATAATGACCGGGCGTCAAATAGTAAGGTTAATACATTTGAACGTGAGCCCTGTAAGTTGATTGGAATGCTCTGAAGGATGTGTTTTACAGTCTTTTAAATTTTTTTTATTAAAAGTAAGGTCATGTTGACATCAATACCTGCGGATTTGTTTAAATGGGAATGTTTGTGTAAATACTCTAGAGCATAGGTGTCAAACTCTGGCCCGCCGTGTAATTTCATTTGGCCCTTGAGGCAAAATCAAGTTAACATTAGAGCGGCACCGCTGTACAACACCGCATTCAACGATTTCCCGGGAGACTCTCGAATTTCAGCGCCCCTCCCGAAAATCTCCCGGTGCAACCATTCTCCCGAATTCCACCCGGACAACAATATTGGGGGTATGCCTTAAAGGCACTGCCTTTAGCATCCCCTACAACCTGTCGTCAAGTCTGTTTTTCCTCCTCACAAACAGCGTGCCGGCCCAGTCACGTAATATATGTGGCTTCTACACACATGTAAGTAAATGCAATGCATACTTGATCAACAGCATACAGGTCACACCGAGGGTGGCCATATAAACAACTTTAACACTGTTACAAATATGCGCCACACTGTGAACCCACACCAAACAAGAATGACCAACACATTTCGGGAGAACATCCGCACCGTAACACAACATAAATGCAACAGAACAAAAACCCAGAACCCCTTGCAGCACTAACTCTTCCGGACCGCTACAATATACACCCCCTCCTCGCTTCCAACAAACCCCGCCTACCTGAGCCCCGACATTAACTGAGCAGTAAAAAGGCCTGAATGGTTGATTTATTCATTATTTTATTTTCAAATGTATTAGCCTCTGGAAAAAGTTAATGTTAATATTTACCTCAGAAGGCTGCATATACAAAATAGGCATTACATTTTTATTTAAATTTGATTTGATATGCCATTGATATTTTTTAATTATTATTGTTATTATTATTTGAAACTCAATTTTGCATGTCACTATAAAGTTATATAAGCCTTGCTTGTTCAATATTCAATGAAAAACTTGTTTGGGTCCCTATTAAAAGGTTAATTTGTTCAACCTCGGCCCGCGGCTTTGTTTAGTTTTAAATTTTGGCCCACTTTGTATTTGAGTTTTACACCCCTGCTCTAGAGTCTAGACCTACCCCCTCCTCGCTCTGCTTCAAATGTTATATTGCTGTGTGGGGCTGTCTGCGATTGCACTGTTGGCACATTTGTGCAATGGCCCCAGGAAAACTACTTTTCGACAGTAAAAACTTTCTCATAAGTCTCTAAAGTGCAATTTTGAAATAAGAATATTGCATATATACAATAAGTATTGTTTCTCTGAGTGCAAAATAACAGTATATATGTAAGCTAGTCTTGCGTGACCCTTATTTTTCTAGCAGTCAGACAAGATGTAATGCACAGCAATTTTATTGTGAAGGCTGGAAGTGTGCGCTTGGTTTTTGTAGCGCACTTGATGACAATGATGCGTTCAGAACGATTTGTAAACAAAAGTACCTATTTGTCTCTTGAGTTATTCGATACAATGCCTTGTCAATCGATACAGTAAATTATAAAGGATATCGATCCATAACCGATTATAATATATTATTTTAACCAGCCTAAGTAGTGTGAAGGTTTACTGAGCTGGCATGCAACAGGCAGACATGGATAAAGTTGTTTTTTGATTTCTGTGCGGGCAATCCTGTGTAGCTGCTCTTCAAGAGTAAAAAAAAATCAAATACAAAAGGTTGAAAATTAGCAGATTAGGACTCCTTAAAGGGCAGATAATTAAAGTCTTATTGCCTCCACCAAACACCAGAGCTACTTCCTGTAACTTTGTGGAGCTGCTTGTGGCAAGGATGAATTCATTATTGTGATTACACTATTTTATAACCACTCATGAGAGTAGGCAGTGTGCCTTTTGTTTAGTGGTTCTCAACAAATAATACCCTTTTATATAACCGTATGTTCTATGTTCAGAGCTTTGGGGGGGGACATGATGGAGGCCAATTTTAACAACACGTGCACAGAAGCATAGAATGACCGTAATTCAAAGTAAATCAAAAGATTGACTTCAACGTAACCCAGAAAGGCAATCCCTGAAGCATTGTTACTCAAAGACATGTTGCTCTGCTGTGTGCGATAAAGAGAGCAAAGAATTGTCAACATGCGACTGTGTAGCAATAGAAATGACCGTAATTTCCGCACTATAAGGCGCACCTAAAAACCTAGAATTTTCTCAAAAGCTGACTGTGCGCCTTATATATGGACCAATATTGAGCCACAACAGGTCTCACAACTACGGTAAGCAGCCGCCGATTTAATTTTCCCGCATAGGGGAAGAAGCGCTCGATGCATGCTGGGATATATGACTGCGCCAGGCCGTGCCGTTTCATTTCCATTTGTGTGTTTATGTAAAGACCCCAAAATGGCTCCTATTGAGAGACATGATTTCAGGAAGGCAGGAATTGTCACTGAACTGCTAGACCAGTGGTTTTCAACCTTTTTTCAGTGATGTACCCCCTGTGAAAATTTTTTAAATTCAAGTACCCCCCAATCAGAGCAAAGCATTTTTGGTTGAAAAAAAGAGATAAAGAAGTAAAATACAGCACTATGTTATCAGTTTCTGATTTATTAAATTGTATAACAGTGCAAAATATTGCTCATTTGTAGTGGTCTTTCTTGAACTATTTGGAAAAAAAGATATAAAAATAACTAAAAACTTGTTGAAAAATAAGCAAGTGATTCAATTTTAAATAAAGATTTCTACACATAGATTGTAATAGAGATCCATCTGGATTCATGAACTTAATTCTAAACATTTCTTCACAAAAAAAAAAATCTTTAACGTCAATATTTATGGAACATGTCCACAAAAAATCTAGCTGTCAACATTGAATATTGCATTGTTGCATTTCTTTTCACAGTTTATGAACTTACATTCATATTTTGTTGAAGTATTATTCAATAAATATATTTATAAAGGATTTTTGAATTGTTGCTATTTTTAGAATATTTTGAAAAAATCTCACGTACCCCTTGGCATACCTTCAAGTACCTACAGGGGTACGCGTACCCCCATTTGAGAACCACCGTGCTAGACAACAGCAGCAACACTGACTCCATTAATGACGTCTCGAAATAGTGCAAAGCAATAACAATATATCAATAACTCAACGTTGCTCAAACGTTAATGTCACACAACACACAAAATAAACACGTAAAGCTCACTTTAAGTTATTCCTCATTCACGAATCCCTCCAATTCTTCTTCTTCAGTGTCCGAATTAAACATGCCACAAGAGGTCTAGCAACTACGGTAAGCAGCAGTCTACCTTATTTTCCCTCATAGAAGAAAAAGCGCGCGGTGCATGCTGGGATATATGACTGCGGTAGGCGTGCCGTTTCTGTGTGTTAATGTAAAGAGACACGCTTACGACGCAGAGTTCAAACTCGAGGCGATCAATCACACAGTAGAACATGGGTGTAGAGCAGCAGCGAGAGAATTTAACATTAACAGCAGCGACACTGACTCGTTTAATGACGACTTCGACGAGACGGAGCCGGGCATGTTGGATGCCGTATACGCCCAAATGTTTGATTGGAACACTGAAGAAGAAGAAATTTAGGGATTTGTGGATGAGGAATACCCTAATAAAGTGAGCTTTGCATGTTCATTTTGTTTGTTGTGTTGTGTGACATTATCATTTGAGCAACGTTGAGTTATTGATATATTATTGATTTGCACTATTTCGAGTGTTACTATATTGTGGTTGCACTAACGTTTGATTTAAGAGTATCAGACTGTTTTTTACGTGTTTATTGAATCGGGGGAAATAATAAAACAGCTGTTTATTCATTTTGGGAGTGAACAGAGTTGTCAGAACGCTGGTTTGTAATCTATTAATAAAGTTTGACTGACCTATCTGACTGTTTTGTTGACATTCCATTTAGCGCAGCTCCATCTATAGGATGCATAACGTAACCCCAGCCTCTACTGTAGCATCTATTCTATGCGCCTTATAATGCGGTGCGCCTTATATATGAACAAAGTTTTAAAATAGGCCATTCATTGAAGGTGCGCCTTATAGTGCGGAAAATACGGTACATGCCGTGGTGTAAAATAATCCCTGGTGCTATACAGGGAACAAGACTAAACTCGACCGTCTGGGGGTGTAATATAGAAGGAAAATCACTGTCTGTGTAATCATTTTAAATGTAAATGTTTGTTTTAAAGTGTTTTTCGCTTGGGAATTTTTATTTTAAACCACAAACTTTGTACCTCTTGGTGTAATTCCCCTAAGTGCCTTTATCATATTTCTGATGTGTTAGGTACAGGGTGATTTTATCAGCTCAAGACAAATATGTTCCTCACAAACACTCAAACATATAATTATATATCATGCTATAAGATTTCTGCGATGAGGTGGCGACTTGTCCAGGGTGTACACCGCCTTCCGTCCAAGTGCAGCTGAGATAGGCTCCAGCGACCCCAAAAAAGGGACAAGCGGTAGCAAATGGATGGACGGATGGATGGTTATAAGATTTCAATGTGCATAAGATAAGTCATTAAGAACAAGACACAATTATATTTTTTTCAACAAACACACCTAAAAAACTATATTTTTAATAAATGTGCCTGCTTGACCAATAAGAAAAGATAATCGTCCTGCCATATTTGAACGGTCCAAATCAAAAAGTTTGGTCAGGTAATGGATGTTATACTGGAATTGTGTCACCTTAGTGATGTTAATTTGATTAGGGTAATGCAAAATTGACGGTCGTGCGTGAGCTTTGGGGGTCGGGGGATTGTGATGGTTGTGTGGCCCACACAGACAAGGGTGCGGAATGATTCGTTTGCCCAGCTGCTGGGGTCTTTAGTGAAAGGGGGGGCCCACTATTCTGTGTGGAGCAAGGGTTTGCACACTCTCTGGAGCATTACACATAATGTCCTGAAACCAGACCAACCAGAAAGTCGTAAGCCAGAGCAGATACTAGGACAGTGGCAAGCATAGTGTTTCCTTTTTCTCACAAGAATTCTGTTTGACGATCGACGGTGAGTCACGTCACGTGTTGTGGACTTCATTCAGATTAGCACCAAGTTGTGTGCGTTGCATTCTCGTGTGACAAACTCTCCCTTATGTGCACTTGCAATGTAATCTAAAGTGCTGTCAGACACACTGCTGTAAGGTGGGGCGTGTACCCCCTGCCTCCCTCCTTCTCGTACCCGCCCCACTTTCATATCTATATCTTGTATCTTTAGTCAAGATTTTGATTTTGTATGTTTGTTATGCCGGCTGCCACTTGGGAAACACTCTGTGAGAAGGTGGTGACAAAAACCTGTGGACTGTACTGTGCAGGAGGTTGTATTCCTGACTGGGTTTTTATGTTAACGAGCATAACTGCTAAACCAGTTTTCACGAAAGGGGAAGATGAGTGTAAAATGGGTCATGGGAATAAATATATATTTATATACGGTGTGTATCCAAGATTATTTTTAGTTACTGTAAAAACTCCACAGAGCTATAGAAGACTAAGGGAATGGCTTTAATTCCTTCAATGTTGCAGTTGTTTTTTAACAGCAGAAATGTTCCCCAAACCACGTATCTGTTTCCTGCTCCATATTTCTCTATACCAGCGATTCTCAAACTGTGGTACGCGTAGCACTCGTGAATATGTCGCCTTTATTTAGTGGTATGCCAAAGAATCACTTTATTCAATATTGCAATGACGTGACTCGAACCGTTATCGTAGGTTTATGAGCCCTTAATGGAAGTCATTACATTCCGAATACTGTAGGCCGTAGTCTGTACCAAAATAATCGACGAAGACACAAACAGAACCTTCTCACTTCATCATTTATATCAATCGATGCATGTTCGTCCTTTGCCAGCCTCCCAGCCAATCAACACACGGAGCACACAAGGCTGCGTGGCTCGGTTGGTAGAGTGGCCGCGCCAGCAACTTGAGGGTTCCAGGTTTGGATTCCGCTTCCGCCATTCTAGTCACAGCCGTTGTGTCCTTGAGCAAGACGCTTTACCCACCTGCTCCCTGTACCGGCCTTACTGGTTTAAATGTAGCTTTAAAGGGGAACATTATCACAATTTCAGAAGGGTTAAAACCAATAAAAATAAGTTCCCAGTGGCTTATTTTATTTTTCAAAGTTTTTTTTTTAATTTTACCCGTCCCGGAATATCCCTAAAAAAAGCTTGAAAGTGCTTTATTTTCGCTATTTGCGAAGCCACTGTCCATTTCCCTGTGACGTCACATAGCGATTCCAATACAAACAAATGGTGGATACCTCAGCAAGATATAGCGACATTAGCTTGAATTCAGACTCTGATTTCAGCGGCTTAAGCGATTCAACAGATTACGCATGTATTGAAACAGATGATTGGAGTATGGAGGCAGATAGCGAAAACGAAATTGAAGAAGAAACTGAAGCTATTGAGAGACTAGCTATTGACGCTATTCGGCCATGCATGTCTGCGTTACCATCGCCGGTAAAATGTGCAGACCAACCGATCAGGACTTTGCATTGACACTGGATCAACTTAAATCAGTCGATTGGTAAGTGTTTGTTTGGCATTAAATGTGGGTGGAAGGAAACGCTGGATGCAAATACAACTACAAATGTACATACAGGTAGCCTAAATAGCATGTTAGCATCGATTAGCTGCCAGTCATGCCGCGACCAAATATGTCTGATCAGCACATAAGTCAATAACATCAACAACACTCACCTTTGTGATTTCATTGACTTTATCGTTGGGAATGCATCTGCTTTGAGTGTCGCAGGATATCCACACATTCTTTTCATCTCTGTGCCATCTCTGTCGTAGCATCGCAGGTAAAAACCAAACGAGGGACTTTCGTATCTCTTGACACTGGAGCAACTTAAATCCGTCGATTGCTAAGTGTTTTTTTGGCATTAAATGTGGATGGAGGGAAAGGCTGTATGTAAATATAGCTACAAATGAGGCATAATGCTGCAATGTGTACATATAGCTAGCCTAAATAGCATGTTAGCATCGATTAACATGCCGTGCTAATCGATGCACATTCTACGTAAATCAACTTGAATCCGTCCCTGATCGTGTTGTTACACCCTCCGACAACACACCGACGAGGCATGATGTCTCCAAGGTACCGGAAAACCGTCGAAAAAACGGAAAATAACAGAGCTGATTTGACTCGATGCGTTTGATGTGGTAGGGAAAAATGGCGTTGACTACCTAGGTGACGTCGCGTTCTGATGCCGTCGCTCAGAGAACGATAAACAAAAAGGCGTTTAATTCGCCAAAATTCACTAATTTAGAGTTCGGAAATCGGTTAAAAAAATATATAGTCTTTTTTCTGCAACATCAAGGTATATATTGACGCTTACATAGGTCTGATGATAATGTTCCCCTTTAAAGGGGAACTGCACTTTTTGGGGAATTTTGCCCATTGTTCACAATCATTTTGAGAGACAAGAACACACATCTTTTTTTTTAATAGAATTTTAAAGATGATAAGCGCTTGCAAGATGCGGCTAATGGGAGTGACCGTTTTAGCTTTCAACGCCATTCAAAATTATTTCAAAACCCTGAGTTTGTCACCTCCAGATAGACAGTTACGCACCATCCTCTTCGTTTAGGTACTGTCACTGGTAAATCAATCAATTAATGTTTAAATATATAGCCCTAAATCACAAGTGTCTCAAAGGGTTGCACAAACCACAACCACATCCTCGTTGCGGTTACTAAACATGTCAGCAAATCTAAAAGGCTTTGTTACGATTCTCAACTTATTTGTGACAACGCCAGGAACAAAACAAGGATTTGTATCAGGGATGCTTTTGAAAGGAGACGATTGAAGGCGGAGAAAATTTTTTCATCTGAGGCCAAACTTGCTAATTTCCTCATTAATAGGTTAGTCAGGCGTTTACGTTTTTTTATTACTTGTAATTAATGGAAAAGGAAATTTCATATGTAAACTATATTGTCCAATACAGTCTATGATCTTGTCTAACAAATCGAGTATGTTCGTGCAACGAATGCTTTAATGGTGCTTCTAGTGTAATGCCTAGCATGCTCGCCCGGTCAATGACACATCGACATATAGGCTAACGGGGGAAATATATGCCCGTATGTATGTCGTGTATTCCAACTGACAGGGCAAAATATATTTTCGACAAATAAAACCTATGTGGATGTGGGTAGTAGTGTCAGTGTCTATTTTGTTTTCAATATGATTCTCAAAAAAGTAAACTTTGACAGACACTGTTCCCCACTGTTTGTAGTAAAAAATTATGATGAGAAAATTTTAGCATTATGTCTGTTACAATTACAGCAATTATATATATCCTAAACATTCCTGCCACTTTATTTTACTCGTTATGGCATTTTTAATTCTTATTTGTTTTAGATATAGATCACAATAAGATCGTACTGTGGCCTTAATACCATCATATCGTACCGTAAGTTTTTGCTATCGTTGCATCACTAATCGTGTTGTATATTGTTATCACAGGTAAAAGTCTGTGCTGTGTACTGTTCATTATCATAGACATATGAGGGTGGGTTTTTTTTTTTGATAAACTTACCTCTGAAGTCTAATCATGCTGTATAATCTTATCTAAAATATATCAAAAGTTTGGATGATGTGCAACATTGGATCACAACCAAAGGGAAAGTTTGGGATAAGGTGAAAGTTTACTGGCTTCTAAGGTGATTTTCCAAAGGTATTCTTGGAACCGTACTGCCATTGTTGCGTCATCCAATTCCACTTAAACTCTCACTACACTTAAAATGAAGTCCTGAAGCTGCATGAACCAGACCATAATACTAATAATGTAATGTAATCAGTACTTACCAGTTGTTTCTGTAATAGCAAGTGAGCGAGTCAGATTCAGGTCAAGTCTGTGGTTGTCTAGTAATCCCCCCCCATAATGACCAGTGTCAATAATGACCTCCGTTGGGCCCGGAGGCACTGAATCTTAATTGGTCCAGCAGACAGTGTACCCTGTGACTGACCTCTACAATTACAGATCCTACCATACTGCCACCGCAGGACCCACAATTTCTCTCTGAAGCAGCCTCCTCCTTCTCTGTTCCATTAATTCAAATACAGAAAATTGACAATGGCTGCACCCACAAAGATCCTGTAGCAATACGAGTTCAAGTCTGTTGCATGTAATTTCACACCTGTCCTCAATTACAAATCTCTTTTGTAGAAATATTCAGTGTTTTTTTCTAACTGCTATTAGAATTAAGAGTCAACTTCCGCTTTAAGAATACCTCTTTTATTTTTTTTTATCCCTCATCACAGATGTACCCATGCAAAGCAATGTACGCTTTGTACAGTAAATTGAACAAGTTATTTGTCTCTTTGACGTGTATTGGGTGAAATGTTCCAACACTTTCCATGTTTTTGCCCATAGCTTTGTTGCCAATGTCCGCTGCCATTTATCTCTTCCTGCCGGCCGCGCTGACTCGCACAAGTTTGATTCCATCCAGAAACACATGAGTGATGAAATCACTGACTATAAAGCTTGTATTATCGATCGTTGAACCCCTCCTTGGAACAAACAAGAAATTAATGCAGATTTTGCGTATCTTTTTTTAAATATATGTATTTCATATATATAAATAAAAGACAAGACAATTAGAAAAACAATAAAGTATTGTTGGTACCAGTCCTTCTTTTGGACAGCGTATACTAGAGTAATGTCCACACATATACATTATAAGATGGAATTTGTCGCTTCTCTGTGTCTGCGGGAATGCATGTACAACAACTCAACTTTGTCATAGTGTGGTTTCAAGGTTGAATTTGTACAAACCCCGTTTCCATATTAGTTGGGAAATTGTGTTTGATGTACTGTAAATATAAACAGAATACAATGATTTGCAAATCCTTTTCAACCCATATTCAATTGAATGCACTACAAAGACAACATATTTGATGTTCAAACTCATAAACTTTATATTTTTTTGCAAATAATAATTAACTTAGAACTTCATGGCTGCAACACATGCCAAAGTATTTGGGAAAGGACATGTTAACCACTGTGTTACATCACCTTTTCATTTAACAACACTAAGTAAATGTTTGGGAACTGAAGAAACTAATTGTTGAAGCTTTGAAAGTGGAATTCTTTCCCATTCTTGTTTTATGTAGAGCTTCAGTCGTTCAACAGTCCGGTGTCGTATTTCACGCTTCATAATGCACCACACATTTTTGATGGGAGACAGTTTTGGACTGCAGGCGGGCCAGGGAAGTACCCACACTCTTTTTTTACGAAGCCACGCTGTTGTAACACTTGTCTTGCTGAAATAAGCAGGGGCGTCAATGATAACGTTGCTTGGATGACAACATATGTTGTTCCAAAACCTGTATGGACCTTTCAGCATGACTGGTGCCTTCACAGATGTGTAAGTTACCCATGCCTTGAGCACTAATACACCCCCATACCATCACAGATGCTGGCTTTCGAACTTTGTGCCCATAACAATCCGAATTGGTTATTTTCCTCTTTGTTCTGGAGGAAACCACGTCCTCTGTTTCCCAATATTATTTCAAATGTGGACTCGTCAGACCACAGAACACCTTTCCACTTTGCATCAGTCCATCTTAGGTGAGCTCGGGCCCAGCCAAGCCGGCGGCGTTTCAGGGTATTGTTGATAAATGGGTTTAGCTTTACATAGTAGAGTTTTAACTTGCACTTACAGATGTAGTGACCAACTGTAGTTACTGACAGTGGTTTTCTGAAGTGTTCCTGAGCCCATGTGGTGAGATCCTTTACACACTGATGTCGGTTTTTGATGCAGTACAGCCTGAGGGATCAAAAGTCCGTAATATCATCACTTACGTGCAGTGATTTTTCCAGATTCTCTGAAATTTTGGATGATTTTATGGACCATAGATGGTAAAATCCCTAAATTCCTTGCAATAGCATGTTGAGAAATGTTGTTCTAAAACTGTTTTTACAAACTGGTGACCCTCACCCCATCCTTGTTTGTGAATTACTTAGCATTTCATGGAAGCTGCTTTTATACCACCCCATCCTTGTTTGTGAATTACTTAGCATTTCATGGAAGCTGCTTTTATACCCAATCATGGCACCCAACTGTTCCCAATTAGCCTGCACACCTGTGGGATGTTCAATATAAGTGTTTGATGAGCATTCCTCAACTTTATCAGTATTAAATGCCACCTTTCCCAACTTCTTTGTCACGTGTTGCTGGCATCAAATTCTAAAGTTAATGATTATTTGCAAAAAAAAATGTTTATCAGTTTGAACATCAAATATGTTGTCTTTGTAGCATATTCAACTGAATATGGGTTGAAAATCATTTGGAAATCATTGCATTCCGTTTATATTTACATCTAACACAATTTCCCAATTCATATGGAAACAGGGTTTATATTTTGTAACGTTTTATTTATTCATTCATCCATCCATCTTCTTCCGCTTATCTGAAGTTTGGTCACGGGGGAATAATCCTGATCAGAGAAGCCCAGACTGCCCTCTCCCCAACCACTTTGTCCAGCTCCTCCAGGGCGACCCCGAGGTGTTCCCAGGCCAGCCTGGAGACATAGTCCCCGCAACGTTTCTTCGATCTTCCTCGTGGCCTCCTACCGGTCGGACGTACCTTAAACACCTCCGCAGGTAGGCATCCTGACCAGATGCCTGAACCACCTCATCTGACTCCTCTCTATGTGGAGGAGTAACGGCAATACTTTGAGCTCCTCCCGAATGACAGAGCTGTTCACCCTATTTCTAAGAGAGAGCCCCGCCACCCGACGGAAGAAACTCTTTTCGGTCGCTTGTACCCGTGATCTTGTGTTTTCGGTCATAAGGAAAAGCTCATGACCATAGGTGAGGATGAGAATGGAGATCAACCGATAAATTGAGAGCTTTGCCTTTCAGCTCAGCTCCTTCTTCACCATGATAGATCAATGCAGGGTCCGCATCGCTGCAGACGCCACACCGATCCGTCTGTCCATCTTAAAATCCACTCTTCACTCGTGAACAAGACTCCAAGGTACTTGAACTCCTCCACCTGGGGCAAAATCTCCTCCCTAACCTGGAGATAGCACTTCAACTTCTTCCAGGCGAGAACCAAGGACTCGGACTTGGACATGCTGATTCTCAACCCAGTATCTTCACACTCAACTGTGAACCGATCTAGTGAGAGCTGAAGATCTTGGCCAGATGACCACATCATCTGCAAAAAACAGAAACCTAAACCTATAGCCACCAAACCAGATCCCCTCAACACACAGGTTTTTCGACATGCTGTGCCTTTAAGTGATGGAAAAGAATAGACTGTTAGTGTCGCTAGCAACGACTCATTGGCGGCATGTTCTGGAGATTAGCTTCCCGGTTGTTCGGCCGGTTTCTGATGTTCGGCCGGTTTCTGAGTTTTTTGATCTAAACAAAGAAGTTACTCTTTCCTCTTTTCGAAACCAATTTCTCTTCAGGTTTTGTTGTTCCAGCTTTATTTGTGCTTTCTGTCCCTGCAACATTCAGTATGTTTCCATGCACTAAATTATTATTATTTTCAGTATTTTCACACCTACCTGTGAAGTCCCAGTTTCCATGCATACTCTCTGATGTGACTATTGGACATATGCCATCTGCTTCCCGTGCACTGGGGGGCACTTATTTCTTTTAAGCTTGAGTACATTTGTTACTTTTCTGGTTGACCGATGATGTCACATCAAAACAAGGCATTTTTCCGGCTCATCACAAGCCATCAGCCTAGTTCTTGTTTTACCTAATGTCCGCCGTAATATTGGCACAAATTGCAATATATTACGTTTCTAATGGCTATGCTTATGTTAAATAGCAGACAGCATCAACATATGATCTGAAATTGCGCCTCGAAAATGACTCTGCTACCAAGAAGGTCTCGTAATTGCTATGTATGCGGGGTGGAAGCCGAGACTTGTGGGGGAGAGTTGTTTTGAAGGAATTTTAGGATGGAAAATTGAAAGTAGCGTATTTCCTTGCGCTAATTAATTTAAAACCTCACTCCTGCGCATGATCAAGGCATGCGGTAAAAGTAAGCAGGCGCTAATTATTTTAAAACATCTTCTCACCCCTGCGCTTACCAATGGCATGCAGTAAAATAATTGAATGTGATTAAAAAAAAAATTATTAAAAATTATTCTGCGGCTGTGGCCCGGTGGTTGGGGTCCACTGCTCTAAAAAGATTCTGCTGCGGTCGCGGCCCGGTGGTTGGGGACCACTGCTCTACATGTTATCGCACTCACCCTTACACCATGCTATCTGGGGGCCAGTAGGACGCATGCATTTCGCTGCTTCTCATATGAGATTGCAAAGCATACTTGGTCAACAGCCATACCGTTTACACTGATGGTTGTGATATAAACAACTTTAAAACACTTACTACTATGCGCCACACTCGGTGAACCATAACCAAACAAGAATAAAAAACACATTTCTGGAGAACATTGGCTCTGTAACACATTATAAACGCAACATAAGAATTACCCAGAATTCCAATGCATCCATAACTCTTGGCTATATTACCGGTATACACGCACCCCCAACCCCGCCCACCTAAAACGACGCACGGAGAGCGGCGTGTATAATATAGCCAAGAGTCATGGATGCATTGGAATTCTGGGTAATTCTTATGTTGCGTTTATAATGTGTTACAGAGCCAATGTTCTCCAGAAATGTATTTGTTATTCTTGTTTGGTTAGGGTTCACAAAGTGTGGCGCATATTAGTAAGAGTGTTAAAATTGTTTTATATCACCACCATTAGTATTATCTGTATGGCTGGAGAACAAGATCCCTGGTTTACACACAGTAAAAGCAAAAAGAACCTCCTTCGCCAATGAAAATGATGGCAGGGGAAGTGTCACTCGTGACTTCACGAATTTGGCCCGGCGGTAAAAGTAAGCATGCGCTATAAATTTGGGGAGCGAGTCTTACCCAGCAGTAATTCAAGGCAGGCGCATATTACATGCCCTGCGGCTATTCAAGGAAATACGGTAATCTTTTGAATATCTTGAAGTTCTTGAGATAATTTCTGTGGATTCATGGAATGAGTTTTGAGTCCGAAAAAAAAAGCACGGTTGATATTGTTTTGTACAAGCTTGCCAGTTGTGTGGAGTTATTGCTAATCAGTTTGGAGTGCACAAATGCAGCCTGAAGATGTTTATTTATGCTTTTTTCTTTACCTTTTGATATACCTACTTGCTTCATTCTCTTTCATGATCTCACTCGTATTTGTTCTTTTTTTTCTTCCATTCTTTTCATTTGTGAAGCAGATTTACAGTCTTCTTTCTTCATTACAGTTGTTACCGGTGTTTTGATTTAATGGAATTTGCTTCCAGGTTATATGCCGCGCGATGAGACTGGTGCATGTGCAGTACAAAGGGTCCCCTCTGGAATCCTCACCCAATTTAAAGATCTAATCTATATCATCTATAATCTGTTAGTCTGATTTTTTAAAAACCAAACACGATTAGATTAAGCGTTTTCCATTGGTTGTAGACTGTTATATTTGAGCCAAATTATTTGAGAAATCAGAATAATTTATTGCAGGGAAAAATAGTCACTGTTGACATCCATGCACCCGCCAAGTGTCGCCGTAAAGTTCTTTCAACTGACATATAAATCCCGCAAGGTAACGGTAACAAAAAGTTTACATAGCAGCCACGACGTTAATATTACGATACAAACAATAGTTATAATTTATGATAGACATTTTAATGTCGTACTATGATATACATCAGAATGTTACACAGTATCACTTGGAACACCGTGTGTGTCCTGTATAAATATGAGTACATGTAAGTATCATAGCACCAAACAAAGTACATAAGTATTCAATAGTGTGGTTCTAACTTAATATGCCTTTGAATCCCACTGCATGAATCTGGTGAGATCAGGTGCTTCACTAGTGTGGTGAAATAAGAAAAATTCAGTTCTCCAACTACAATGATAAACCTTGTTTGAACATAAATGAATGAATATTTCGATGTTGGTGTTGATAGTAGTAGTATTGTAGCAACTACTGCCCCTCAGACTTTCCTTTTTAGAAGGAGATCAGTAATTTGAGCCCAGGATGCAGACAAAGGTAATGACTTTCCTCCTTCCCGGAGCATTGATTCGGACACTGTTGTGCATGCTGTGTGTTGTGTGTTGCACACCCACTCTGTCTGGTGGCGACTGTTTGTCTTGGTCATAGATATCTAATTTCAGCCAGTGCATTTGGGTAATAGTGCTGTGCTCCTCATACGTATACCTAATGTGTCTGTTGGAAATTGTGGGATTTTTTTTGTAACCTGCACCAAGGAAGCTGAAGAGTTTAAACCATTCTTGACAGAACGGCCCTGCACAGCTAGTTTTTTAAACAACACACAAATGAAATCATACACTTACGCATAATGAGGTGAATTGTTCAGAATTGAACAATACTGCGGTGTGTAGTTGGGGCAATACTAGTTTGGGCAACAATGTTTTATTAATCCTTTCCTCGCTACGACTGTCATTTCCTGCCTCAGCATGCACGGAATGATAGGAACTTGACATACAAACTCAATCAGCCCAATGTGCTCTCCCTCTTTTCAACCTCACTGTTCCCTTTTTCCTGTTACCTGCCCCCCCTTCCCCCGAGTAAGTCAAAGTCTAGACTGGGTTTTAATGACGCTCACAGCTGCTCCCTTGGGCGGACCCCAATCGCAGCTGGGGGCCCTATAAGTCCAGCTCATGACTCCCCCTCCCCTTTTGTATTTTCCGCCCCAGCCCCCGCCCTGTCTGGCCCTCAAATATTGGGGTTTTTACTGATGACCCTCGCAGTCCTCTGTGCGCCACCCGACCCCCCTTCTCTATCTCACGCCCCCTTTTCCTGCTCGGCTCTTTGTTCACTCAGGCCCGCTCCAATCCCTCCTCATGTCGTCTTAATCTCTGCACAAAGCACCAGTGTAAAGACCAACAATTATGTGCATACAAGAGCAGAGTTTATGCAAAATAACAGTGACACACATCAGGCCTCTACTTTGTTCTGCGATAAGTTATTCCATCAAGTACAGCTATCGTTTCATCATTCCTTCAAATTCTGTTGGCAAAACATTGTGTTGGGTCAAATGCAAGTAAGCATTGCTTAATTGTATGTTTTAAACAGGTTTTTAGCAAAAGATGCTATCACCAAACAAACTTTTGGTTGACCACAATCCATCACAGAAGGACCTACGGCTGTTATGCGGTAATGTGTTTTCTGCTATGCTTCCTTTCTAAGTCTCTGCATGTCTGTGTTCATACATCGCCTGAAACCACAGTCCTGTCCCTTTTTATTCTATTCGGAACAATTTGCATTGTTAATGTTGAAGTAAGTTTTGGCTTTTCTCAACATTTTTGTTTGTATAGGGCCTAATTTACATTACGCCTGCAGGCAAATACTTTTTTGGCAAACCGTAGTCAATTTAAACACGATTGCCAAAATTCTAGCCTTTTCCCGTTTGCCTACTGGATAGAACAACACACATACACACGCGATTGCCAAATAAATATTACTGCAACCCTGCTCTGAGTCCTCCTTTCCAGTAACCAAGCACAGATTAGTCATATCAGCATAAATGACACTTGCATAAAAAGAACGCTCCGACACAGGATGGGGCCTCAGTTGCATGGAAACAGTTCGTATGATTAAGGTGGTTTTCATCATCTCCATGCATGTGCAATTAATGCAAGAGTTGTACATATGTAGCACAAGTAATACATAGGTTTCCGCTAGCAGCGATTACCCATAATCCTTCACGGCAACCACCATCTTGTGTGTCAAAACTTTGTTTACTCGTCTGCGGCAGTTTTTAAAATATTTTTCCACACTTTTGCAGCAACAATGTTGTCCACTTCGGGAAATTTGAAAGAAGTCGTAAAAGTTCCCAACAGACAGACGCTAGATGGGGTTTGCAAAGCAAGGTATTTACATAAATTGAAGGATATTGGTAATAAAGATCCGTATGAGATGGGAAAGCACGAATGGACTACGGACTTGAAATGTTATCCTGATATAACTTACCCCGACATCGTCAACTATTTGGTGAACAATGTTAGTGCCTACACTCTGGATGAGCTCAAGGGCTACAAGTCGCTCAAAGCGTACAATTACTTTGTGTGTGGATGGGTACAGGAAATTAAACTGGCTACAATGGAAGATAAATGTGTGCTCATCGCTCGTGTTCGTCACTCTCAGAGATCAACTGATCCGTGTTTGGTGCCATGGCTCATATCAGAGAAGACGGGTCGTGTTTTATCAGGACACTACGTGTATGGCAGGCATTGGCGAAATGTGTTCACATGTTTCTGCATTGTTGTTTGCCATTGAAGCGTGCGTCAAGATGCGGGACAACACGACAGTCACACAGGAAAAATCTTACTGGCTACTTCCATCTGCACTCAAGAAAGTTGGGTACAAGACCATACAGGACATTAACTTCACATCCGCCAAGACAATGAAGAGAAAGCTAGACAAGGCAATCGTATCTGGAGATACACCGGCACCATCAAAACAGAGGAAACTACCGGACGTACAGAAGGGGACACAAGATGAACTGTCAGACTTGTACAGAGAATTAAAATCCAAACGAAAAATTTAGCCGGTCTTACTTTCTCTGATTCCAGGATATGCTAAAGACTATCGTCCAGAAGCACTTGATAAAAAGTACCCAAAAGTATTTTCAGAACTATATAATTCTATCTTGATTTAATTCAGTCAAATTTTAATAAAATCGTCCAAAAATAAGCGTAGATTGCCTACATTATATATAGGTTATATTTGTGCAACAACGTCAGACGTCGAGGGTTATTAAGTACAAGCACAGGTACAGTAGTTCCTCCTATGTTTTAATATCTATTCTAACCATAACACATTTTATCATCGATACAGAGAGCAACATAATTCAAATTACCTGTTACAAAATGATCAGAGCAAACTTTATAATGTCGTTTTGCTGGATCAGGGGTAAATCCCACTCGATTGATTCTAGCTAGCCACAGGTTGCGCCTTTCTGTCGACAGTTGCTCGGTTTATTTTCCCCGTTTTACTATAACCTTAGGGATATCGTAGTACTTTGTTGTTCTTTGTCCTGAATTGGCGTGGTTTACACAGCCCCAAACGACACGTGTGACCCATTTCTTACAAAAATAACAACGGAGGCGTCCTTGGTTACGAGTGTTTGTTTTGACACACAAGATGGCGGACAAGGGAATTGTGGGACGGTTTTGATGTCTTCGGAAACCCATGAATTGAGCAAAGTCTCAATGTAGGTAAAAACAGAGCAAAGGGGAAAATCTGCTCTTCTTTTTAACCCTCACTTGCAGAAGGGAATTTGTGTGAGTGTCTCTGGTCAAAGAGACCCTCTGGATAAGACTGGAGATTAGTAGAAGCTTGCCACGCTTAAATCTTGTCTTGCTTTTTGTCAGACATTTGTTAGTTCTTGAACTGAATGACACATGTCTCTGGCAAAGAATAAAGATAATAATCCCTCTCGTCTTGGTTTCTTGTTTCTTTCAAAATGTGTTCAGTTTGATTGAAGGATGATTTTGGCCTGTGACTTCAGTGTTGTAGCAGGGACTTGGTTCAGTTCCTGCGGGATTTATTCCAAACACCCTGTCTTGTCCTTATCTGCTCTGTGTTTAGCTCTATAAAGCCTTGGTAGACTCGTATCATCTTAGAGCTGAGCGGACCCAAAAGAGAAGCATGTGCGCTTATAAATCACATTTGGCTCAAAATCTAATCAGAATTATTGAGATCCAGTTGCTCAACCACCCCTGATACTAGTTAACCTGTGAGGATCCTTTGTTGCCGACCTCAATTAAAGGGGCTGTTTGCAAAGGTTATGTTGCTGCCTAGGGGGTGCTTACTTTTAAGTGGGCTGAAAGCATTAGGTCCTTTTATCTTAATTTTTTGGTTTAAAAATGTATTTTTGACCCAGTGACATACATCAGCTTTAAAGTCTTCTGAAACCCCCACTACTACCGACCACACAGTCTGATAGTTTATAAATCAATGATGAAATCTTAATATTGCAACACATGCCAATACGGCCGGTTTAGTTTACTAAATTGCAATTTTAAATTTTGCGCGGAAGTATCATGCTAAAACGTCGCGGTATGATGATGCGTGCGCGTGACGTCACGCATTGTAGAGGACATTTTGTTCCAGCCCGTTCACAGCTATAAGTCGTCTCTTTCCATCGCATAATTCTGCAGTATTATGGATACCTGTGTTGCTGAATCTTTTGCCATTTGTTCAATGAATAATGGAGACGTCAAAGAAGAAAGCTGTAGTTGGGAAGTGGTGTATTGCGGCCGCCTTTAGCAACACAAACACAACTGGTGTTTCATTGTTTACATTCCCGAAAGATGACAGTGAAGCTTTAATATAGAACAGAGCGGTCAAGCGAACACGGTTGGATTGGACCACACACACAAAGTACAGTGTATTATGCAGCGATCATTTCGAAAGATCGTGTTTCGAAGAGGGTCCCTTGCGAAGGGCAGAGATGGGCATCGCCACCACCCGTCGACTGGTGCTGAAGAAAGGTGCGGGCCGACCTTCAGGTTGTACAGGTTCGACCATATAATCTCACTAAATCACTAGTAACACAATAAGCAGATAAGGAATTTTCCAGAATTATCCTAGTAAATGTGTCTAACATCTGAATCGCTCCCACTGTATAGTCTTTTTTTTTTTCTCCTCTAGTCCTTCACTTTCACTTTCCTCATCCAAAAATCTTTCATCCTCGCTCAAATTAATGAGGAAATCGTCGCTTTCTCAGTCTCTCGCTGCTGGTGGCCATGATTGTAAAGAATGTTCAGATGTGAGGAGCTCCACAACCCGTGACGTCACGCGCTTGTCTGCTACTTCCGGTACAGGCAAGGCTTTTTTATCAGCACCAAAAGTTGCAAACTTTATCATTGATGTTCTCTACTAAATCCTTTCAGCAAAAATATGGCAATATTGCGAAATGATCAAGTATGACACATAGAATGGACCTGCCATCCCCGTTTGAATAAGAAAATCTCATTTCAGTAGGCCTTTAAATGCCCAGAGGAGGAAACTGCAATATTTGCCATTACCACCAATATTATTGATCTTCCAGACAGCTATGCTACCTTTTTTTATTTATTTATTATTTCTCTAAAACACTGGTTAATTTGTCTCTTAAGGTGCAATATGTTGTAAAACGTGTGTGACTTAATGATCAAGAAAGGAAAAGTAAGCTGCAGTACACAAAGGCTGAATCTAATGGCCATCTCATCAAAATAAAAACATAAATAGTGTTATCTGTCCGACAGTTTGTGTCCGTGTGGTCTAAAGACCAGGGTGAGAAATTTATCTAAATACTGCTTGTTTGGGTGTTTGGCAAGTATTCTTTTCTCTTGGGGACGGCGTGGCGCAGTGGAAGAGTGGCCGTGCGCAACCCGAGGGTCCCTGGTTCAATCCCCACCTAGTACCAACCTCGTCACGTCCGTTGTGTCCTGAGCAAGACACTTCACCCTTGCTCCTGATGGTTGCTGGTTATCACCTTGCATGGCAGCTCCCTCCATCAGTGTGTGAATGGGTGAATGTGGAAGTAGTGTCAAAGCGCTTTGAGTACCTTGAAGGTAGAAAAGCGCTATATAAGTACAACCCACATTGTTGGATTTCAGTTGGTCTCTCCCACCGGGCATGTCAGTCTCCACTCTCACTCTTTGGGTCCATCCGGAATGAAGGCGCTAATTTCAATGCTCGTCTCGGTGCTGATACTTAAATCCTGCTTTATGTCTGACATCACAACATTTCTACAGCTGAATGAAAGTCTTGACATCCACTTTTGAATGTGACCATATTGCTACTCTAGTATAATTTGAAAAAAAAAACAATGGTGATAATTATATTATCTTTATGTTATTATTATTATTATTGTTATTGTCCTCACACTTAATCGTTTTCTACTGTAGCAAACCTTGGTGCTGGTGCTGAACTGGACTTGACCCGGCGTTTGCCACAAACAAGTGACTGATTTACCAGGGGAGCAGTGTCATCAAATCACAGGGTTGCGACTCTGATCGGGAAATCACAAATGGAAATATTGTGCTGTGCAAAAAAAATCCTAGTGTTTGGTTATTTATTTTTTTAGGTCCAATGTCCATACAAAAAGCTTTTGAGTTTCCTGGTGTGCATTTTACACCAGAGCTCTTATTTGAAATATTCTTTATTTTATGTCAACATTTGGCCAACTACCAGCCAATCATTAATTTAAAAAACTCATGCAGCTATTATTGTGTGTAATATTCATTTAAACAGTAAATGTTATGTACAGTACCATTGCGCCTCAAAGTAACTGATGGTAATAGAATATTAAGGACTGTGCAAACAAAATTGACTGTAAGAAATACTCCATGTCTTTTACTACATTGTTTGATGGACATTATAATGGGTGACATATTTTCTGACAATTGCAGAGTTGTTTGGCAAAAATATTGATAACTAGTGTAAATTCTGCTCTGGCTCATGTTGACAACATACAACTAGGGAGATGAACTAGTAACGTGGAAATGGAGATAACGTGGGTATTTACTTGAGGTAACGCCTCTTTTTTTTCATTTTTCTAATGGATTCCACTGAACCAAGCAAGCTTTTGGAGTCAGGTGACAACCAAAAAACCTCCGGCTCGTTAGCACCTCTGTGAAGCCTTAATAATAGAAAACAAAAGTTCTGAAAACTTACTCGGGACCAAGTCTGAAACAGCCTCAGTGGAAATTAGTTAAATTGACCATTTGTTCTTCAGCTTGTTTGCTTGGGATGTTGTTTTTTGTGGAAGGAGGTGGCTGTTGGTAATTACTTGCAAAATGGTAGCAATGAGTGGGAATCGATTGTACTCCAGCTGCCAAAAAATCTGTGGTGTGAACCACTGCTCTGCCGATAGCTCTATTAGCATTAACACTCTAAATTAAAAAACTCCTTAAAGACTTTGCTGTTCTGCAGTGCTAGACTTTTCCTGCTAGAGGATTATGGATAGAAAATCAATGTTGTCAATAATGGAAGATGATTGTATTTAATAAGAGTACATTTTCCATGAAGAGTAACTAATTATGTACATTTCTAACTTGTGTCATGACGACGTGCCTTAAGGTTCAAATGTGATTTTTTAAGTCAATGTTTTGTTTACTCAATTTACTATTTTTATTTTTTTTTTTTTATTTAACAGCTCTGCGTTGTAACTGCACAACATGTGAGAAGACAGGCTATGAGTGCGAGACTGATGGTGCCTGCATGGCCTCCACGTACACCATTCAGGGGAAGGAGCAACATGTACGCATCTGCATCAACCGGGATAACTTGGTTCCGCCTGGGCAACCTTTCTACTGTCTGAGCGCTGAGGGTCTACTCAACACTCATTGCTGCTATGTGGATTACTGCAACAGTATAGACCTGAAAGTTCCTGGTTAGGCTCCTCCCATCTCATTTAGCATCACCATTTATATTCACACTTTGAGAATGTTCACATGAAAACCATTCATCGATGCCTCCGTCTCTTCCCAGTTCCCACAAAGGAGGACCTTTCAGGCTTGGGCAGCTCCTGGGGGCCGGTGGAGCTAGTGGCGGTCATTGCGGGGCCCGTCTTTCTGCTCTGTGTGCTGTTGATGGTTGGCGTTTTCCTGTTCCAGTATCATCAGAGGGCCTACAGTCACAGGCAGAGGCTGGAGGTAGAGGACCCATCCTGTGACCATCTGTACTTGGCCAAGGACAAGACCCTGCAGGACCTCATCTATGACATGTCTACCTCCGGATCAGGCTCTGGTAACAACTCATGATAAATGTGATCTATTGTTGTTTTAGGTGAGGGGCCATATTTTAATTCTAAAAGTGGGTTTTATTTCAGCCTTAAAGGGCAACATTATCACAATTTCAAAAGGGTTAAAAACAATAAAAATCAGTTCCCAGTGGCTTGTTGTATTTTTTGAAGTTTTTTTCAAAATTTTACCGGTCCCCGAATATCCCTAAAAAAAAGCTTTAACGTGCTTGATTTTCGCTATTTGCGATGCGACTATCCATTTCCCTGTGACGTCATACAGTGCTGCCAATGTAAACAAACAACGGCGGATATCACAACAAGATATAGCGACATTAGCTCGGATTCAGACTTGGATTTCAGCGATTTAACAGATTACGCATGTATTGAAACAGATGGTTGGAGTATGAACGTATTGAAGAAGAAACTGAAGCTATTGAGCGAATAGCTATTGACGCTATTCATAGCCACAGCATGGCCGAATAGCTGCGTTAGCATCGCCGGTAAAATGTGCGGACCAAACGATCAGGACTTTCGCATCTCGTGACACTGGAGCAACTTAAATCCTTCGATTGGTAAGTGTTTTTTTCGCATTAAATGTGGGTGGAAGGAAACGTAATATAGTTGCAAATGCATCTGCAGGTTATCCATACATCTCTGTGCCATGTCTGCTTTAGCACCGCCGGTAAATAGCATGTTAGCATCGATTAGCGTAGCATGTTAGCATCGATTAGCTGGCAGTCAACATCAACAAAACTCACCTTTGTGAATTCGTTGACTTTATAGTTGCAAATGCATCTGCAGGTTATCCATACATCTCTGTGCCATGTCTGCTTTAGCACCACCGGTAAATAGCATGTTAGCGTCGATTCGCGTAGCATGTTAGCATCAATTAGCTGGCAGTCAAGCCGCGACCAAATATGTCTGATTAGCACATAAGTCAACATCAACAAAACTAACCTTTGTGATTTCGTTGAATTTATCGTTGCAAATGCATCTGCAGGTTATCCATACATCTCTGTGCCATCTCTGTCATCGCCGGTAAAATGTGGAGACACTTTGGCACATTCAATGGGGGTCTGGCGGCAGACACTTTCGCATCTTCGGGCCAGTGGTGCAACTTGAATCCCTCCCTGTTAGTGTTGTTACACCCTCCGACAACACACCAACGAGGCATGATGTCTCCAAAGTTCCAAAAAATAGTCGAAAAAACGGAAAATAACAGAGCTGAGACCCGGTGTTTGTAATGTGTTGAAAATGAAAATGGCGGCTGTATTACCTCGGAGACGTCACGTTCTGACGTCATCGCAAAAAGAGCGATAAACAGAAAGGCGTTTAATTCGCCAAAATTCACCCATTTAGAGTTCGGAAATCGTTAAAAAAATATATGGTCTTTTTTCTGCACCATCAAGGTATATATTGACGCTTACATAGGTCTGGTGATAATGTTCCCCTTTAAGAGTTGCTTTCCACATGGGAGGCATATTTTCTGTTTTTCCAAAGACATTTCATCACATCTGGCATGAACACCCACTTAGCCTCCAAGGATGTAGTGATTTTGAAAATGTAGGTGGTCACTGTGACCTCACAGAACATAGATCAGTGAAGACTTATCACAACTGTAAACACTTGCAATGATTTGTGATAGTCACAAGGGATTTTACAAGTCTGGAAAACATTTGCGTGGTAGCAATTATTTTATCTGCGTTCCACTGAGCACTAACGGTGGAAATAGTTTGTGGTTTGAAGAGTAATCCGCCCGGAATGTGTGCAAACGTGTGTGACGGGAACACACCAGCATGCCCGATTAGGTCATGTTACCTTATAGCCTCTTTCTAACCAGATTTACTTTTACTAAATGTTGCAGTTTAGAAAACAACAATATTCTTACATTTGTCTTCTGCTGCCCCTTACAGGTCTACCCCTGTTTGTGCAGCGCACTGTGGCAAGGACTATTGTGCTGCAGGAAATTATAGGAAAGGGTCGTTTTGGAGAGGTTTGGAGAGGCAAGTGGCGTGGAGGGGACGTGGCGGTAAAGATCTTCTCGTCCAGAGAGGAACGCTCTTGGTTCAGAGAAGCTGAGATCTATCAGACAATAATGCTGCGCCATGAAAACATCCTGGGATTCATTGCAGCAGACAACAAAGGTAAGGTTAAGACGAGCAGCAACTAAAAGCAGTCTGAGTACGAAAACTTGACCAGATTTACATCTTTTGAATTTCTCACAACTTTAAAATGTCAATGTATGGCAACTTGCCAAAGTGACCAAGTACAGTATGTCGTTGAAGAAAAAAAGAATGCGGATACACCTTGTACACAACTTGGGATGTATGCATTGTTTTTTAAAAAATAAATCTACTATAATGCCACCTTTGTATCCAATATAGTTTTGAAAGCACCTGAAAAGGGCAGGATTGACCACTTTAACATAAAACAAGAGGAGGTTATATGCCTCACTAATTTTGTATAAAGGAAACCAATTATTAATCAGTCCGTCTCCAATAGTTTTCCAGGTGAGTTGTGTAAAATAATAGTGCTTTCAAACAATAACATCAAAGTAATCACACTTTGGCATTTTAGTTAATCACACGAATTGTGGTTAGAGTGTCCGCCCTGAGACTGGAAGTTTGTTAGTTAAAACTCTGGCCTCGTCATACCAAAGACTATGAAAATAAGACCCATTGCTTCCCTGCTTGGCACTCAGCATCAAGGGTTGGAATCGGAGGTTAAATCACCAAATGATTCACGGGCGCAGCCACTGCTGCTGCTCACTGCTCCTCTCACCTCCCAGGTGGTGAACATGGGGATGGGTCAAATGCAGAGGATAATTTCACCACAGCTAGTGTGTGTGACTCTCGTTGGGACTTTAACTTTAACTAAGTTACTTGCATTCATAATTTTAAAAAGACCTGAATGTTTTGACACTAATGCAATTTTACTGTCAGAATGTTACACAGAAACATTTTCAAAATGTTTTATTTGTATGCGTGTCATGTATTTATTTATTTTTGGTTTAAACCCTTTTATCGAAATGTCTGCCAAGGTTCTAGTGAGTATGTCAAAATCTCCCCACTCACTTTTACACTGACATATGCATTTACTTGATTCAGGGATGGGAATTTTCCGAGGATCCGCGGAATTCCACCGATTTTGGCACCGCCAGGGTCATTTATATAATATAATGCCAATGTGTAAAGGCACCAGATTGGCTGGCTCTACTATCAGCTGACAACATCAACCAATGACATTGCCCGTTAAAGGCGTCTGCACGTGTTGTTTGCCGACAAAATTTAGTCCCCGATCCTCAATTATTGTGAGCGTTTCTGAACTAGTATTCTGTTTATATTGGTTGTGTTTATCTGCGACTAATCTGGAAAGAAAACACAGTAGCTCTCAATTAACACGTTTCTTTATTGAGAAAACATTTTCAGACATGGTTAAGCATATTCAAGGTAGGAATGCTTCATTAGCGAAAGATATCGATAAGGGCGTGAGAAACAAGTGGAACTGGGCATGGCTCAATATAGCTACAGTGTCAAACTGAAGGTGAAGATTAACAACAATATCGTAGAAGTAGACAAACTTATCAGCGATTTCATTGCAAAGTGCGATGAACCGGGACGTGCTCAGTGCTTATATTGCAAGGACATTGTGAACTATGGATCTCGGGGAAAGGTGGCACTCTTTGACCATGCGAAATCAGCAAGGCATCTAAGTAGAGTGAGTTTACGGAGAAATAATTTTTCACTGGGATCTGCCTTCAAGCTGAAGTCAAACATCCTCACAAATACAGCGTCAAATCAACTATCCAAGCCTCCCGCCTCCGACTCGGCTCCTCTCACACCAATCTACGACAGACGAGTCAATTCAGAGGTACAATACACGATCTTATGTATTTCAACATTTTCAGATTTTGAATTCTGGTTAATCCATTTTGTAATATGTTGAGTCAAAAGCCAGGCTAAGTGATGAAGTTACATCTCTCTTTACTGTGGCTTAAGAACAGACACACTCACTTGCAGGTGCACAACCACATGTAAAACGTTGGCCAACCAAAAAATAACCCCAGTACGCTATGGCCAACATTGACCAGGAGATGGCAACAGACAACCATAGATCACTCTATTACACATTTGTAGGCATATTTTTGTCTATGATCCAAAAGTGTGCAAGAATTTGACATATGTGTAAACTTGTATACATAAATTTCATCACATGATACATTTTTATGAAAATATTTGCTAATATGAAATTTTGGTCAGGAGAATATTGTTAGATTTTGACTCAAAATAGCAGGAAATACATCCTAAGCTAACGTAGCTTTCAAAATTTTTATGGGGGGGCATTCTCCCAGACCCCCTGGCAGGCGAGTGCACTCAGTGCACTCGGGTGCGGCCGCAATGCGGCCTTCCGCAAAGCGGTGTTTTAGGATGAAAACATTTTCAGCTGATTTTGTAAATCTTCATTCCCATCCCTGTTGATTACTGCCTGTGTAACAATTGTTACCACCTTTTAGGTAACCATCCGTGGTTAACATAATTAAGCGTTTACAGTCAAAATGAATTGTGAGAATTACGGCACAGGTGGTAGAAAGTGGATGCATGGTTGGGTCTACGTTTATACATAAATCAGGCATATAAAATGTCCGCAAAAAAATGTTTATCTGCATTTTTAATCATGAATTTTCGTGTCAAACTATCCCTTCCACTGTTTTTTAATGAATTATAAAAAGTATGATCCAAACAAAATGTGTTGAACGCTTGCCTCAGCCGCAGGTAATTACTGCTTATCCTGCCCTAACGATCAGGGACAACAAAACAAGCTCGCTAGTTAGCATAGTTAGCATTATCTAGTAAGCTTACTTTTCTCGCCTGCGTTGTCTCTCCGAGCTACAATGTTGATGGCTGCTAAACATTTTTGGATGATTACAGTCCGATCGATGTTAGTTGTGAACCGTTTTAAGTTGTAGAGAAGGTATATTTTTGACGTGACAGATGTAAACAGAGGTCACAACATCTGTAGTATTATACCCGAAGGTGGGTGGCTACAGGATAGAGTTGCCAAATGGGTAACGTTTTCCGAGTTATTTGCATGTATGTAATAGAATTTTACATTACATATTCAATGACAATAATGTTAGTAAATTATCTACTAAAAAGAATAACACATTCTGTGGCACATTACATTGGACATGCAAGTGTCAAAAAGATGAGGTTTGTAAATGAGAATAAATGTATAATAAAGGTAAAATAAAGTGTAGAAATGCACCCGTTTGCAAGAAATGTAGTCTGGATTTTCAAAATGTTCTTTCAGGATTTGTTTGGCAGCACTTAGTGCCGATTTTCCTCTTTTACTTCAGTTTCTTCTTTTTTTCTTAGAGGGTGCTCACATGCCCGATAATTAATGCAATAATTAATAAATTGGCATTAATTAATTCATGCTAAGGTCTCTAACACCTGGTCAAAAATATATTGCCATTACCAGTTGCGGTTTTAGGCAACCTCTTGATCTTTTTGTAAACAGGATGACAGTAGCTGACTTTGAAAGCTTGTGGGTGGTAAAAAATATAGCAGCATTGTCCTATCTCTGCATGCGCTTATAATTGTTGAACTAAAAAAAAAAACATACGTGTTCTATTTGGCCTACTGTTTTACTATCAACTCGTCAGCACTATAAACGCTGACTCAGCAGTTTGCTCCTTACCGCTATTTCCTCATTGGTACTGTTGCTGCTGTGTTGTGAAATATACTTCTTACAAATGACGAAAGGGGTCAAAGAGAGTGACATGTTCCTTTCCACATTCCCATGCACTCTAGAAAGAAAAGTAGCTAGTAAAAAATGGCCTCACTAATTATCACTTGCTTCCAATTCATGCCTATGCTACACGCGCAGCATTTACAGTATTTGTGTTATTCTTGTGTTTTCCTTCAGACAACGGCACATGGACACAGCTGTGGCTGGTGTCGGACTACCACGAGCACGGCTCGCTTTTTGACTACCTGAACCGCTACTCGGTCACCATTGAGGGGATGATCAAGCTGGCACTGTCGGCTGCCAGCGGACTGGCACATCTGCACATGGAGATCCTCGGGACTCAGGGTGAGGCAAACTCTTATCGGCGTGTGAATGTTATCTAAGATGCTGAGCTCCAGGCACAGACTTTAAAGGTGTGCTGTGTGCTTCCCCGCAGGTAAGCCTGGCATCGCTCACCGTGACCTCAAGTCTAAAAATATCCTGGTTAAGAAAAATGGCATGTGCGCAATCGCGGACCTTGGTCTGGCTGTACGGCATGAGTCTATCACAGACACGATCGATATTGCTCCTAACCAACGTGTGGGCACCAAGAGGTAAGAGTTTCCACACTAATGCTCGCATGTCACGTAGGTATGGGTGAAATGACCTAAAATCTATGTCCGAATATATATTGCAGTCTAATGTGATAAAAATGCATGTCACAGTATATTATTTGGTATATAAATGATCATTTAATTATTTTGAAATCGGTTGCAATTTAGCTGCTGACATATGCAGTAACCTATTACGTCATTACAGGTTATATTGATTTCTTAAATCTTTTATTAATCTATTTGCTAATTTACTGTTAATCTGGTTACTTTCTGTTGTAACATGGTCCGATCTACACTGCTGTTAAAATGTAATAAGCACTTATTCATCTGTTGTTTGGATGCTTTACATTCTTTTTGGGCGATGCTACAAATGTGGGTATCGATCAAATACCAAATAGTTACAGGGGCAGTATTGATCATATCAATGCTGATATGGATACTTTAATTTTTTAAGATCCATTAAATATTGAATTTTTGATCAGAATTATAATCAGACAAAAACACAGGATGGCGGTGTAACAATTACAATTGATAATTGAAGGTGCAAGCAGCGATGGACGGAACCGACTTTTGCTATTGTTTCCTGCCTTTACCCATTCAACATATCTTTACCTGCACATTACCTACCTTCCCTGAATCCTGGGGTCACACTGGTGCTTCTTTTTTTCAGTCATTCATGCTGGTGCTTCCTGCCATCACCCAGACAATATATCTTTACCTGCACATTACCTACCTTCTCTGTATCCTGGAGTCAAACTGGTGCCTCCTTCTTTCACCCAGTCAACATATCTTTACCCGCAAAGTACCTACCTTCTCTGCATTGTGTGGTCTCGCTGGTGCTTCCTGCTTTTAAGCGGCCATCTTGAGACGGCAGCCGCATCAGCGCAGCGGTTCTTTGAAGGCTCGTAAAATCAAAACCAGAGCAGTTAGAAAAACTCTTTGCGCAACTTTTAATCAGAATGGTTCAATTTCTTTCCTGTGCGAGTTTGAAGCCGACAGAAGAAACGCGCTCAGAGGTGATAATGTTTGAAAAAAGATGACGGGTTTTTACAAAACTTTTGTTTTGAAGGGGTAATTGCCAACTTCCTGTTGATTTTTTTCTGAAGGATGTCAATTATTAAATGTAGGTCTAAGTGAGACCTACATAGAGGTTTTTGTTTAATGTATCTACGACATTCCTACCGGAAGTTACAAGCAGTTTTGTCTGTGTTTTCTTCCTAGGAGCAGTTTTGTCTGTGTTTTATTCCTAGGGGGCGCTAGAGCGCAATTTTCAGTTTTGGGGTTTGTTTGTTTTTATTAGATTGCAATTTTCGCCAGTCCTGATATGTGTGTCCAGTTTGGTGAGTTTTGAAGCATTTTAAAGGGGTCAAATTACAGCTCAAAGAGGCAAAAATGAATTTTTTTTTGGAAACTCTTGTTTTGAAAGGGTGTTTGCCAACTTCCTGTTGATTTTTGCTGAAGAATGTCACATTATGAAATGTAGGTCTAAGTCAGACCTTTATAAAGGTTTTTGTTTCATGTCTCTACGACATTCCTAACGGAAGTTACAAGCAGTTTTGTCTGTGTTTTTTCATAGGGGGCGCTAAAGCGCAATTTTGAGTTTTGGGGTTTGTTTTTTTTATTAGATGGCAATTTTCGCCAGTCCTGATGTGTGTGTAAAATTTGGTGACTTTTGAAGCATGTTAAGGGGGTCAAATTACAGCTCAAAGAGGCAGCGGTATAAAAATAATAATAAAACCTTAGAAATACAATAGGGTCCTCTGTCCCAAAGGGACATTCGGTCCCTTTTTGCCAGTCCTGATGTGTGTGTAAAATTTGGTGAGTTTAGAAGCATGTTAAGGGGGTCAAATTGCAGCTCAAAGAGGTGGCGGTATAATAATAATAATAATAAAACCTTAGAAATACAATAGGGTCCTCCGTCCCAAGGGGACATTCGGTCCCTAATTACAATTATTTCCTACTATTGGCTATAATTTAATTTATTTTTTTAATTCTTAAAGCCCTCCTCTGTCCAGTAATTTATTTCCTCGTCCTCCAGTGATGGGACAAGTCAGAAACGTAGTTTATTTTCCGCAATGGAGGCAAGGATTTTTGATCTCGAAGTGACTTTGCACCGTAGAGAGACGTTAGCCGATAGCTCGCTAGTGAGAATGCTCGCTAGTGAGAATGCTACAATGCGTTGAGGATGCATTCCTTATCTTGTTGCTGTCAAATTTGCGGGACACAGCTGGAAGGTGTCACTGGCATGCTTTATGTAGTGATAATATTAAAAGCTCTACCGAAAGCTCTCCGACAAAATGTATATCGTGTATTATCTGTATCGCGCAACCCTCATGTCAAGTGTCTTTTTCTTTTTCTCGATTAATTTTTATTCAATAGTACCGTACTTTTCGCAGTATAAGTCGCTCGGGAGTATACGTCGCACCCGCCGGAAATGCATAAAAAGAAGGAAAAAAACATATATAAGTCGCACTGGAGTATAAATCCCATTTTTGGGGGAAATTTATTTGATAAAACCCAACACCAAGAATAGACATTTGAAAGGTAATTTCAAATAAATAAAGAATAGTAGAATAGAATAGAATAATAGAATAGAATAGAATAGAGTTTTATTGTCATTATTGCAATGAACAGGTTCAAAGAACAACGAAATTGGAGCAGCTCCTCCTAAGGTGCATATACAATATGGTAGTATAAATTAAAAAAAAAATAAATAAATAAATAAAAAATAAATTTAAAAAAAAAAAGATAGAGATGACAGATGTATCTATGTATACATACATAAAACATTATTTCACATTGTAGTCCAAAAAAATTGAAAAACATTTAAACATTACACATGAGGACATGATGGACATATGGACACTCAGTGCCTGTTTAGTGCTACTATGGCTCTTGGGTAAAAGCTATTTTTTAGTCTACTGGTGCTCGCTTTTAGCACCCTGTAGCGTCTGCCTGAGGGTAGCAGTTCCAGGTGGCTGTGCCCGGGGTGGAATGGGTCTTTCAGGATGCTCTGTGCTTTCCTGAGACAGCGGGAGCTGTACAGGTCAGCCAGGGGGGGGAGGGGGCCTCCGATTAACTTCTGGGCGGTCTTTATGACTCTCTGGAGCGCTGTTCTCTCTGCGGCCGTGCAGCTGCTGAACCACACGCAGATGCATTAGGTCAGGATGCTCTCAATGGAGCACCGGTAGAAGGACACCAGCAGTTCCTGTGAGAGGTGGTTGTTCCTGAGTATTCTCAGGAAGTGCAGTCTCTGGTGTGCCTTCTTGATGGTAGCCGTGGTGTTGGTGCTCCAGGATAGGTCGTTGGCCAGGTGGACTCCCAGGGAGCGGAAGTCGGAGACCCTCTCCACACAGTCACCACTGATGATCAGGGGCAGGATGTCCGTTTTTTTCCTCCTGAAGTCTATGACCAGCTCCTTGGTCTTGGAGGTGTTCAGGGCCAGGTTGTTGACTTTGCACCAATCCGACAGCTTCTCCACCTCATCCCGATATGCAGCCTCGTCTCCCTCCGAGATGAGCCCCACTACGGTGGTGTCATCCGCAAATTTGATGATGGAGTTGCTGGAGTGGGCAGGTGTGCAGTCGTATGTGTAGATGGAGTAGAGAAGGGGGCTCAGCACGCAGCCTTGTGGAGAGCCGGTACTGAGGTGCAGGCTTGATGACATGTGGCGACCCAACTGCACCCTCTGGGGGCGGTTGGATAAGAAGTCCTTAATCCACATGCAGATGGAGTTCGAGAGACCCAGGTCTGACAGTTTGGACACCAGTCTATCAGGAATAATGGTGTTAAATGCCGAGCTATAATCCACAAAAAGCAGCCGCACGTAGCTTCCCCCCGTCTCCAGGTGACCCAGGGAGGAGTGTAGGGCTGTGGCGATGGCGTCCTCTGTGGACCTGTTGGCTCTGTAGGCAAACTGGTGTGGGTCGAGCTCGGGAGGGAGGACTGAGGTGATATGGGTCCGTACCAGCTTCTCGAAGCACTTCATAGCTATAGGTGTAAGTGCAACTGGACGGTAGTCATTCAGACATCTGACAGAGTTCTTCTTCGGCACCGGGATTATTGTGGAGGTCTTCAGGCATGATGGGATGACGGCCTGGGAGAGGGACTGGGTGAAGATCTTCGTAAATACTCCGGCCAGCTGGTCTGCACAGTCTCTTAGTACCTGTCCCGGGACTCCATCTGGGCCCGTAGCCTTCCTCGGGTTCACTGCCTTCAGCGTGCGTCTCACCTCATGCTCCTCCAGTATAAGGGTGCAGCTGCTGTGGGTGTTGGGTGGAACTGTTGTGACGGCTGCAGGTGTTTTTCTCTCAAATCGGGCGAAGAAGCTGTTTAACTCCCCCGCTCGAGAGGCGTCGCCGTCAGCCGAAGGGTTACTGGGTCTGAAGTTGGTCATGTCTTTTATTCCTTTCCATACCTCCTTGGTGTTGTTGCTCTGCAGGTGGGCTTCCATTTTCCTCCTATGTTCGGCTTTTGCCTCTCTGATGCCTCTCTTCAGATTGGCTCTGGCAGCACTGTAGAGTGCCAGGTCCTGCGCTTTGAAGGCACTGTCTCTCTCTTTGAGTAAGCCCTGGACTGTTTTTGTCATCCAGGGCTTCCTGTTGGGGTAGACTCGGATGCGCTTGTCCACTGTGACAGTGTCTATGCAGTGTTTGATGTACCCCAGGACTGCTTCTGTGTACTGCTCCAAGTCTGGGTTTTCAAAAACTGACCAGTCTGTTGTATCAAAGCAGTCCTGCAGCTGTTCCATGGCTCCCTCCGGCCATGTTTTGACCGTTTTGGTTGTGATAGGAGCACTTTTTCTTATTGGTGTGTAAGCTGGCAAAAGGAGCAGGGATATGTGGTCAGACTTGCCTAATTGGGGAAGTTGTTTGGCTCTATATCCTTTTTTTATGTTGGAATAGACTTTGTCCAGTGTGTTAGCTCCCCTCGTAGCACACTTCACATGCTGGTGAAGTTTGGGGAGCACTTTTTTCAGGTCGACATGATTAAAGTCCCCCGCTATGATGTGGATGCCGTCGGGATATTTGTTCTGTTGTGCACTGATTGTATCGTGCAACAGAGCTAGCGCCGTGCTAGCGTTAGCATCGGGAGCTATATACACGTTTGTGATCAGGACAGCAGAGTGCTCCCTGGCTAGATGGAAGGGTCGGCATTTAACTGTAAAATATTCCAGATCTTGGGAACAGTGGCTGTTAACTACCTTTGAATCAGAAGTCCACTTGTTGTTTAGGTAGGTTAGCAGTCCACCCCCACGCCGCTTGCCGGAAGACACTGCGTTTCTGTCCTGTCTGTGTGCTGTGTGACCGGTTAGCTCCATGCTAGCGTCGGGTATTGAGGACGTTAGCCAGGTTTCCGTAAACAATAGGGCGCAGCTGTCCATCACAGTGTTTTGTGCTACACGGAGCCTCACCTCGTCCATCTTGTCCTCTTAGTGAAGAACAGGCTGAATAAGTGTACGTTATATGACGCATAAATAACCAACTGAGAAGGTGCCTGGTATGTTAACGTAACATATTATGTTAAGTCATTCAAATAACTATAACATATAGAACATGCTATATGTTTACCAAACAATCTGTCACAACTAATTGCTAAATCCGATGAAATGATATATGTCTAGTCTCTTAGGTGAATGAGCTAAATAATATTATTTGATATTTTATGGTATTGTGTTAATAATTTCACACATAAGTCGCTCCTGAGTATAAGTCGCACCTCCGGCCAAACTATGAAAAAAACTGCGATTTATAGTCCGAAAAATACGGTACCTGTCATCCATATAAGTGGACATCCCATTTTTGGTTTAGTAGACCACAATACAAAATTCTTCTCTACAGGACCTTGGTTTCCACTTACGAGGACATCATACTGCCAATTAGTGGGGAAGGAAGAGTATACCACATCCCATCTTAGATTCAGGATGACTGAAAACGTATCTAAAAGTTCAAAGGGCATCTTTGAACTCGTTTTTGTTTTTATACTCATTGGGTTCCAAAGAGCCCAAAAAGTCAAGATAAAATAAAAATGCATGTGATACTATACAGGGGTTCGGATCTTAGGAGGCTACGATTGCAAAAGGTAATTGAAAACGTTGTGTGTCCTTACAGATACATGGCTCCTGAAGTGTTGGACGAAACCATCAACATGAAGCACTTTGACTCCTTCAAGTGCGCCGACATCTACGCACTGGGCCTGGTGTACTGGGAGATAGCACGTCGCTGCAATGCAGGAGGCGAGTACCTCTAACAAGCTTCCAGAAATTTCTCACATCACAAGCTCCTAAGTCCCCACTTTCCTGTTTGGCTGCAGGTATCCACGAGGAGTACCAACTGCCCTACTACGACCTGGTGCCCTCTGACCCCTCCATAGAAGAGATGAGGAAGGTGGTGTGTGACCAGAAGCTGCGGCCCAATGTACCCAACTGGTGGCAGAGCTACGAGGTAAAGAAGTACAGCTTGTTCATTCCTCTATTTTTAGATTTGTGTTGCACACTGCGTGTGATTTACTAAGGTTTACTAAACTCCAAATACCACGCATTAAACAGTCTGTACTATTAGTGGGCGTGTTGCAATTTACTTAGACTGCATGTGCAATTTTTAAGTGGTGCAGATGCGCATTATTTAATTGAATAATTTGCGTGCCTACGGGGTATCACCATGGAAACAGTCATTCACTGCATGTTCATGTTATGTTTTCAAACATGCCGGAGACATATACCACTTTTTATGGGCATTTTAGAAGCAGTCGTGCAGTGCATCTACATTGAAACTAGGGTTGAACGGTATACCGTTGCGAATAAAGTACCACAATACTAATTAATTGAAATCAGAACTATACTCACTACCTTTGAAAAATACTAGTACCGTTCTTTCATTCAAATGCCGCTGTGCAGCGGGGACTACAGAGCCGTGGTGCATGATGTTGAGTGTGTCAAAAGGCACACACAAAGCAATAACATCTTGGAGCAGAAGAAAGGCAAAAACCGTCAAATTTACTAATTATTAAAGAGTTTGTGTGAAGCGCAACATGGAGGTATTTGGGTTTCAAAAATAACAATAAAGGTGACGCTTAAACAAGGACATGCCGTGCTGCAAGCTCTGCCAAAAAACACGCCTTGCCAAATGTGGCGATTAGTATTACCACCTTAGCTTCAAACTTGGGAAAACATTAAAAAAAATAAGCATTAAGATCTGCACAAGGAATTATAAAGAGTGACAGGTAATAATGTTGTTGTTACACCTTTCCAGCTGTTCGGCTCCCATGCAGACTGTAGTCGAGAAGCACAGGGCAGATGCTCCTTCTAGGGTCATTTTTTTTGGTTGGATATAACACCCTTCACTTTACCCTGCAATCGGTCTGTTAAAATTCGCTTTCAAGTCAGAATTACAAGGCCGCTGATTCATGACAATCTGGTTGCTTTATTATTAGTTTTGCATACTGTATAAAATACATTAAAAGTTGGCTCCAATTAGCCATCTTTGTAAATGTTGCAAACAGCTCCTTTAATTTCTCTAGCAGCTATGAAATGATGTTACTGAGTAGACAATTCAGCAACATGGAAGCAGAAGCAGTTTTATGAAAAGATGCCATAATTCTCAGATGAAGTGCATTTTGTCCATTGAATGGCAGAAATGGTTGACATCAATGGATGACTTAGAAATGTTTTAAAGGGGGACTCATCCCACCTGCCCTTTTTTATCTTGTAAAATGTCATACAAGAAGTTTGTGACTGTAAAGATTGGGATGAGGTTTGCAATGATTGTGATATTTGTAATGGTGATATTGATGATGGTGATGTTGATTGTGATGATGATGGTGATGTTGATGATTTTGATGATTGTGATTATGCTAATGTTGATGATGGAGATGTTGTTGTTTGTAATGGTGACGATGTTGGTAATGGTGATGATGATTCCCTTGATAGTGACAATGATGATGGTGATGTTGATGATTATGATGTAAATGATTGTGATGTAGATAATTGTGATGTTGTTGATGATTTTGATTATGCTAATGTTGATGATGGAGATGTTGTTGATCTTTGTAATGGAGAGGTTGATGATTGTGATGTTGATGTTGCTGATGGGGATGTTGATGATGGTGATGTTGTTGATCTTTGTAATGGTGAGGTTGATGATTGTGATGTTGATGGGGATGGTAATGATGGTGATGTTGATGAATGGGATGTTCATGATTGTAATGTGACGATGATTATGATGTTTGTTAGGTTGACGTTGATTGTGATGATGGTGATTGTGATGTTGATGATTGTGATGATGGTGGTTGTGATGTTGATGTTTATTGTGATGATGTAATGGTGACGTTGATGATTGTGATGATGGTGATTGGGATGTTGATTGTGATGATGGTAATGGTGATGTTGATGATTTTGATGTTGTTGATGATGGTGGTAATGTAATGACGTTGATGATAGTGATGTTTCTAATGGTGATGGTGGTGTTGGTAATGTTGATGTTTGTAATGGTGATGTGGATGTATGTAAAGGTGATGGTGGTGTAGGTGATGGTGACAATGGTGACGATGATTGGGATGTTCATGATTGTAATGGTGACGTTGATGATTATGATTTTTGTTATGGAGATGTGGATGATTGTGATGTTTGTAATGGTGATGATGATGATGGTGTTGTTGATGATTGTGATGTTTGTAATGGTGACGATGATTGTGATGTTGATGATGATGGTGTTGGTGATGATGTGTATAATGGTGACGTTGATGATTGTCATGTTTGTAATGGTGACGTTGATGATTGGGATGTTGATGGTGTTGTTGATTATGATGTGATGTTTGTAATGGTGACGTTGATGATTGTGATGTTTATAATGGCGACGTTGATTGTGATGTTTATAATGGCGACGTTGATTGTGATGTTTGTAATGGTGACGTTGATGATTGTGATGTTTGTAATAGTGATGTTTGCGAGGGTGATGATGGTGATGTTTTGTCTGCAGTCTCTGCGCGTGATGGGCAAGATCATGAGGGAGTGCTGGTACTCCAATGGGGCAGCCCGACTGACGGCGTTGCGCATCAAGAAGACTCTGTCGCAGCTCAGCGTGGAGGAGGACATCAAGATGTGAGCGGAAACGCACAACTAAAGCGCGCCCCTTCCCCATTGCCCTCGCCCCCTCGCCCCTCCTCCCTCCCAGGGAAGAAACACTCAAGCCAGACTGCAAATGCAAGAAGCCCTGCCAGTTTTTGAAGCCACACTCTGAGTTGTGACAAGGCCTACCTCACCTTTTAGCCAAAACTACTGAGACTACGCCCTAGTCCTCCTCCACCTTGTCGTCCTCGTGTCAACCTCGCCGTCTTCACTACTACTGTTAATATCATCTCACTCCACCTGTCTTACTTCCATTTCCTACGGCAGGAACTACTACTGCACAGGGCCGCTTTCTTTCATCCTTTTATTTCACATGGCTCTACAGCAGCAGGTTTCAATCATCTTCATGCTGTGAATGTTTAAAGACGCTAATCTTGTAGTCCGGCGTGATAGGACTACAAACATGGCGGCTCGCTATAGCAATCTGACTCAAACTCAAATTGTGAGAGTTTTTTAGTTTCCTTTGTGAGTCCTGCAGGTAACACTGGACTACACACACACACACACACACACACACACACACACACACACGCACTGTCCACTTCCTGGCAGGAAACATGTTTGGGATGTTAATTTATTTGACTTTTTGCGTTACTTCATGCGGATGAACACTGTGAGATGAAAGTGGAAAGGAGCGGTGTAATCAGAGGCGGGATAAAAAAATTTTTTTTATATGTGTGTGTGTGTGTGTGTGTGTGTGTGTGTACATTATATATATATATATATATATATATATATATATATATATATATATATATATATATATATATAAACTTGATGAATTGTTTTATTTTGTCCCTTGACTTTAGACACTACTGATGTTGGGTACCTATGATTTGAAAACACTCTTTTTGATGATGTGACATTGAAGCAGTCGATGGTACTCTCAGACTGTTTGTGTGTTTTCCTTTTTTAAACTGTGCCAGAAAGCAACAACACTCTTCTGCTGGATGTTCTTTGTGTTCCTCCTTGTGGTACTACTGATCTATTTTTGTCTTTTTATTATTGGGATTACAAGTCATTTTTCTGGGCTCCATCACTGCACATCTTATTTTTTTTCTCCAAAACATCCCCCACTTATCGACACTGGAATATTTCAGAGCGCCAGCTGATTCCCAAGTGGAAGTATGATGTCATCATAAGTAGTTCCTGAGTTTTTACCATAACATGAAACAGCGTGTTTGTAGTCATGGAAGTTTTACGTTAACGTTGGCGATGTCCAAGTGTTCCAACACTTGATCAGGAATCGATGTTTTCATGTTTGTCTCTTGCATGCCATCTCAAATCCCCCCACCCCCCATATTAACACCACTGTCGCTGCTACTCTTACCGTGGCCGAGGAGAAATGGAAGATATTTGCTGACATTGAAACCAAACACTCCCCCCAACTCCTCCAAATAATATCTACTGCCCTTGTCCATGTTTTTTGTTGTTGCCATGGTTATACAACCATTAGACATTTTCATGTGTAATACTTCAAGATTGACAAATCTATGTTGTGCAAATGTTTTCAGAGTTAGTGTATATAGATGATATACAATAAATTCCTTCTTTTTCTTAATGACTGATTTGTATACTATTCTAAATCCTTTTTTGTTTAGTTTATTGATGATGATATATTAGTACATCACAAATGCACATTCCCAATAAACAAAAATATAGTGCAGCAGTTCAATTACACTTAGGTTTATTTGTCCATTAGAGTTAGAAGTTGTATTTTACAATATTTATGGAACCATTTTAAATCTTTATAGCATACTAACTTCGGAGTTTTATTAGCTGTAAAAACACAATCAAAAAAAGTAAATACATTTACATTAGAATATTTTTGCTGTAAATATATAATAACATCCTGGTCAAATGTCGTACTCTTAAAATTGATGTGAGGGATGTATGTAATGGATAATATACATGTATACTATAGATAAATATTATTATTATATACAATTATCTATATCAAGGGGGTCAAACGCATGACCCGCAAACAGATTTTATCTGCCCCGCAAGATGAGTTAAAATACAAATATAAGATGAAATGTTTGAATGAAAACAAGTGCTGTTCGAAATGTGTCCACTGGAGGTCACAATAGCAATTCTTCGTGTCCGCTCAAGCGTGCATGAGTTCAGAGGGGGCGGAGCAATGTGTCCTGTAGAGCAGTGGTTCTCAAATGGGGGGTACGTGTACACCTGGGGGTACTTAAAGGTATGCCAAGGGGTACGTGAGTGGTTTTAAAAATATTCTAAAAATAGCAACAATTAAAAAATATTTAATAAATATATTTATTGAATAATACTTCAACAAAATATGAATGTAAGTTCATAAACTGTGAAAAGAAATGCAACAATGCAATATTCAGTTTTGAAAGCTAGATTTTTTGTGAACATGTTCCATAAATATTGATGTTAAAGATTTTTTTTTTATGAAGAAATGTTTAGAATTAAGTTCATGAATCCAGATGGATCTCTATTACAATCCCCAAAGAGGGCACTTTAAGTTGATGATTACTTCTATGTGTACAAATCTTTATTTATAATTGAATCACTTGTTTATTTTTCAACAACTTTTTAGTTATTGTTATATCTTTTTTTCCAAATAGTTCAAGAAAGACCACTAAAAATGAGCAATATTTTGCACTGTTATACACTTTAATAAATCAGAAACTGATGATATAGTGCTGTATTTTACTTCTTTATCTCTTGTTTTCAACCAAAAATGCTTTGCTCTGATTAGGGGGTACTTGAATTAAAAAAATGTTCACAGGGAATACGTCACTGAAAAAAGGTTGAGAACCACTGCTGTAGAGTAAGACTGGGGACACATTATCTGGGCGCACATAAATATGCTGAAATTATTTGTATCCCCCTTCAAGTCAATGTGTGATTCATGAAACGAATCCAAATTCACAAGTTTTATTGTAGACGATGCTAATAAATAATAAAATAAACCACGTTAGCACATTATCCTATGATTTCATTTTGATATTTATTTAATCTTCTGATGGATTAAAAAATTCCACCCGATTGTAGCTAAAATAGGCACCAGCGTCCCCCGCAACCCCAAATGGAAAAAACGGTAGAAATGGATGGATGGACTAGTGGGATCATTTTAGAAAAACTGGCAGACCTATTTGATTGATGAACATTATCACATAATCTATTCAGAAAATATAAATCCCGACAAATGAAGACAGAAGGCTAATAATGGCAACATGGAAGTGTAAAAAAACATAATTTGTATATTTTCAGATTGTTTTTGTTCTATTTAAATAAATAATCTGAAGTTGTCTTTATTTTTAAATTAACATGCAATGATTTTAACAGTGCAGCCCACTTTGGTGTAGATTTTCCTCCCTATACATATATATATATATATATATATATATATATATATATATAGATACACACACACACACACACACACACACACACACACACACACACACACATTAGGAGTGTGGGAAAAATTGATTCGAATCGAATTAGTTGTGCGATTCAGAATCATTTTTAAAAAATCTATTTAAAATATATATATATTTTTTTTAATTAATCCAACACAGCAATACCATAACATTGCAATCCAATTCCAAAACCAAACATGACCCAGCAACACTCAGAACTGCAATAAACAGAGCAATTGAAAGGAGACACAAACACGACACAGAACAAACCAAAAGTAGTGAAACAAAAATGAATATTATCAACAAAAGTATCAATATTAGTTATAATTTCAGCATAGCAGTGATTAAAAATCCCTCATTGACATTATCATTACACATTTAGAAAAAATTAAAAAAAGAACAATAGTGTCACAGTGGCTTACACTTGCATCGCATCTCATAAGCTTGACAACACACTGTGTCCAATATTTTCACAAAGATAAAATAAGTCATATTTTTGGATGGTTTAATAGTTAAAACAAATTTACATTATTGCAATCAGTTGATAAAACATTGTCCTTTACAATTATAAAAACTTTTTTATTTTTAATCTACTACTCTGCTAGCATGTCAGCAGACTGGGGTAGATCCTGCTGAAATCCTATGTATTGAATGAATACAGAATCGTAAAAATATCGTTTTTGAATCGAGAAAGGAATCGAATGGAAAAAAATCGATATGTTATCAAATCGTGACCCCAAGAATCGATATTGAATCGAATCGTGGGACATTCAAATATTGACAGCCCTAATATACATATATGTAATATATACATATATATATATATATACATACATACATACACACATATGTATATATATATATATATATATATACACATTTATATATATATATATATATATGTGGCAGAGGGGTTAGTGCGTCTGCCTCACAATACGAAGGTCCTGCAGTCCTGGGTTCAAATCCAGGCTCGGGATCTTTCTGTGTGGAGTTTGCATGTTCTCCCCGTGAATGCGTGGGTTCCCTCCGGGTACTCCGGCTTCCTCCCACCTCCAAAGACATGCACCTGGGGATAGGTTGATTGGCAACACTAAATTGGCCCTAGTGTGTGAATGTGAGTGTGAATGTTGTCTGTCTATCTGTGTTGGCCCTGCGATGAGGTGGCGACTTGTCCAGGGTGTACCCCGCCTTCCGCCCGATTGTAGCTGAGATAGGCGCCAGCGCCTCCCGCGACCCCGAAAGGGAATAAGCGGTAGAAAATGGATGGATGGATGGATGAACAAAAGCGCCAAAACATTTGTTGTGCAAACACAATTTAAATCAGTCCTTGTTAAACAGTAGCAGTTAAATAGCATATTTTATGAAAATCAACTCAAAAAATGTAAATACAAACATTTAAGCTTATTGCCAGTGCCAGGGTATTTAAGTTATCCTGTTTGTTATGGAAAATAAATATAATCTACATACAAATCTCTGAGCCACAATCATAACATCTGAACAGGCAATTCCTGAGGTAACAGCAGAAACATTATTTTTTATCAGGGATCTTATGTTAAAAAAAACCCTATATTATAGGAAGTGGGCTGTTTTAGGGAATTTTTGATCAAATTATCTGTAGTAGCAATATTAATAATGTTGTGTTTATTCTGTGTAGTGCACTTAAAATAATTATGACCATATCTAGGAATTGATATGATGGGAATTTTCCGATTGTTTGCTTGGTGCTTTGATAAACTGAACGCATATACATGGTACTATATTGTGATGTTATGAGCCAGGGAAAAAAAGAACTACCCTACCCAGCATGCAACAGGAGTGACGAGCATGCGCGGTAGCCCAGTATAGGTTGTGTCGCCATGACAGCATCTTGTATGTTGTGATATGCACGCTCTGAAAGCAAACGTTAAGAACTCAGCCAACACTCCTCGTCTGCATTATTCATAAATAGACAGACAACGCATTTACTCCGCTGCTTCACAGGCCGCTGGATGTAGCCGGCAAAGTATTCCCATGCTAGCTAGCCGGTCTAGCAAGCACGCGTCATTCAGTCCAAAACGGCCCGATTTATCCACATCCAGAATTGTCTGGCAGTCGTAAGTGATCCCGGAGTGACCAAGCTGTAAGCCAGCCATGAAATTTGCAGAATTGTCCGGTATTTTTTGCCAAATGTTCCATCTTTACAAAGAGCCCCTCGACGCCGAAGTACATCCGGGAGATGCCATCTGGTTAAGAAAAGGCGTTAACAAAATAAAAGCATGTAAACAACATACGCAAATGTGCGATAAAATAATTGTCGGCGTTAATAGATTGATGAGTTAACCCGTAATTAACGCATTAATTTGCCCACCACTAATATATATATACTGTATATATATATACATATATGTATAATGTATATATACATATATGTTATTCAGTTTTTTCCGTATTGGTCCTCTGAATAGGGGTCGTCACTCAGCATGAAAGGAATTACTCGCTGTGCACTTTTTTGCTTGTTTTATTTGGTACTATTGCAGCAGCAGTAGTAGCAGCAGTAGGTAATAACCTAAAAGTAAACATGAACACAACAAAACAATGTATCTGTCTTGAATAATCATAATGTAAATAATAGACATGAATTAATCAACTGAACCATATTGTTGTCAACCATGATATGACATATTATCCATCACTGTGATTTTATCCCAACTTATTAATTTTAGCATTACATTTCATTATCATCATTAATTTATGTCATATAATGTTTTAAATGTGATCAGAATTACTTATAATGTCGCCATGATTCATGGACAAGCATACTAAAAAAAAACCCCATAAAACACAGGCGCTCTGTTTGAGCCACACATTACACATTTAAGCAGAACTACATTGAAGAACTACAAATCCCATCAGCCAAACCAGAAAGTAAAGTGCCGGTATTTTCAAACTCAAGCCGTACCGAAGATTAAAACTTCGAACACTCAAATTCAGATTTTAATCCGCACATTACATATGTATACATACATACATACATATATATATGTATATATATGAATACAATGATTTGCAAATCCTTTTCAACCCATATTCAATTGAATGCACTTCAAAGACAACATATTTGATGTTCAAACTCATTAACTTTATTTTTTTTGCAAATAATAATTAACTTAGAATTTCATGGCTGCAAAATGTGCCAAAGTAGTTGGGAAAGAGCATGTTCACCACTGTGTTACATCACCTTTTCTTTTAACAACACTTAATAAACGTTTGGGAACTGAGGAAACTAATTGTTAAAGCTTTGAAAGTGGAATTCTTTCCCATTCTTGTTTTATGTAGAAATTTAGTCGTTCAACAGTCTAAGGTCTCTGCTGTCGTATTTTACGCTTCATAATGCGCCACACATTTTCGATGGGAGACAGGTCTGGACTGCAGGCGGGCCAGGAAAGTACCCGCACTCTTTTACGACAAAACCACCCTGTTGTAACACGTGGTTTGGCAATGTCTAGCTCAGGGGTCACCAACCTTTTTGAAACAAAGAGCTACTTCATGGGTACTGATTAATGCTAAGGACTACCAGTTTGATACACACTTAAATAAATTGCCAGGAATAGCCGATTTGCTCAATTTACCTTTAATAAATAAATCTATAAAATATATTTTTTAAAAAGGGTATTTCTGTCTGTCATTCCGTCATACATGTTTTTTCCTTCTGCGGAAGTTTTTTTTGTAGAGGATAAATCATGGAAAAAACACTTAATTGAGCAATTTAAAGGAAAAGAAAACACAAAAAAATGAAAATTAAATTTTGAAACATAGTTTATCTTCAATTTCGACTCTTTAAAATTCAAAATTCAACCGAAAAAAATGAAGAGAAAAACTAGCTAATTTGAATCTTTTTGAAAAAATTAAAAAAAATAATTTATGGAACATCATTAGTCATTTTTCCTGATTAAGATTAATTTTAGAATTTTGATGACATGTTTTAAATAGCTTAAAATCCAATCTGCACTTTGTTAGAATATATAACAAATTGGACTAAGCTATATGTCTAACAACGACAAATAATTATTTCTTCTAGATTTTCCAAAACAAACATTTTAAAAGAAATTCAAAAGACTTTGAAAAAGATTTAAATTTGATTCTACCGATTTCCTAGATTTGCCAAAATAATTTTTTTGAATTTTAATGATAAGTTTGAAGAAATATTTCACAAATATTCTTCGTCGAAAAAAACAGAAGCTAAAATGAAAAATTTAACTAAAATGTATTTATTATTCTTTACAAAAAAAATAAATAAATGAACATTTATTTAAATTGTCAGAAAAAAAGAGGAAGGAATTTAAAAGGTAAAAAGGCATATGTGTTTAAAAATCCTAAAATCATTTTTAAGGTTTTATTTTTTCTCTAAAATTGTCTTTCTGAAAGTTATAAGAAGCAAAGTAAAAAAGATAAATTAATGTAATTAAACAAGTGAGGACCAAGTCTTTAAAATATTTTCTTCGATTTTCAAATTCTATTTGAGTTTTGTCTCTCTTAAAATTAAAAATGTCGAGCAAAGCGAGACCAGCTTGCTAGTAAATAAATACTATTTTTAAAAATAGAGGCAGTTCACTGGTAAGTGCTGCTATTTGAGCAATTTTTAGAACAGGCCAGCGGGCTACTCATCTGGTCCTTACGGGCTACCTGATACCCGCGGGCACCACGTTGGTGACCCCTGGTCTAGCTGGAATAAGCAGGGGCGTCCATGATAACGTTGCTTGGATGACAACATATGTTGCACCAAAACCTGTATGGACCTTTCAGCATTAATGGTGCCTTCACAGATGTGTAAGTTACCCATGCTTTGAGCACTAATACAACCCCATACCATCACTGAACTTTGCGCTTATAACAATCAGAATGGTTGTTTTCTTCTTTGTTCTGGAGGACACCACATCCTTTGTTGCCAAATATAATTTGAAATGTGGACTTGTCAGACCACAGAACACTTTTCCACTTTGCATCAGTCCGTGTCAGATGAGCTCGGGCCCAGCGAAGCCGGTGGTGTTTCAGGGTGTTGTTGATAAATGGGTTTTGCTTTGCATAGTAGAGTTTTAACTTGCACTTACAGATGTAGCGACCAACTGTAGTTACTGACAGTGGTTTTATGAAGTGGTGACCCTCACCCCGTCCTTATTTGTGAATTACTTAATATTTCATGGAAGCTGCTTTTATACCCAATCATGGCACCCACCTGTTCCCAATTAGCCTGCACACCTGTGGGATGTTCCATATAAGTGTTTGATGAGCATTCCTCAACTTTATCAGTATTTATTGCCACCTTCCCAACTTACTTGTCACGTGTTGCTGGCATCAAATTCTAAAGTTAATGTTTATTTGCAAACATCAAATATGTTGTCTTTGTAGCATATTCAACTGAATATGGGTTGAAAAGGATTTGCAAACCATTGTATTCCGTTTATATTTACATTTAACACAATTTCCCAACTCATATGGAAACGGGGCTTGTACATACATACATATATACATATATGTATATGAATATATATATATATATATAAATATATGTATATATACACATATGTATGTATGTATACACATACATGTATGTATATATATACATATATGTATATGTATATACATATACATGTATCTACATTTATATATATATACATATATGTATATATACATGCATATAAACATACATATATGTATGTATACATAAATGTATGTATATATACATATATTTATATATATCTATAAATGTATAAATATATATGTATATACACATAAGTATGTATACACATATATGTATTTTTAAATACATGTATATTTACACATATATAGTATGTATATATAATTTATAAATACATGTGTATATATATATACACATATATGTATGTATATATACATGTATATATATATATAAAAAACATGCACGTATATATAAATGTATGTATATATACATATATGTATGTATGTATATAGGGCAGCACGGTGGGAGAGGGGTTAGTGCAGCTGCCTCACAATACGAAGGTCCTGAGTAGTCCTGGGTTGAATCAATGGGCTCGGGATCTTTCTGTGTGGAATTTTCATGTTCTCCCTGTTACTGCGTGGGTTCCCTCCGAGTACTCCAGCTTCCTCCCACCTCCAAAGTTATGCACCTGGGGATAGGTTGATTGGCAACACTAAATTGGCCCTAGTGTGTGAATGTGAATGTTGTCTATCTGTGTTGGCCCTGTGATGAGATGCTGACTCTTCCAGGGTGTAGCTCGCCTTCCGCCCAATTGTAGCTGAGATAGGCACCAGCGCCAGCCCCCCCCCCCCCCCCCCAAAAGGGGAATAAGCGGTAGGAAATGGATGGATGAAAAATGGATGGAAGGATTACATATATACACATGTATATATACACACACACATATGTATATATATATATATATATATACACACACACATATGTATATATATATATATATACGTATATATATATATATATATATATATATATATATATATATATATATATATATATATACATATACGTATATATATGTATTTATACACATATGTATGTATATACATACATGTATATATACATATATGTAAATATACATGTACATATATACATATTTGTTTGTATGTATATATACATACATGTATGTATACATACACACACATATATATTATATTATACATACACACATATCTATATATATATATATCTATATATATATATAGATATATATCTATATATATATATATATATATATCATAGTAATTAATACTAATTTGAGCTATTTAAGTAAGTAATATGACAAATTAAAATAAGTTAAAAATGTTCTATTAATTGTTTTATAGATTTTGTCCACTCAGGGAAATGTTTCAAGAATATAAATGTTGGCTAACAAGTGACCAAATCAAGATTTGCTGCCCTCAAGTGGACAAAAGTCGTAAGTTATCCAGCCTAAACTCTAGTTACCGAATATGAAAATACAGTAAGGTTTTCTGCCCTACAAATTGCTCCAATTATAGTAATAACAGTAATACAAGTTAACATATTTCAAATGCATTTTATTTTTGTTTACAAGAAACAAAAGCAGACAAATAAAATGACAAGAGGTCAGGAGGAGGGAGTGGGGACGAAGCTGTAGTTTAAAGAAATACAACCTCTGGCTTCCTGAAAAAATATGTACAATTTCAAACAATATCCATACAAAACATGCCACATACCATAAAAATCAATATATTTATTCATAGTCCCTAAAAGTATATCTGCTGTACAGGGTTTATTTATTTATTTTTTTGCAAAAGTAGATGAGGTTAAAAAAAAAACTTCAATTTGAACAAACTTTCTCTTATTAAATTAGAAGATATGAACTTAAATTAAGATTTCAGAAAAGTTAGAAATTTCTTAGGCTAAAATCCAGTGACACGTTTCTCATGATGGTCTTTCCTTGAAATAGAATAGAAACATACCAAAAACTTAGAAATATGTAGAATAACTGTCCAGGATACACATATAGGTATGTATATAATTCATTATACTAACGAGAGTGCAATTCATTATTAGGTGAAGTTTTGGATTATGACGTACACGGGGCCAAGTAACCATTTCACAAGGTTCATCAACACATTCACTTCTAGAGGGAAAATACAAAAAAAAATAGGCGTTAACACTATCAAGAAGATTGTAGAAATTGCTCCATTCAAGGTTATATTCATCCAATTGGAAGAAAAATATTTGGTAAGCAACAAGCAGTAGCATAAATAAAAAAAGACAGAAAAAAGGAACCATATTACATAAATAAATGCAATATTTGCATGTCTAAGAAATGAAGCATCCATCACACAATCTTGTTTTTTTTAAATCACCTTGGCTTCTCTTGTCACATCCCTTTTTATTATTTTTAACAAACTTGTCTGAGAGTTTATAGCAAAAACACTAATAGAAAAAAGATTAATGCAAAAAAAAAAAAAAAAAACACTGGTTCATATACATAAAGATATTAGTTTGTCATTTTACATATATTCATATTTATTTACAGCTTTGTTAAAATGATATCCAGTGGTTGATTTTTTTTCTCTGTCCATTTTATTTTTCTACATTTTGATTACAAGGGGTGGGGCGGCTGGGTAGTTGCTGTCCCCTTAATGCATATACCGTTATATACATTTTGTACAACATTGCATTTTTTTTTTGTCCTGTGAGGTCTTAGGTTTTTCTTCTTTTCTGGGGGCTGGTAAGGATAAAGTCATATGGGAAGTTGGAGGGTTTTTTTTTTTTTTTTTTTTTGTTATGTTTTTTTAGTAAAGCTCCATTTAAAGACTTTTAAACTCTCAGGTAGAAGTGAAAACAAATGCCCTTTTATCCAATAAGTCATTCCCTGCCATCAATTCAGCCTGAAGGACAGTACCAGCACTAGAAAAACACACACACACACACACACACACACACACACACACACACACACACACACACACACACACACACAAACTACAAGAGAAGTAGAAAGGCTGCAGGCTGTACTCAAGCAAAAGGAAGACTTACTACAGTAAATAATTGATTTTTTTTTTTTTTTTTACAAAAGCCCACTATATGAGGCAGAGGAAGAGGCTGTTAATAAAAACATAAAAGGACATTTTAGTAGTCATGCTTTTGATTGGACAACTAAATCAGAAGGGAGGAGGAGCAGGACAAAGACAAAAAAAAAGCTCCAGGATGTTTTGATGGATCACAGGATGAGATGCTGAGCTTCTGATTGCCGTTTTTTTGTGTTTTTTTTAAGTTAATGCAACATCTTATCAAACGCTCATCATATATTTGCTCTGTATAAATAAGACATGATTGATGATAATAATAATATCAATAATAATAATCAGCTTGGCTCCTTATTGTAAATGATCATCAGCATAGAGTAGATTAGAGCAAACCTGCTGCTTAAAGATTCCCTGCTTGTCCGAGAAGGCCCGACCCCGCCCCTTAAATTCCACAGTAGCATTTTTTCGTTGTTTTTTTTTTTTTTTTATACAAAGCAGTCACTTCCCACTAAATCAATGAGGTAGACCGGGTCCAACCAACCTTACGACTGTCAAGTCCTCTTCTTGTCTCCACACCGATGGCATGTAGTTCTTCCTCATGTTCAGATTGTCTAGCCAGCCAAGTCTCTCGTCTTCATTGATGATTTATGGGGGGGAAAGTGCCTTTTGTCAGGGGGGTGTGGCCAGAGGTGAGACAGGAAGAAGAAAGTAGGTCCGACTTGTTAGGATTGAAAAAATGGCTTCTTTTTGCAGCTCAGAGTCATTGTGGAGGAGATTAATTAAAAGGAGGAGTTCCACAGCTGGAGGTGGCGCCTGTCGTCGTGGTGTCAAACTTTGGCTACACGTGTGGACTGTCGCTTGGAGTCATCAAACTATGGAGCCAGCCTTCCTCCGCATGTGTGAGAGCAGCTTATTTACTGGCGAAGAAGACAAGAAAAGACAAAAAAATGCTTTTTCTTTCCTCAGTCTTGCTAGTTCATCCACTTTCGGCAATTCCATGCTCCGCAGTGGCAGGGGATCTTGTGTTGGTCGTCCTCAAAGTCAAACTGGTAGTCGTACGTCAGCTGGGGAGAACAGGGAGTTGAAAATCTGGGTCACAATAATACAATATGTTACAGTTGTTAGTCATCTTGTCTTGATGGGAGCGGCGCTTATCTGGAGTACAGATCCACAGATTATCGCTGCCGATATTTGGCATTTTGACGTATATCTTAATCAACCTCTTTTTATTGGAATCGGTCTTGTTTTTACAACTACATCATTATATACAGTATCTGAGGCGAGCGTTCAACACATTTTGTTTAGTTCATATTTTTGAGATTGAATTAAAAAAAATGCGGAAATGATGTTTCGACGTGACAATTAATGTTTAAAAACGTGGGTTTTTTACATGCCTGTATTGTATTATTGTCTTGTTTTGTTTCTGCGACCCTATTGAGGCAGTGGCCTCCTTAAGACCTCACTGTTGTACACTCATATTTTTTGTTACACAAAACCATGCACCTGGGGATAGGTTGATTGGAAACACTAAATTGGTCCTAGTGTTTGAATGTGAGTGTGAATGTTGTCTGTCTGTCTGTGTTGGCCCTGTAATGAGGTGGCGGCTTGTCCACCGCCTTCCGCCCGAATGCAGCTTAGATAGGCTCCAGCACCCCTTGTGATCCCAAAAGTGACAAGCGGTAAAAAATGGATGGATGGATGGATGTTTTTTTCTAAAATAAACAATTCGTTTGCTATCCTTTTTCAAAGTGAGAATTGATAAAGAACCAAATCATTAGGCATAATTGTAAAAGTCTTATCAATTCTCATCTTTATTAACAGGCCCACACTAATGTAGATAAATGTTTGTTTATAAAAACAGACATGTTTGTGTTTCCATGACCTAATAACAGGGCTTGGCAATATGGCAAAAAACATTTACTATGATTAATTTTTTTATATCATTAAATTTCAATTAATATCAACATTTGTAATTTTATATTTAAAAGACAAAATGTCCTGATCAGAATTATACCGTGTATCGTTGTATTCCTACTGTTTACAACTGCGAAATCTTGTAACAGACATTTTTGCCATGTTTGATGGATGTAATTATGCTAACAGCTGACAACTTTCATTCTGTTCACATCCATGATTACTAGAGCTGCAAAGGGTACAGGTAACTTGGGCTACAGTCCCTGATCTGCAGGTTACAACAATTCAAATTTAACACCATGATAATAAATTAAGACTATTTTACATCCATACGGACACAAAAGTACAAGGAAAAAGTAAAATCAGAGGGCCAGGATGAATTGTAAGTATATGAATTCACTGCTCTTTCACATTGGAAAACAAAATGGTTAAACTAAAATACTCCAGAAGCCTCTTCATTTTAAACTAATTGAAACAATACTAGAAAACATTATAACAGCCATTTTTCCAGATTTTCCATAAGTGTTTTCTTGCAAAAGGTGCAGTGCATGTCCAGTGTTTTCGTGTAACAACCAGAACGTCAGCAAAGGTAGAAGAAACTACAAAATATATTGTCTGTGAAAGGGACTGTTAGCATCTCTGCTAAAGCTAAATAGCTAAATTTTGCAATGTTTTTGCATCTGTCAGAGTTGAGAAAAAAGATAAAAACATCTCCAATACTATTACTGCATCTGCAAAGTTGTAAAAAACAGAGAGATTGTCTAAAAAGAATGATGGCGATTATGGCTTGCAAGCATTAAACAGAATTTGGATGTCAATATTATGGATCACTTTTGTAAATTCACCGTGCTCATTTTGTACCCGATATGTTTGAACACATTTCTATCTGATTTTTGAAAACACATTGCGAATAAACAATGACTAGTTCTTATTTAAGCATGACAAGATGACATTACCAAATATTCCTTGCTTTCATTACCCAACCATAAACTGAGTGTAAACACTAAACAGACAACATTTTAAAAATGTTAATGTCAGTTGCTGCATAAACTTGGACAAAAGATTTGGCACGAGAAGCTGACCTGAAATGATTGGAATAAGTAAGAGAAAAAAATAAAGGAGAATTATGTTTTTTATAGTTTTACTGCTGAGTACACAACTACCACAAATAAATTTGCGTTTGTTACTGTATGTAATAGTATGATTTCACTAGCAAACATATCATATTGATTTTCTTTGGCAATTGGCAGCAATTTACCCACATAACACTTCTTTTGGGAGTTAAGTTGATCCTTGTATAGTTGTGCAAGTGTTTGTTGCAAACACTTCGCTTCTCGATGACTCCACATCTGGGTCCTGAACACTAAATAGGTTTCTATCCACCTGCTTCAAGCATGCATTATATTGATCATTCTGGAGCCACGAATCGTTGATCTCGCACTTACCCATCTTGTGCAAGTAATTTGGCTTTGATGTGGGCTTTCTTTAAGTTTTCTCTGCTGTTATAGTAAGCTGTAAAACACGGCTGCGCGCGCAATGCACACGCTGAGTGGTGCTCGTTAAAGTCTGACAGGCAGCACAGGTAGCCTACTTTAGTTCCGTTTTGTAGTTACGTTATAGCAGCCTGAAAAATTTAAAAGCAAGACTGAAGTTTATGCAGGTTTTAAATAAAATAAATGTTATAAGATTTTAAGACGTTTAATGTGATTGTCAGAGAATTTTAGACGTTTTAAAGTCTTAAATTTAAATTGTAGGATTTAAGACTTTTTTTTTAGGGCCCCTGGATATCCTGTTTTAGGGCCACAGTTTTGCTTCTTTTTTGGTATATTTTGTGGGAAAAAAGAGAACAACTTATTTTCCTCTTAAAAATTTATTTTTTCCTGTCATCACAAACTTCATTCTACAGTAAACAAAGTATCAGTGAAGTACTAATTACTAAAAGACTTTTATTTAAAATTTGGCAAACCATAACCAGTGACCCAGATTGTGGATTGTTTTTTTAACCCAAATATTGTAGCTTATATTTATTGAAAGTACATTATTCTACGTTACCTCAAATTAGAACTGGACTTTGATGTGTACCAACACATAAACCAAGTTCAACGATTATTTCAGAAACAAAATGTTTTTTATTCACAAACTCAAAATTTATTTGAACAAAAAATGTCTGCAGTTTTTTAATACATATTATAGTGTAAAAATTTGGACCGAAAAATATTTAGATATAAAAATATATATTTTTTCTGATTAAATTAGTAGGTGTGTTCAATAAGTCAGGAACAAAACAGTAAAGTTCAGTCACAAAGACATTCTGTGCCTGCCTGCAAGTCCGCATTGAGGGCAGGATTACTGGAGAGCTGCAGCAATCAGTGAAACTAAAGTATGTTAGTAAGTCTTTGCTTCATCTCAATGTTGTGTTTCAACTTCTATGCTAGAGTTGGCCATATTTCCTTATTTTATTCTTATTGGCTGCACTTCCCAATGTATTAGGAAAATGATGCACAACATTGATTGGACTTTAATTACGTCATGACAAGCCTGATACAGAGCATCGTTGCTTCCCTACAGTTTACTACTGCGGTAACTTTTAACAGAGATTTCCGCCATGTTTAATCAGGTAATACACGCTGTTTACTGTGATCAAAATCAAATTAATCACCATCATTGATAACAATCATATAATCGCCTATCCCTACTGGACAAGGTGGCGTTAAGGCACATGTACTGTATCTCACCTCCTCTCCTTTGGGTATCCTGCGACTGGAGATGATAATGATCTTGTCCTCTTTGTCAAACGTGACAACCTCAGCAACACAGTTGGGGGCACAGGAGTGGTTCACGTAGCTGGTAAAGAAGAAGAGATGTACATTCCTATTTGTCCTACAATGTGCTTAACTTTACAACTGACAGAAAGTTTAGGCATTTTATTATAAAGCGTCACAAACGAAGTAGCTTGCAAAGCAACACAGCAGAAAAACGATAGGGACATTTGGCCAACAGGAAGTCAGATAAATATACACACGAAGGAAACAAGGCAAGAACAATAAAACAAGCTTTTATATACAAAATCAGTACTTAAGGATGACTTACCGAGCTGGACCACCAGTCAGAGTGGCGTCAATCACCTGCTCATTGTTGATGCGGAACATGTAGATGCCACGGTTCTAGCAGAAAATAACAGAATAAATAAAAACACTTCAAGTACTACTGCCAAGTAACAACGATTGGTCATCATACCTGCAATTCATAGATCTTTTCACGCCGGTTTGCCACCTCATTGCGAATGACAGTGCCAATGTACTCAATGACCATGGTGTGCTTCTCCAGATCTTTAGCGGCGTACAGACCTAAGCCCTGAATGCGAGAACGAGCCAAGTACACGTTGTTCTTCCACTCAGTCTTCAGGCGCCGATATTGAGACGACTTAGAGTGGACGAACTGCTTGCTGTACGGTGTGTTCATCTCGCCTGTGAAGGTGCTCTGGTATGCCTTGGACACGCTGGTACTGTTCAAGGTGTGAGGCCTGTGGATGGATGAGCCAGATGGTTAACGACACACTAAATCCTAAACTTAATCTTTAGCAGGCCTGGGCCCAAAGCACATTTTGCTGGACGATATATTGTCACACAAATTATTGCAAATAAATGATATCTTAGGCATTATTTTGGCAATCAATATTATAAAGTAATGTAATCATAGTACAGTAGAACGTCAATTTAAGAGTCCACCAACTGTGGACTCAAGGGTTTTGAGATAAAAGTGGTTTCTTGACTAATTGTTATGCTTTTAACTTGCAAGAAAACATTTTAGTTACAAGCATCCCTGCCATTTGTTGGTGTAGTACAATCTCACTAACATTAACATATAGCTAAAGATAACTTTGTGTTTCAACCACAGAAGGAAAAAAAGTGAGTGTGAGGACAGTGCTGAGAAGCAGAAGCAGATGATTTTCATTAAATAAATATAGAAATTATTAAAACATTAAAGCGTGTCTAGCTAGCTAACTTGCAGAGGAGGCGTATCACTGCTGGTCAGCACCAAACTAAAGTAGATTGAGTCTAACGTCAGCCATTTGTTGAAATAATATCTAAAAAGCAGACATTTATTCATGAAAATTATGAGAAGCTGGAAGGAGATACCATAAAAGACCACTCTCCAAGGTAAATTATGTGAACTATTTTTAAATTACTTCAGAACACTATTGTAGTTGTATGTAGTATATTCTGTTGTATTGTTTATCATACAATATTTCTTGTCTAAAAGTGAGTTTTTCTCTATACAGATATGTGACATGCATTGCACACATTTAAATTGGGATGTTCTTTGGGGGAGTGGCAAGCACCAATTAAATTGATTTCAATTAATTTTAACATGAGACAGTTTGCGAGTGTTTTGAGTTAAGAGCTCCGTTACAGAACCATTTAAGCTCGTAAGTTGAGGTATTACTGTACATAATAATAATGCAAGTAACCCTTTTAAAACGCAATATACTCATAATTAGTATTTATAACCATTGTAAATGGGAAGTCAATAAAGTTTAATCATCCTAAATAAGTTAACAAATTTACAAATACAAGTGATTATAAATCTCTGTTAGCAAAATTGCCCTAAAATAAATATTGAAAATTCCAATATTGAACAGCTAAACACCAAATCTGTTTATTTTTGCCCTCAAAGGTGACACAGTTTGGATATTTTTTGCCAGTCTAAATGCATCAGACTTAGGCATCATAGTAGTTTGAATCTCATTTGAAACTGTTGTTCTCAAATATAACTTCCAGGGTCTCTGCAGGTTTCAACATCTCAAATTTAAGACATTAAGACATTTTTAAGACCATCTTGAAAATAATTTATGGACAAAAAATACGACGACCAAGTAAAATCAGGAGGTTCAGAATGAATTTTAAGTATACAAATTCATTCACTGCTCTTTCACATTGGAAAACAAAATGGTTAAACTAACTAAATAGACCAGGAGCTTGTCTAATGTAAACTAATTTAAAAAAATTATGTGGACAATGGGGCTTCACGGTGGAAGCGGGGTTAGTGCGTCTGCCTCACAATACGAAGTTCCTGAGTAGTCAGGGTTCAATCCCGGGCTCCGGATCTTTCTGTGTGGAGTTTGCATGTTCTCCCCGTGAATGCGTGGGTTCCCTCTGGGTACTCCGGCTTCCTCCCACTTCCAAAGACATGCACCTGGGGATAGGTTGATTGGCAACACTAAATTGGCCCTAGTGTGTGAATATTGTCTGTCTATCTGTGTTGGCCCTGCGATGAGGTGGCGACTTGTCCAGGGTGAACCCCGCCTTCCGCCCGATTGTAGCTGAGAAAGCCACCAGCGGCCCCCGCAACCCCAAAGGGAATAAGCGGTACAAAATGGATGGATGGATAATGTGGACAATGCTGAAGAAACAAGTCCATGTCAGAAAACCAACACATTTAGCTGAACTGCACCAATTTTGTTAGAGAGGAGTGGTCCAAAATTAAAACAGAAGCTTGTGTATAGCTACCAAAAGCGCCTTATTGCAGTGAAACTTGCCAAGGGACATGTAGCCAAATATTAACATTGCTGTATGTATACTTTTGGTATGATTATGTCACATTTTCAGTACACCCATGATAAATTAATTAGAAAAAAAAACTTAATGAATCTTTTTTGTGACATGGATGTGCTCCAATCACTATCACAAACAAATAAGAGTTGTATAAATTATTGGAAACTCAAGACAGCCATGACATTATGTTCTTTACAAGTGTATGTAAACTTTTGACCACAACTTTATATTGATTCATTCATTACTTTTATTTTTATGTAAAAAAAGACAAATTTTTACATTTTTACCAGTTTTTTGGGACTTTATGAAAACCCATTGCTAATACTCAAGGATTAGATTTTATTTAGGCATGACAAGAAGACATTCGCAAATCTCCAATGCTTTCCTCATCCCACAATAAGAAGAGTGTAAACACTAAACAGGCATTCGCTTTTAATGTCCGTTGCTGTATAATCTTGGAGAAAAGATTAGAAATCATTGGAACAAATAAGAAAATTATGTTTTTTATAGTTTTACTGCTGAGTACACTACTACCAGAAAAAAATTAGCATGTGCTTACTGTACGTAATAGTATGATTTTACTGCTAAAATCTCATATTAATCTTCTTCGGTAACTGGCGCCATTTAATCACCATAACACTCCTTTGGAGGGGTTACGTTTATGCGGTGCGTCTTGTGAGGCTCTCTCAGTGCATCCTGTGTGTGTGTGTGTGTGTGTGTGTGTGTGTGTGTGTGTGTGTAAGTGAGCTAGCAGTCCTGACTCTGACCACCAAGACAAAAGATTACAAATGACTAACAAGAGGGTTTACTGTGTGAATTTAAAACCCCGGCCGAGTCATACCAAAGACTATAGAAATGGGACCCATTACCTCCCTCTCTGCTTGGCACTCAGCATCAAGTGTTGAAATTGGGGGTTAAATCCCCAAAAATAATTGCCGGACACGGCCACTGCAGCTGCCCACTGCTCCCAGGGGATAACCAAGGAGATGGCTCAAATGCAGAGGACACATTTCACCACACCTAGTGTGTGTGTGACAATCATTGGTACTCTAACTTTTAACTTAACATAGGTGCTAAGAACAATGCACAGACTGATCTCTCTTGCACAGTAATTGAAAGCAGATTAAGAAAACACAATGCCAAAAATATAATGAGTTCTTTTTTATCTATTGTTCGATTACTTCATTAACTACCGACCGAGGCCTAATCATTACGAAAATAGAATTTATTTCCTGATCAATTGTATATTTTAAAAATATCTGTTCTGAAGATGTCTAATATAATGGACTGTGCCTTACCTCTTGCATTGTGTTGGGACTTTGGGCTCTGAGCGAGCACTGCCAGTGGGATTGATCATGAGAGGAAGCTCCATCAGTGGGTGACGACCATACCGGAACTGGTAGTGTTGGCAGTTTTCCACTCCTGGTAGCTGAAATACAAATACAATAATTATAGCCAGTATAAGAAGTATGTGCTGACAAATTAAAGAAAACCCAAGTATAAAGCTCTTAGAAAACTGAAGCTATCTCTTACGGATTCAGTGATGCGCATGACAGCATGAACCGTGAGACCATACATCTCCTCTCCTCTGACATGTTCAGTAAACAGTTTCAACATGGACGAATCATCCCGGAGTTTGGCCACACTTTGAACCACCTGCTCCCAGATTCCTTTCAGACCAAATCAGATTCCATTCTCACAATGTAAGAAAAGGCAGACACAAAATGAACACGTGAAGTGAGGCAAATAAAGATCTTACCTTGAGGAGTCGTGTCATTAAAGTGCAAATCCTCCATGCCATGTTCAAGAACACGCACCTCAAATAAGGGGTGGCAGTCATTTTCGCTGATGCGGCAACGGTAGCGACAGCGCTTGTTGGGAACACGTGTGCTCCAGTAGATGCGTGTGGCCTCGTAGCCAACAGGAAAGATGGCCGTAGGTGAGTGGAAGTTGGTCATTTGAGAAGGTAACAACTGCCCGACTGCGTGAAAGATGAGACCACCAACACGGAAAAGGTGGATTCGGTCACCTCGCTGCAAGATGCTTGCTATTTGCTTGACTTCATCGCGTTCAATGTAGACACGCCTCAAAACGGCAAAAGAGATGAGTTCATCTTCGCTGGGCCCCTTTAGCTTGTGCTGGGTGCACAACATGGTTTTATCCTTGAAAAACATGCAGCGGGCGCGGATTGCACACGCAAAGTGGTAGACATTTGGGCAGCGCAGTCTGTTGCAGCTGCTGGTAGCACCCGTTTTTTGGCAAAATGCACACAGAGTCCGCAATCCACGCCGCAGGGCCACCTCCACGTTCATAAGCGCGCCTCCTTGCGTCTCATACACCTCTGTGGACCACAAGGCACAGTTGAGGTGCACCCACAGGTCAACGTCGATGTTAAGCAAGCGTCCAGGCCCGTCTGTGGCGCCATCGCCCTCCTCATGGCAGAAGCAGCATTTACGTTTATCACGTGGCAACTTGTCTGGGCGCAGTGTAATGCGAAGGCGCTCCATCAGCTCAGACACCTCACGGCTGCTCTCCTTTTTAGAGCCACCTTTACGTATCGAGATGACAATCTGCAGACGCTTCCAGCGAATCCCCTTCCATTTTTTCACTTTGGGCAGTAGGATCTCCTCATCAGGCGTGAGAGGCCTGCGCTGCTTTATGGCCTTAGGGGAGGATTCCAGTGGGCTAGGAGAATCTCTGATGACAGGTTCACTGACTGATTCTTCCTTCTTGGAAGCTGGATTTAGGCCATCTTCTGACAGAACAGCGGGATCAGAACCTACTGGGTCAAACAATGGGTCAGAGGTCATCACTGGAGCAGCAACTGCTGACTCAGTTGATTGAGCCCTTTCTTCAGGAGGACCATCCTTAGGCTCAGGCTCCGTTTTAATCTGGACAGTGGCAAGAGCGACATCTGAGTACGATGGTGGAACAGACTTTTTGGGAGCTTTGGCTTCATTAGTTGGAACTGGAGCTGGAAAGCAAGGAAGTGGAGGGGATGGAGAATGAGGTGGTGATTCCTCCACTGCTACAACAGGAAGGTGGCGCACATCCAAGTCATTCACATTAGTTGTGTAACAGTGCTGGGCTGGTTTGTCTTCATTATCCTCAAATTCCTGAAAAAAGATGCGAATATGAGATTAACGATTAGAAAAACATGAATTGTAAAAGTGCAGTTGTCCTGGTTGAAGAGATATTCAACTGACCTGTTTGATTAGGGCCAGAATGTCCACTTGTTTCTTTAATGTACAGCCTGGCAGAGACACATCAAATTGCCTTAACCATTCGTCCTCACTAGATGACGCATTGTCCTTTGGACAAAGAACACCTGCAAAATAATGTCAAATTATTCTATAAGTACATGGTTTTTACTTCATTACAATGGTATATAATAACCTTAAATAGGGACGTATTCTGACGTATAAATGTTATAATGTTGGATACTCGTGGTAATGTCAAAGCGTGAAATCATAAGGTTCATGTATTTGAATGAGCTTGCGCACAGCTTTGGATAATCTGCCCGTGGGGTTTTAAAGTATTCTTTTATGATTGCCTTTGTTGTGACTGAACAGTGAGGTGGATGTGTGGATGTGGTCATCCTTGGACATATTGTGCCGGAAAACCTCCCCCACCTCTGCTGAGCCCACACAGTTGCAGACTGCTGCCTCTTGAAGACCAGCATAACTGTGTGGCAAAGCAACTGCACAGCTGAAAAGAGAAAGGCACTGCAGAAAGCTGCTCAGAAGCCTGTGAGGTACAGCCTCTCTACCATTTTCATCAGCAGATTCAAAAAGAGGACTCTCTGTATTACCAATGATTCCACCTTCCCTTTGAGCCCCCCCCCACACTCAGGTAGAAGGCTGGAGAGCATCCAAAGTAGGACCACCAAACTGAGGAACAGCCATTTTGCGGAAGCTGTTAGACTGATGAACTCCGATGGTGCTCTAAAGCATCACCTCCTCCCATCCCAACACAAGGAGTACATACATTGCACGTTTATTGACTGTGCTGAACTAGGCTTTATTTGGTTTGATGTGCAGTCATTGTATTTCCACTAGAGGATTACAATTTATTATATTTTCTATTTTATTTATAATCTAGTCCTAGTAACTCATGCTATTTGCAGCCTACTCTATATCGTATTATGTTTAAATTACAATTTACACACTGTTATTCTTGTGGTAATCAGTGGGCTGAATTTGGGACCTTGGGTACTAAATTTCATGCCATCTCATGTGTGTCATGTGTGCTGGTATGACAATGAAGTTCCTGGAATCCTTATCTAGGCCACAATAAAGTAATTTAAATGTAGATTACAATATTAATTGATTAAATGTATATACTGTAGTGTCTTTTCCAGACACTGTGCTTCACAAAGAACTAAAAACCCATTAGTTTTTATTCACTCCAAATTCACCTTTCGACCATCACCAAACATTTATTCATATTCATATTCATAAACCAGTGTGACCGGCACTACGAGCAATGTGGGTGAAGTGTCTTGCCCAAGGAAAGATTGGCCGTGCCTGAGATCACGGAAGCTAGAGAAGAACACGGAACCCTGAAGTTGCTGGCACGGCCACTCTACTATCTAAGCCACACGGTCCCAAAATCATCATAGGTCCCCTTTATAATAACTAATGGGGGCAAAATATCAATTATAAATCTATCTCAGCACATACCAGGCTGTATAGGCTCTTTCCCAGGATCCACTCCAGGCATATCAGGGTTTTGGGAGGGGAAGGTCACGTCGTATGAACCTGGCATCCTTATCTTGAGCAGCTGTGCCATTGCCATCATCACATGGTTAAGTTTCTGGGAAAATGTTTTTAGTCAATTACGCATGTAGAAACAATAAAGTTTTAAAAAGACGCAATAAGTTGATATTTTGATACCTTTGCTGCCATGGAAGACAATGTGAAGGTGACAGCCACCTCATTATTCTTGGCCTTATCCCAGTGATTGGATACGGACACCACTCTGCTATCAGTTGCTTCGAATGGTTTGTTCTCAGAGAAAGCTACCAGGAAGGTACATATGAAAGATGTTTTACTGCGGCTCCAAAATATGCTCATAAGTTTAAAACATTGAGAATATTGCCAGTTTTTACCCGGAATAGCAGTGCGAGGGATGAGGGGGATGATGGGGGAAATTGCTCTCTCTGTCTCTTCTTCCTTTGGCTCTCGCAGTTGGGGGAAACGTGGTGTTTCCTCTCCAACGTTGCTTTCAGGGGATGATGCCGGTATAATGCTTTCCGAAGCATCCTCATCATCGCTCTCCATCCTGTCAAAATGTTATTCCTATTTTTGAAGTTACACAGCAAAAGAATGTGTAACAACATCAAGGAGAAGCCCTGCTGTACCTGATGTCCTCATTCTGGTTATGTGGCGGAGTGGGAAGCGCTGCAAGAATGTCTACACTTTTTGTCTGTTCTGTAACCGCTTCTAAAAAGGACAATTGTAGTTATTTTTTAGATTAAAAGACAAATATGGACAAGTAACACTTATTTGAATAGTTTTTACCCATTGGCTCGTTTGTCGACTCTGCATTTTTCTGACGCTGAGAGAGTTCCTCCCCAGAAGTCACTCCATTAAGTAGCTTGTGCTGTACAGAAGGCGGAGGTGTTGGCGGCAGGGAAGATGGTGGTGTTGGTGGGTTGCTGAGGTTGCTCTGTGAAGACAGACAATACCACAATAAAACTGTTGCTTAAAAAAAAAAACACACAAAAAAAACCTAAACACTAACGAACACACAAACATTTTACAAAGTACCAAGGGCACAGACTACTGCGTAGTTTTACCTTGGTGAGCAACTGAGAATAGTAGTCTGGAATATTGTCCAAAATTGCATTCCCAAAGGATCCTTTGAGCTCAGCCTTTCCATTGGCTGGGCTGCTCCCAAAAGGAGCAAACAGATCCAGACTAGCTGTGATAGAAGGTTCCATGAGGGGCAGCAGAGACAGACCCTGGAAGACACATGCCAATTAGGGATAGGCTCCAGCACCTCCACAACCCAGAGAGGGACAAGCAATAGAAAATGGATGGATGGATAGAATACATGATAGAATAAAGGAAAGTTATAGATGTGTCAGTTTTTTACCTGTTTAAGTTGCTTTATCAAAGCTTCAGCACTTTTTCCAACTTCTTCCTTTTTATTCTTCTTCCGGGCATTCAACCCGCGGTCTCCAGGTGCTTTAATTGGACGCTTTGGCTTTTGTGCAGGAGCCCTTTTACTTATAGATTGTAAATCCTGATTGAGTCATGAAAAAAATGTTTTACCACAAAAATCTCACATACATCAAAATATTATTAAAACAGAACCAACCTCCATATTTCGTGGAGTCCCTTGAAGTTTTTGCTCCAGCATTGCCAGTTTGCTGTTAATGTGGCCATTGATCTCATTGTGGATGCCTTCAGATGGCCTCTGGGCTGCAAGCTGAAGGTTTTTGGTTCTCAAGAGTTTCTGTAGTAATTGCTGTCCAGTTTCAGATCTAGTGCCTTGTACTTCAGGTTCTGCGGCAATGTCATTAATAAATGCAGCGTTGCTCCCTGAAGTAACCATGTCACCTGTTGCTTCTCGCTTTATACTACCAGAGTGTGCTTCTCCTGCATCATCACACTGAACTTCTCTTGGCTCCTGTTTAATGTTATGTAGTGTCAGCTTGCATAGACCCGCTTCTGTAGGACCATGCTGTGTGTAAGGAATACGGCTGTCTGCAACATCTAACTGTTCCCGGATATCCAATCCTGTTTTTGGACCATTTGGAGTAGGAGTCGTAGTCGATGTTTCACTTGCCGTTTGCTGCGATTCTATTTTCAATCCTGGACAGTCAAGTGGAGTCTTGGTGACTGGTGACCTGAGAGGAGATGCCTTGATTTGACTGTATGGACTTCCTCTTCCAGCTCTGTTGTCAACTACAGAATGCGTAGAGACATGGGATGAGAGTGGAGATGCAGGGTGGACGGGGCTGATGCCAAAAGGTCCTCTCGGAGAATATGCAATGGAAGGGGATCCCTGTATGCGTCCCGTTGCAGCTGCCATTAGTGCCTGTTGTTGGTGCTGGTTAGGAGTGGGTGGACGCATTCCTACTGCTGGGTTCAGTGGGTGTCTCAGATCACCAGGGTGTGCGGGTAGTGACTGGTGTGGAGATGTAGGCCTTATTAAACGGCTCTGGTCCATGGGAGATCGTGGCACTGGTAATTGACCTCTCATAACTTGCATCATCTCTCCTGTTTGTGGCTGTTGCTGCCCTGTGACCATCATCCCTTGCTGAATATGAGGAGCAACACTCTGTTGAGGAGGGCACAAAGTTCCAGGCTTTCCCATGGGTCCATATGGCATCTGTTGCACTTCCATCCTCAGCATTTGTTTTCCAGCTTGTGGCACCTGTCCTGGTAGCATGTGAGGCCTTAACTGACTCTGACCCATTGACATTCGCAGCATTTGTCCCTGGTGGAGCTGCCTCTGGGCAATCATGGCTTGGATGTGTTGTATCTGCTGATTTGGTGGAAGATAGCGTAGTTGTGGATTTTGAGCAATGATAGCCTGGATGTTGATAGGGGTGCGGATAGGTGCATTTGGAACCCCAGACCTTTGTGCAATCATGCCTTGCTGCTGAGCTCTAATCATTCCCATCATGGCCTGCTGTTTTTGCTGCTGTGCAATTAAAGCTTGCTGCTGAGGATGATTAATTACAGACTGTAGCTGACCAGAATGGTTCTGTCCAATCATCTGTTGCTGCATGCTGGGGTCTTGGGATTGCTGCATGACATGCGGAACAGATTGGTGCTGTTGTTGCTGTGCCAAGAAATCCACAGACTTACCTTCTTCTTTAACCGTAATACCTGAATCTTGCCTCTGTACAGCAGTTGGTAGTTGTTGCTGAATGACACCACTTTGTTGGTTTCCAACCAAACCAGTTTGTTGTTCAGGAAGCGGTGGTTGTTGCTGCAGCATATAACCCTGGTCTTGATGCTGCTTCTGAAGTGGCTGTCGCACCATATCATTCTGTTGATCATTTGCAGATGTGACCTGCTGCATATGATTAGGGGTTGGAGGCCCACTGTGTTGCGGTGTAGTTCTGGTATCAGGGCTGAGAATGTCACCCTCTTTTGTCATTGCAGTTTGACTATCAGTAGCTCCCAGTGGCTGGGGTGTGGTGCTGCCTGTGGAAGGGGATGAACTCATCTGTGGGGTAGAAGATTGGGAAAGCCTTTCTTGCTCTTGGTTGGATCTAATCATTACTTGAGTTGTTTGCCTTTGCTGTGCAATTGGCTGTTGAAGTTGAGGAAAATTATTTGCAACATTATGCTGCTGCTGCTGAGAAGCTATAATGTGTTGGGAAAGAAGGTTCTGTTGTTGTTGTTGAGTCAGCGGGGCCTGGGGACCCCTGACAGAATGAGCTGGAGAGCCAACAATTCCCTGCTGCATTATCTGAGGCCTGTGTTGTTGTGGTTGTGCAACAGGCTGATTACCGCTTAACACTGGTTGAGCTGCCATTATGACTTGAGCTTGGTTATTGGTCTGACCTGCAATAAAGTTCTGTGATGGTGGACCTACAGACTGACCTGAACCCATTACCTGCGCGCTTTGAACAATGCTCTGCTGATTAATCTGATTAGCCAACATCCCCTGTTTAATATTTGCTTGCTGCTGGGACATTAGTGGGTTCCCCATCACACCAGACTGTGGCTGAGTTATTAAGGTAGACTGTTGATTTTGAATTGGCAGCTGTTGCTGACCCATCATTGCTTGCTGTTGTTGCTGCTGATGGAGCTTTGCCATCTGCATCCTATGCTGGAGCTGTCTTTCTTGGAGAAGCCTGGGGTCAGCACCCTGTATTCCAGGTGGTCCTTGTGGAAAGAATCCTGCTGATGTACCAGGGGGACATTGGGCTCTTGGAAGTTGGTGTTGGGCTCTTGCAATGAAAGGCTGACCTTGGGGCATCCTGACAGGCATTCCACCTTGGGAAACCATTCTAGGGTGCTGACCCATGACTGGCGTTCCCTGTTGCCCAATCATCATCTGGCCAGGTAACTTGGGAAACATGTGAAGTGGGGGCCCCTGCGCAGAATGTCCAGGAGCAACAAGACCTGAACCTTGCTGCTGCTGCTTGCTTCTATACTCAGCAATGAGATTGGTGTGCTCTTTCTGCTGTTTGCGCACCTAGAACAAAAAGCACTTTTTGAAAATGTGTCAGAGTGCAGAATCTTTATAATCATAACATATTTAGGCAGTATAATAAATGGATTAATATGTGAAATAAAAACCTACCTGGTCAAGCTGTTTTTGAATTTTGCTCTGTTCCTCCGTGACCAACCTGAGTTTCTCAGCATCTGCCTCAGCCAACTCTCTGCCAGCTTTCTTTGCCGTGCGCTGCTTGGCACACAGTGCCTTGCGAGATTTACGATGAACTCCAATTTGTTCTTCCAGAAATTTTAACTGCATTTGGAGTAACTGCTGAGTGTGAAGAAGCCATTCCTCATACTGGTGCTGTTCTGAATCATCTGTAACAGGACAATTAAGTTATTCATCCATATAGGGAGGAGTTGCATGACAACTGACTTTTATATTTTGCTTTTAAAAAAAACAAACATTTGCACTTCTGTTATTGACATACTGATGATTCCTTGCACAAATTGTGGTGGGTTAGGTCTTGACTGGGTGGCATCAGTGGTTGGTTCCTCCTTAACACAACATGTAATTTAATTATTCATATGAAATTACAATACATTATCTGTGTGTTCTCTCCAAAGAAGTAGGCTCTTACTTTTGGCGGCCCAGATGAAATTTGGCCTGGATCTGTGCCTGGAGCAGACGACAGCCTCTGAGCAAGCAGAGAAACTTGTTGCCTGAAAGAAAAGCAAAACATTTAACTTGGATATGTTAACGTTGCTACAACAATACCAACATGCCATTTGTCAACAGAACACCATGCTTGGCTGGGTGGTAGGAATACATGTTTACTTTTGAACAAGTATTTGTTGCTGTATAAGGGTAACTAAAAGTACTAAACTAAAAATACCTGTTGATACCAGAGGGAACACCCATTGGGTCCTGGGCCAACACTCTCTTAATACCTTTAAGAGCCACCATCTTTGCCTTGGCAATAGGATCCATTATGTCATCAGAAGCAAATTTGTCTAAATCTAAAAAACAAAAGAGAACATTTTTATTGATTACAGATTACAAATGAAAGTCAATGTGATTACCTTTATCTGGGAAGAAATTGTTGGCCACTGGTGACTGTTTCACCATAGGTTGCTGCTGTGGATCACTGAGACTTGCATGCATTCCTGGCTGCCCCATTCTAACCACGGCTTGCTGTTGGGCTATTGTCATGTGAGGTGGTGGCACCATTCCAGGTCCCAGAAGCCTTTGTTGTTGTTGCAGCATGTGTGGAGGACGAGGCACTATTCCTGACTGGGCCATCATTGCTTGGGGGGGTGGACGGTGGTGTGGAAGCATTAACTGTCCAGGAAGATGTGGGTTTGACTGTTGATTTGGAAAATGAGGTGGAACGCCTCCCTGGTGAAGTGAATTAAGCTGTAGCTGCTGTTGCTGCTGTTGCTGCTCCTTCTTCTCGTGTTCCAGCAGATCTTGTATTAAGAGAGGCAGCTCACCATCCAACGAGCTATCTACCTTTGCTAAATCAACAGCAGTAGAATGCTGACCTCCAACATCAGGCAACCCAAGTGAATCATCACCAATGTCTGCATGAGGAGCAGCTGCAGAAAAAGGCAAGGGGTCATCTTGGCTTTGCATTGGATATGAAAGCCCGCCTAATCGAACAGAACTGAGGGAAGCTGCCTGGTTTTCTTGTTGTGCTGTGCTCGCTCTGCTTCCACTAAGGAGCATAGATACAGCCTCTACCATTTCATCTTTTACAGCAATCTGTCCTGACTGGAGCTGAGTAGTGAGACATCTTGACTCCACTTTTATCTTGGTGTTACTAACAGCATCAGAGGAGCATTGTAGTTGGGTAGCAGATCTGCCTGGAGATGCTGGCGTTGACACAGACTTGTGCTCAGATTCCAACTTGGGTTTATCTTCTACTTTGACAAGTGCAGAGCCAGAGGATGATGAAGGAGTTTCACTTTCAGCTTCGACCAAGCGCAGCTGGTCTGAAAAGCCATCCTTGGGGTCTCCTTGGTCTAATTCAGGGTCAGTGTAAGCAAGCAGGTCAAATTCATCACTATTAAGCAAGTCATCTAAATGTGGATCATTGGTTTCCAGGTTGTCTAGGTTTCCCAGTTCATCATCTCCTTTGTCTGGGTCCAGGTCAAGACCTAAGTCCTCCTCATCTTCGACACCTCCATCCCCAGGGGCACCCCCAAGGGTCTCTAGATCGGGTTCTGGTAGTTCCTCATTGTGTTCTACTATAGCAGTTTGGGATTCTGTGACCAGGCTTGATTGCGAAAGCTGACGGTGTCTGGAGGCAGGAATGTTGGAAGTTGAAGCTCCTGCCTGGCGCTGCTGTGTTCCGGTGACTGTAGGTTGCTGAGGTAATAAAGCTGAAAGTTCACACTGCTGTAACCCCAACTGTGAGTTGATGTTCCCCTGTGATTGAATAGCACCAGCTGGCACTATTGGATGCTGTTGAATGTATGGTGCTGACATCTCTTGTGGGACAAAAAGACGCTGTCTGGGCTGAGGTCCACGAGACATAAACTGAGGTCTAAGTGGTAGCCTCTGCGAATTGTGTCTTAATTCAATGAACTGTGGTGGAGGTGCTTGGCTTAATGGTTGCATATTCTCTCCTCCATGTGATGATGGCATCATGGTGTGAGGGTTACCAATGCCTTCCAGACCCTGAATATTCACAGCAGAGTTTACATTGTGCCTAATGGCCATAGCCTCCATATTAGGATGTGGGAATCTCCTTGGTCCTGCAGCTTGACCCTGCCACTGAAGAGAGAAAGGTGGACGAGGAAACATACCCTGCGACCTGGGATGTCCTGGTGGCCTGGAGAACAGATACAAACCAAAGTCCAGTTATCAGGTATAAATATTTAAAACAAACAGAGCTACTAGCATTAGAAAAGTAATCAATAAATATATTTCTTATCAATTGAAATTGCTGAGATGATAGCTTGCATGCATACCTTAGAGTACTAGGATCCATGATGGCTGGGGTTCCTGTAGCGGGTGGACGAATAAGCTTGTCCCCCATCCCACTAGCATTAATGGGCATCTTCCCTATAATGGAGGCCTGAGCTCCTGCGGTTGTAACTGCAACACGTTCCTAATGAAAGTTCAAACAAAATTACACTCAGTATTTACTTGTATGCACTTGTTATTTGTCAGTCTTATAGACTGCATTAAATACATCACATTTACATACTACAGGAAATACAACAAATGTTGGCATGACAGAAAAGTCTAAAAGCCAATGTGCTACTCTGTGTGCTTCTTAAGGATTTTTTAGCCTTTTGACATTTTTTCTAGTTTTTCTAGGTCAATACGAGTCAAAAGAAAGCAGTGGACTAGCAATATATGGTTTGACAAATTCAGTTAATATCTATAGTGTTGTTGAAATTGCCTTTCCCCTCTCCTTCCGCTGCAGGCAAGGAAGATTAACTAAAGTGGATTTTATTTTTATTCCTAATCATTGTAGGGAACTGGATGTTACATTTAAAATATTTTTTTTAATTTCAAACCATGTATGCTCCACAGGGCTAGTGACCGTGTGTGACTGTGTGTGTGTGTGTGTGTGTGTGGGCGGCTGCAAATGAGGAGAGTTCTTATTTGCCCACATCTGAGGTCCTCTCCAAGGTTTCTCATAGTCAGCATTGTCACTGGCGTCCCACTGAATGTGAATTCTCCCTGCCCACTGGGTGTGAGTTTTCCTTGCCCTTTTGTGGGTTCTTCCGAGGATGTTGTAGTCGTAATGATTTGTGCAGTCCTTTGAGACATTTGTGATTTGGGGCTATATAAATAAACATTGATTGATTGATTGATTGACATTATTTCTTGTGAAAAAATTCGCTAAAACATCCGACTTCTCTATTTACGAACTCTCTTCAAGAACCAATTAGGTTCTTGAATAGAGGTTCCCCTGTATGTTGCATCATAGTATATTGTTTTAAAAATGTTTGTCTACCTATGCTGTAATATATTACTAATTACCTGTGGATAAGGTGGTGGTGCTCTGTGTATCTTGTCTTGTTGAAATGCACCAATTTCTCCTCCTTGCCATCCAGAGGATGATGCATTGCCAGCAGCAGCTGCAGCTGCCTCTTTTTCTTGTCTAATGGTGTTACGCTGCATTTGTTGTCTGATTAGGAATTCTCTTAATCTCTGACGCTAAAAAATATAAGTTTCATCAATTACGAAAACAATTTGCATAAAAAGATCAGTCCATAGCAAATAGTTAATACCTGTCTGTGTTTCTCCAGTTCAGAGGGACTAAGGCCCACTAGTGCTGGATCTTGAACTGCTGACACATCAGACATTTCTTGAGTACCTGGCAAGGTTGTCTGATTAGGCGCATCTAGAGGGCGGAGAGCTGACAGTTCTTGAGATCCAGATGTAGGTATATGCCTCGAGCTGTGGCTGTCCGCAACAGTAGTTTGCTGTGGCCGACCTGGAACCATGTGACCCTGCTGTTGGGGTATCTGAATTGTTCCTGTACTAGGGTTGAATGGTGTTGAAGGTTTGCAAGTGACAGGATCCCCCATGGAACCACTGTTGGAATGTGATGGAGGTGGCTGATTTGGATTAGGTGAGCTTTTAAAACTTATAATTCCATCTGATGCAGCAGACGCTGGGCGAGGTGGTTTTTGGATTGTTGTGAAAGGATCTCTCGATTGTGGCCTTGAAGGTGGCTGAGAACAGTGATCTGGGGACTGAAAACGTGGCGTTAAAGGAGACTGGGCAGAATATGCATCATTGGAGAGTCCACCTGGAGTGTGAGGAGACTGACAGCTGCCCTGGGATTGTGGGCTGGAAGGAACTCGAGGGCATATTTCTTGTTGAGTTACACTGTGTCTCTGGGGTCCAAGAGAACAATTGTCACCTGACTGCAACTTGGGAGCTAATGGAGACTGAACGTGGGCATCAGAAAAAGAATGAGATGGAGACTGCCTGTAACTTTCGGAAGGATGGCTTGGGGAGGCTCCAGGATGAAGTGCACCACCTTCCCCTTGGTGTATTCGTGGTGTCATAGGTGCCTTAAAATATCCATTCCCAGACTCCAGCATCCCAACAGGAGACCCAGTGGCAAGGTCAGGTCTTCCAACATTATTGGAGCGGGGAGAAGGTGCACTCATGTCAGCCCTGTACTGGCCTGGGCCTGCAGGCGAGGAGGCAGATGATAATGGGGATGCACCGTACTCTGTCTGCCCCATGGCTTGTTGAGTTCTTTGAGGGTCCCCATAATGTGTGTTATGTGGTGGTGAGAAAATGGGTGACTCACCACCAATTGCAGTACTTCTTGAATGAGGACTTTGTAGAGGTGTAAGGGACTCTTGAGAGCCTTGCTGAGATTGTGATGAATGACCTTGTTGCTGCTGTAGCTGTGATCTAAAGTAGGGGTCAACCTGCTGAGCCCGCCTGGAGGTTCCAGAAGTCCCTGGTTGCATGTCAAAGGGGCCAAGACTTGCTGGCCGTCCCTGAGGAAGACCCTGTGGGCCGGAAGCAGTATAACCTGAGGAGGAGGCCTGTATGGGGCTAGCCCCGGCATAGGTTAAAGGAGTTGGTGGGTGGGAATGAGAACGGGGTGACTGAGGGTGGAGCTTGGCAAAAGGATCAGTATGGATTTCGGCTGATCCTGGGGTCTTTGCGATACCATCTGAGAAAAAGACAGAGGAAGAACCTGAATCTGGGGGGAAGGGATATGGGCTCTCTGCTGAGCTTGGCTGAGACGAAATGGACGTTGATCCAGAAGGCGGTGGGATATGGAGGTGTAAACTGGGTCTTTCCCCTTTAATTCGCACTGGCTCTGTCTTAACTGGCCTGCACACCTGACTCTCTGCCTGCTATTAAAAAAATAAAATTAAAAGAGTTAGGGGAAAAAATTAAGTATAATCTTCTATAGCTTTCTTTGACCATTATAAAACCATTAACTCACCTTTTGTGCCTTGTTGATCCTCTGAGCTGCTCTGTTATCTTTGGCCTTTTGCTTTTGAGAGAAAAAAAAACAACTTCATTCAATTATCTCAAAAAGGGTATTGAGAAAAAAATCAATGTTTTGTCTGTTGTAATTACTTATCATAGTTTTCTTGTTGACCTACTCCCAATACAACAAATCTCATTTGAGTTTAACCAACTGACAAAACTAAATAATACATTTTGCTTTCATTGATCTGGACTATAATAATTAATACAATTAATATATATTAATTTAATTAATGGTGGTAAAATAAAACAACATACCAGATAAGGAACCTTGTCAGCTGCTGACACTTTTCTCCATATCTTCATGATTTGTTTACAGCGACTTGCCCAGTCTGGAACAGTGGTAATTTGAAACATAGCTAAAATCAAATACAATAAAATATAATGTTCACTTGTTAGTAGAATTCCGCACTCACCTGGGTGGTCGTGTTTAAGAGTGGGAAAGTTGGTGTTGGCATAAAGCACCGGAGAAATTGTTGATAGCTCTCCCAGCTCCTCATCTTTTTCCCATCGCTGGAGACTGCGTTGGTTGTAGGACAGTCCGTCACCTTCTGCCTCAGTGGGGGTTGGTGGGGAGGAAGGAGTCACTGGGGTAGAAGGAGTAGCCCAGGGGCTCTCCTCACCCCCATTTGGACTAAACATCCCTCCTTTGTCCCTGAAAGTAATAGAGTCCAAAATGCTTAAACGCTCTCACTTGAGCAGCAATCCCTGCTCATAATACAAATATTGTTGGATTTACTATGTGTATATGTATTTATGGCGGGCTTGCTTGGGAATTTTAAGATGGGCGTGGCTACCACTGTCAGGTGACTACTTAGGTAGCTTTTAAAAATGGGGTCATTGTTCGTTTGGTAAAATACAGCGTGCTTCGTCACGGGCATACCCCACTGGCAAGATCATTTTAAGTCCGCTTTTCTTGGTTAGATCAACTGAACTATTGTTTAATATCCATGTTTGCTCGCTTCCTTTCTTTTTTGTTTGTTGTGTGTTCGCTAAGTCCGCGGCGCTTGTTGTGCGGCTGGCTGGCTGTTTGACAGCCAGAGCAAACACGCACTGTTTTAGCTTTTGAACGACATCGGCAAAATTATTAAGTTAAAAGGGTACAACCACAGTAATGTGCGAATTGAAATCTGTTGTATTAAAGTGTTGTCACATTGTGTGTGTCGGGCTGAATTTGAGTGATTGTAGGTTTATTCTTAGCTTGAGTTCGAAAATACCGGCACTTTACTTCCTGGTTTGGCTGATGGGATTTGTAGTTCTTTATTGTAGTTCTGCTTAAATGTGTAATGTGTGGCTCAAACAGACCGCCTTTGTTTATGTTTTTTTTTAGTATGCTTGTCCATGAATCATGGCGACATTATAAATGATTCTGATCACATTTAAAACATTATATGACATAAATTAATGATGATAATAAAATGTAATGCTAAAATTAATAAGTTAGGATAAAATCACAGTGATTGATAATATAACATATCATGGTTGACAACAATATGGTTCAGTTGATTAATTCATGTCTATTATTTACACTATGATGATTCAAAAATAGATACATTGTTTTGGTATGTTCATGTTTACTTTTAGGTTATTACCTGCTGCTGCTATTACTACTACTGCTGCTATTGCTACTGCTACTGCTATTGCTACTGCTACTGCTGCTATTGCTACTACTGCTGTTGCAGTACCAAATAAAACAAGCAAAAAAGTGCACAGCGAGTAATTCCTTTCATGCTGAGTGACGACCCCTATTCAGAGGGCCAATACGGAAATAACTGAACAAATATATACATTTGCATTGCCACTGAGTCGATAGTAAAACTACATCAGGATGGAGCTAGAGATACAGTAAATGCAATGTAAATAGAAATGTATTACTTCCTACCGCATTTCGAGGTAAGGGGACTGTGACAGGCCAGGGAAAGCATCCATAACTCCAGCTGAAGGCAGAGACCCTGCAAGAGTGTTATAGATTCAGACATTATTTAATAAATAAACCCTCAATAATAAGACAATAGAATCAATATTAGGCATCCTATTCTACACACCTGAGAGGAGAGGTCTTTGTGGCAGAGTGCTACAATTAAGTTCCCCCTTATTGCCCTCTGAGATGGGCTTCATACCCTCCAAGTTGGAACCTTCTGACACTCCAAGAACCTTCCTGAAAAACTGTTCAGAATCCTGATTCTCTACCCCTCGTGGAAGACCTGACAAAAAAAGGATAAAATGTGAAATTTGTTAACACCACATTTGTCTTGTTTTTTCATCCACAATATGCGTTGATTACCTTCACTTTTTTCTGCATCAGAGTCAGAAGGATCAGTGGACCCTAGGTCCTTAAGTGATGAGGATGGTGCAAAGACTGCTGGAAAACATATATATTTAAAAATAGTTGGTAAATAATTACCTTCAAACTAGAGCAATAAATCAGTTGCAGAGTCCAGTTACTCACCTGCACAGTCTCCCTGAGCACGGGGGGCCCGACACCCCTCTTGCTTGATAATACGATCCTTGACCACATCTAGAGAGAGAGAAAGAGTAAAATAGGTGTTATAGAAAAGCTTTGTCAACCTTGTCAAAAGTCAAACAACATATTTGTAGTGTTATTTAACTCGTTCTTACTTTCTGAGGAATTAATTTGGATCCCTGATGGTGCTGGTAACGAGGGTTGAAGAAGGCATGCGGCTGGCTTCTGTCCGGGGAGGGTCAGTACAGCCTTCTTACTCAAGTCAATAAGCGTCCTTCCAAAGAATGCCTCCTGCATCAGAGAAGTTATTGTTTATTCAAACATACTTCTCTCCTTTCTCCCATGTCAGTTTTAATTGGGATCGAGCAATTTGATAGTTAGTTGAGTCTGATACCGGCCAAATTTGCAGAATCAGTTATCTAAAAAACAAACAAACATCAATTTGATTTTAAACATACACCAATGTCTCACAGTAAGGCGTATGCAGAGTCGAATATTTGTTGCAGTTTGAACACGGCAATTTTTAAAATGTAAAAAACTTGCTTACAAATCTATTAATGTAACAAAAAAGGGGAAATAAATACTGATATAGTTATCCAAAAAGAAAAAGTGGCAATGCCTGTATTTCGATCCGTGACTTCTTCCTGGAAGTGAAAACTATAGGTCAACCTAGCTAAGACAGCTGTAGTAAAGCAAGCAGCATGCACTATCTGGGTACAAAAGAGACTTAAATCTTCCTGCAAAAAGCAGATACACCCCTAAAAATCAAACTGTGCAATGGAATAGATCGCAATACTTCACTAAAAAGATATTTGTCGAGTGATATCAAAGATCAAAAACGGCGGTCGCGTTCCCAGACATATCAAAGTATTGTGATCAGAACACCATTGTACACAATAAAACAGATGGAAACTTGGAAAAGCATGTCTACAACTTCTTTGTGTGGCTTCATCAAGAAAACTGGTATGAGGATTCTCCTGGATAAATATGCATCTTTTGTGCTCGGGTAAGGTTGCATTTCATGATTTTACTTTGTGTCACTGCCAGATTTGTTGCTGTTGTACGCGCCGTTTACGAGTAGCGTGTTTTCCCACATCTTTATCAAAATATAATTATAGTTGTCAACATTGTGTATATTCTGAAAGCATTATTTATGATTGCTGATGTTGGTAAAATCTTAACTCTTCTAGGTTTTGCTCACATTTGTTTTCTTTTACTTAGACTTTACGAGTTGGCGACTTGTCCAGGGTGTAACCGCTTTCCGCCCGATCGTAGCTGAGATAGGCACCAGCGCCCAACGCAACCCAAAAGGGAATAAGCGGTAGAAAATGGATGGATGAATGGAGTTGGTGCTTTTCAAAACACTCGTAGCAAACATGTGTTTAGGAAATACAAATAATATCTAGATAATACTTAAATGTGAAATAATAGATGTTAAGTATATCAGACAAACCCTTAATGAAGTGATCACTGCAAACTTATGCATTCTTCGACCCTGCTTCATCAGGCTGGAGTGTGAGCTGCATACTTTTCTCGTTGTTTTGTAAAATCTTGCACTCTTCTGCCCTTTTTGATTACCTCTCGAAAACTCTGAAGAAACATTTATTCTTTTCGCAATTTGAATGATACGTACAGCCGAAAACAACATAAGCATAATAACGCCTAGTACCCACTGAGAACAGAGCGAGCTTGACCCCCCTACGCAAATTGTGAGCCGGACATAACGTCAGTAAAATGATTTATTTAGATATTTTAGAGAGCGAGACCGAGACACAGACAGACACGAAGACAAACCTGGAGATATGCTGGAAACATGTCCTCAAGTTTGCTTTTCTTTCGACCCCGACGTTTTTTGGCTTGTTCTTCACCATCCAATGCTTTAGGATCCATGATGTTATCCGTGTCAGGATGGGGTCCTATGTACAAGTACAATCAAAACATAATAAGGGATAAAATAAAAGTTGTATGAGGAGGTCAGAATTATAACAAACATGGACTTTAGAAACCCAAATTAAAACACTTTGCATTTTACAGAACAATTGTATGTAGAAGTACCTCCGTTGATTTTCCTCTTTTGTGATTTACAATGTTGGATACTGGAGTTAAACAATGTCAAAGCATCAAATTGTAAAGTTCATTCATATGGGCGTGAGCTTACATGCGGTTTTGGATGCCTCTGCCAGCTGTGTTTTGGAGTGTTGTTTCAACAGTGGGCAAGAAATACTATAAAATATATACTTCCATGTTTATTTGCCTATGACATTTGGGCCTCAACAAAATTAAACTAGCTGCTGAACCCTAATCGCAAAATGCGGCAACATTAAGATTTGGTTTGAGGAAACAAAAGAATAACACTGGCGTGTGACATGCAGTGACTAATGATGCGAAAAAAAATAAAAAATGGTTTTGATGCAGCGCTGTATGGCTCTTAAAGTTGGTAGGTGTACCCAATTTTGTGACCGGCATATCGACAGATTGTTTATGAAGTTTATTTTGACTGTGACTGAAAAAAATGTAGCAATTGTTCGTACTGTAAATTTACCAGTGTATATTGTGTTAGAATATTTTTTTAATATGTATTGTATTTAATTCACAAAACTCACACAGAAAATCAGTCCAACAAAATTATAGCCTAGAGAACAATCCCAACTCCAAACCAATCCCAGCCCCACATCACTCTTAATAGCAACCCACAGAGCAATTAAGAGGCGAAAATCTTTGGCCATCTCACCTCACGATTCGATTAAAAACCGATTATTGATGAATCTTTAATCTATGGAAATTGATGCAATTTTACATTTATTTTCGTTTCACTAAATAAGCGTTTATCTTATGCAACTTTTAAAAACAGTGCATTTGTAATAAGAAATTCTTATCACATTTATTAAATTCATGGAAATGATTGCAAAACTGGAACATTAATGGCCTATGATAAAGTTGCTGGTCAGAGCTCTCGGTGAGGTGGCTCGCCGCAGACAGAAAAGTTTTACAGCCGTCTGCATTACTGTTTCCAATAAATAAACCCATTATTGACGTTTACTAATTGTCCATGTCCGAATTGCGGTGCATCTAATATGCATCTAAAATTGATTATTTCCCAACCTTTAATTAAGACACACAAAAAAAGATCATACCAAAATGACTAAGAGCACCATCAATAATAATAATACCAATGTGCATAACAGTGGTTAAAACATTGACAATAACAAGCAAACAAATCACTGTTGTTATAATTTTCTTCAACATCATAGCCATTAATAAAAAACAATAGCATCACAGTGGCTTACACTTACATTGCATCTCAAACTTCATGAACACAGTATCCATTATATACCACAAGAAAGAAAATGTCATATTCTAGGTTAATTTAATAGTTAAAACAAATTAATATAACTGATCCAATATTCCAAGACATGACTCATTAACTGGTTTAAATGCAGTTTTTTTACTGATATGATCTATATGGTTTGTGTATAGCTGTCAGTACACAAACGTCTATCCATTTGTTTTACTATTATTGTTTGGATTGATGCATAGTGACAAAAATAATGCTTTTGTATTATTTGATGACTTTATTACATTGATGTAGATATCCAAGAACACACGTTTGCATTGTCATTTGGATGTTTGTATTTAAGAATGTGATTACTTATTTTGTTATTTTAAACCACAACTCTTATTCTGTGACATTCTCACAATAGCTTATAGTTCATTTAGCTGCCGACACTTTGTGCATAACTTGCTATCTAATGTACCCATTATAATCAACGTAAAATACAATCTATTCAATATCTTGAATCAAATCAGCTTATTTTGAAAGTATCTAAAGGGCTTATTGGCATTTTTCTAAATATGATTCCATATGTCTTTCTCTAAAATATTTAAGTCGGTCATCCATTTCCGAACACATGCATAATTTGCATTCATAGTATGATGGTCATGTATTATTCCATAATGTATTTTAACTATTATTTTTATTGTATCCTGATTAAAAAGTGCATCTTCCAGTTCATGGCTAATATAAGACGTAATTTCAATGAATACGCATTTTTTATAGCGTGTTTTGAAGAGATAAAATAAAAATAAAATACTTCTGGGTATATTATATTAATTCATTGAATGGTTTAAATGACTTCATGAATGATGTGATGAAGTTTAGTAATACCTCTACTTTTTAATGCAGTCCATTTGACCACTTTTTTAAAACTTGATTATGAATGTACAAAAGACGTTCATTCACAGATATAATTGGGTTGATTCAGAGTATTTTATGACACAGTTTTGGAATGCTAGGAGCAGCTTCTATTTGGCTCTGCCTTAATTCCTTAGGTATTGTAATGTAATATAAACTCCCCACCTGCAATGTGGTGACAACTTGTCCAGGGTGTACACCGCCTTCCGCCTGATTGTAGCTGAGATAGGCACTAGCGCCCCCGTGACCCCAAAGGGAATAAGCGGTAGAAAATGGATGGATGGATGGATAAACTCCCCACATCAATGTCCAAAAATCATCCATCCATTCTTTATCGCTTGTCCCTCTCGGGGTTGAGGGGGTGCTGGAACCTATCCCAGCTGCATTCAGGCAGAAGGTGGGGTAGACTCTTATATTAATGTAAAAAGTTTGGTACAGTGAAAATTTACGATCAAGCCAAATACGCCTTTGTGTGCAAACCATGTCTCTGTGAACAAATGCCTATTCAAGCGCCTGCAGACAAGAAAGCAGGGTGAAACATTGTCTCAGATATGCTGCTCCATAGTCATGGAATGACTTATCAAAGAATCTCAGGTTACCTGAGCTGATCATTTTTGGGGTATTTTAGACCATTTTAAAGAATTGAGAATCAGTTTCTATTGGGCATTAAACTTGTTTTGAAGTTGTTTTTACTAAAACATTGTATGCATTGTTTTGACTTATCACATATTTTATTGTTAATAAATGCAAGTAAGTTAGTTTGAATTGTATTGTGCATTAAAAACTCAGACACGATTCGAGTGCTGACATAAAAGCTTGCTCATCTCTTGCTGTAGCTAGCTTTTACTGCTAATACCGCAGCATAGCGACATCTTACTCCGCTGGAAAAAAAGTTCCTCGGTGTTAGCTCTTACAGTAAAAATGTTTCTACAGTTTGGTTACAGAACGTAAATAAGTGCTGTTGGCGGTTTTTGAATACATTTTTAAAGTGATAGAGATAGAATTGATTACTCCCATTACGTGCATTGCTCGCCACCTAGAAGAAGCTGATTTTTACATGTTAGACATCAAAAAATACAAATAAAAACATCTGTCTTCTTGTCTCTCATAACGATTGTGAACGACTGGCAAAGTTTTAAAAAACTGCAACTCCCACTCAAATTTTAATAGTGATTAAGCTAATTTTTTCTTGGAAAAGATGCCAGAACACAATTATAATCACTGTGGAGGCAAATACACTATCTCTTCACTTGTTCCAGAGCAGCCTCTCGCTCTTCTTCCAAAGCACAAACACCCAGACACGTACAGCACACCTTTCCCCCCTCCCTGTTCCTTTTCCCTCCTTCTGTCTGCTTCTACTTGTCAGTTCTCTGCCGTTGGTAATGCAGGGTTTCCCCTACATGTAAAAAATCTTGGCGCAACACCACGGCAAGATTAAGTCTGCCACACCTTCAAAATAGGATTTTTTTTTCTTAAACATGTAAACAAATTTAAGTGATATAATGTATGAATGGATATACTGTATATAATCTATTATTCACGTACTATCGGCTTTAGTCAATCCGTCCATTTTCTACCGCTTGTCCCATTCGGGGCCGCGGGGGGTGCTGGAGCCTATCAACTCAAATCTTATAAAAACGTTGCTAATTGCTTTATTTATATAAGTAAAAAAAAAAATCTAAATCGCCTGTCAGAATAGTATTACCCAAGTACGCACCTAAACAGAGTTGACACCGAGCAAAAAGGTAACTACCCAGTGTAAATTAACCTAGTTATTTGACATTCCTACCAACAACAACGTCTACTTTATGCAGTGTCTACGAATCTCCGTTTGGACATCACTGTGTGGAGTGTGCATGTGGTTTTCTTTGGGACACGCCAGTTTCCTTCCACATTCCAAAAATATGCATTTTAGCTTCTTTGGAGATGGCAAATTGTCCCTAGATATGAATGTTAGTGTTAAGGATTGTTTATATACAGTATATGTGCCTGCAATTAGCCTTTGCTAATTTAAATTAGCTTGTCTATGAGCTAGTCCATTGTATGTCAGCATTAAGCTAGCGGCATTAGAGCAATATGCATTGACCAAAGAAAGAGAGCACAGTCCAAGTCCAATTCCTTGTGTTAAAGCTAATTGTGATTCTGATTATATAGGATTTAAAAAAAACAACATTATTAATGGTATTACAATAACTCATAACACTAATATTTGCTTTTAAATATACATAAAACATTTGTTTAGTCTTTTTAAATAAAATGTATGCATCATTGCAAATCAAAATTATCATGTCATATAGACCATGCCCCAACCACCTTGTATATAGGGGAAATCTCAGGGAAATACTGTAATGTGTGCGCATTTTACTTTTTTAAATGTTTATTATTGTAGCAATATGATTGTTGAAGTTAAGGATTTTTGTGATTGTGTTTGTGAGAGGGCACCATGGTGATTTCAGTGTGTGTGTGTGTATGTTGGCAGAGCAGAGCATACAGCAGCTTCTTGTTGTTGACTTTTTAATTACACAGAAAGCTCTTCTTATGTTTATTTGATATACAGTGCTGTATAGCACTTTATATTTTGTTCACAAGTGTACAAACCTTAGCTAAAATACAGACTTTTGGCTGTAACCAATTATTCATATTTACATTGTTTCTTATGGGGAACTACACAAACTTTTTTATCTACAAACCATGTTCAAGAACCAATTAAGTTTGTAAATTGAGGTTCCACTGTTGCTGTAGTCATCCTTTATCGTGTGAACTAGACAATCTTAAAATATAAACATCTTGCCTTCTTGTCACACCATATAAAATTTGATACTGTATGAATTTTCTTAAAGGATACATTTTGATACTTTTGAAGAGGGCGGGGCGAGGGGAGGAGGGTTTGAATCGCAATCTTGGCATGCCTTCACAAACAAATGTGTTTTTTAATCAATAATTGTTCTATGGATGATGGTGCCCCCGTTTTAATAGTATGAACAGCTAATCTGGAAAACACAAGCACATTGAAATATCTAATGACAAATGTCAGTCCATTCTTGCCACTGACCTTCTTCGATGGTTCTCTCTATTGGCTGTCCATCTAAAGTAGTTTCTCCAGCCAGCTGGGCAAAAAATTCTTTCTTCAATCGTGTGTGACACTTCCTTTGTCGCACCATAAAGCCTCCAATTCCTAGTGCAATTTGTTCATACATTATACACAAATATTTATTAAACATGTTAGACAAATTAATATTTTAAAATAAATGTGACATTACCAGGCCTGTAAGGTTTGCGTTTTCTTTTTTTTCCATCTTCCATATCCTCCAGCCCCCCTTTGTGACCCTCGCATTCAACCCCGCCATCTGCACCTCCATCAGCACCACCTTCTCTTTCAGGGCTCCCAGGGTTCTCCATCTTAGTGTCACAATCCATAGACTCCCCACAGACTAGATCAATAAGAGCACATCGAGTTAACACAGCAGCACAAATATGACTGTTCAGCAGCCGATGGAGGAGTGAACTATGTGTCAACCTTTTCCTTCTTCCCCTTCTCCTTCCTCCCTCACATCCATTCCATCTGGGACTCCTTCACAACACAAGGTGCCAAGACGGGAGCGCCGCTGACGTCTCTTTAGCAGAGGGGACATGGATATGGTTCGTAGCAGGGACATCCCTGATTCTGTCAGCCAAACACCCTCTAACCGATAGAACTGAGGCTCTGTAACGTTGCATTTGAAATTGTGACTTGAGAAAGATGGGTAATGGTGAATGCAGCAGCAATAAAACAAAACAGGAGGAAGCAAATTCCACTGACCTGGCTCCTTGATCTTTATTGAGGCCATAAAGGAAGACTCAACTACAGTCACGAAATGGAGAGAAAATGCATTAAGAAATTATATATTGAGTTTAAACAGCGATCCCTTTATATGCTTGCAGTTTTATTATTTTAAATTAATGTATGGTTTTGACTCACCAACAGGTTTTGGAACATACGGGCTGCAAGATGTACATGCAAAGCCTTCATCAGAAGCTTGTTCCACTTCATCTTCTGTGTATAAACTCTCACATACGGCATGGACCCATCTTTACAGAATCACAGAAATACATAGCGATACAAGACATTTATAATAAATTACATGAAGCAGACACTTGATGAATTAATAATGGATAATATTTTTCTTTCTTCCATTTTCCCTGCAAGACATCATTAGTGACCGCCTAATAAATGATGAATTAGATTTTTAACGCATGTAGTAGATGTAATGCGCAACACCCACCGATCGCAGTGCTGACACTGCAGGAGCAACTCCTCCTCCATGAAGTTCTCTCTACATACTGGGCAAGCAACAAGGCTGGCACAGGGGCCACAGTGGGTGTAGTTATTCTGCCACTCGCAGTGGAAACCTGGTGAGTTGGAGCCACACTGTACACAGCACACACACCTGCAAAAAAGGTACAGAAAAACAATACAAAATAAAATATGTGCCAAAGGAAGTGGATTATATTTTTTTATTTTGCTATGAATGAGGGTAGGGCCTCTGAATCACAAATGCAGGGTCTGATGAATAGTTTACATAAATGCAAATTTCCATTTGACCCTATTCAAATACACAAGACTGAACAAAGATTTTGTTGTTTTTTTCCTTTACCATTTGCATTTCCAACCGCCCTTGGGTACTGTGTGCAGGGGCGGGTCCAAGCAATAAGTGTGATAGCTGACATCACAGTCATCGCACAGCAGCAGACGGGAAGGATCTGAAGCCTTTCCACATACTTCACACACAATACATTCCAAACAGCGCCAGCCCTTGCGGAGCATCATCTTGGTGATCTGTGGAAAATGTCAAATTTAGATCTACACTTGTAAATGACTTGGATTAATGAAAATGACAATAAGAGGACCATATTGCACTTACTTTGCTGTTCACACAGTAAGGATGGTAACACTGAGCACACTGCGCACAAGCTAATAACTGCCCCTCTGCACCCTTTCCAAAACTGCCACACACAACACACATATCCTAAACACATAAAACAAAAGGAAAAAGAAAATGTTGAAATTAACTGACTGTGCTATTAAAAACCCATGAATGAATTAAAGAAGGTTATACCTGAAGCAGAACAAATTTATCGGTGTTTGAGAAAAGAACCACTGTGTTCTGCATGGTGTCATCTTCCTCCTCCTCCTCCTCTTTACTTATTCCAGTGTCTGTGGTCATGCTAAGCTGTAGACAAAAAAACAAAAACAAAAATCAAAACTATTCCATAAAATGTAAATGGTATACAAAGTTTGTCTCACCAAAAAGGCATCAATGCAAGAGGCCATGGCTTTGAGGCGAGACCTCCCGCCGCGCCCTCTCCCTCCACCGCCCCCTCTGGGCCGCCGTTTCCCAGGGAAACTATTGCTTCGGCCCTGCACGACAGCAGTGTAGTCAGGACTATTACATCAACTTGTTACAATATTGCTATATCCAAAAAAAGCTGTTGAAGAATGACCTCTGACCTGTTTGACCCGTGAGCGTCCGGGGGATCCCCGACGTTTCACCTTCTCTCCGTCACTTTGCAAGAGTTCAAAGGGAAGCGAGTCATCTGTTTCTGTGAGCAGGTTTTCAGTGTGACAGCGGGAAGCCGATATAAGGTCCATGGAGAGTTGATGATCTGGTTCTCCAGGAGAGCCCAAGAAGCCACTGCTACTCTCATCTCCATGGCTCATATTGGACAATTCATCCAGCAGTGACTGCGGGTTAACCTCATGCTCCTGTGGTTCCTGTTTTATTTCCACATCGTGCACTTCTTCTTTCATATGCTCATCGTCATCTTCATCGTCCTCCTCTTCAGAGTGATTAAGTAGCCTCTCTTTCATGTTTACAGTAGAAGGCCCTTCTCGAGTGACTGGTGATAAAGAAAGATGAAAAGACGACTGCTCGTGTTTGTTCTGCTCATCCAAGAGAGGTGCATGCTCTTTTTTCCCAACATATGCTTGAGAAGATGAGAACTTTGACAGAGTCTTACTGAATGGTTCAGAACCAGACTTGAACAAGTCCACCTTCTCCCTATTTTCAGGGCCCATGTGCTTGACTTCTGATTTAGGATTTTGGGACAGTCTCTCAGCAGTGGAATACTGCAGAGAGTCAGCTTGGATCACCTGGCTCACTGCCTTCTCTGCTCTCCTTTCATCAGCAGATACACAAGAGGGACCTTGTTCTGTTGAGCACTCTCCATCTAGAATCAAGGAATGCATGTTATTACTTTAATAACTTACAAATCTGTCATTAGTTACGGCATGCTTTGTGTCCATGTGGAAAAATGTAGGCCAGGGGTTCAGTTCTCAAACAAAGCAGCAGGCCCCTCTGAAGTGCATACTTTTTCTATCTTCAGCTCCTCCTTCAAGGTTTTGTCAACTACATTGGCAGTATCCGCACCTGAAGTAACAACTAGTTAACTTACTCAACACAAGTTTGATAATGGTACATGTATTTGTAATTAGATAGGAGACCTTGTGCTAAAATCGTTCAGAAAAGAGCGGGTATATTTTTGGCAGTACGTGAAACATGTCTACTCATTTGAAACAGCACCAGAGCAATGTTAACGTCAATGCAGGAGAGGCTTGTGAGAAGCAAACGCAGCTCTCAGCTGTACTGATACGGCATCTCTCTTTAGATCCAGCCAATGTTATAACAAATGCAATTCAAAATGGCGGACTCGTAAAAAAACTCTACCATATATGGAGATATCAGCTTACGGAACTAAAGGAAAATATGTCACTACATTTTCAAATTCCTAGCGGTTTGTTTGGAAAGAAGCAAAAGTATTTTATTATTATCTCCGGCATTCTTCCATGGTTTGAAATCAAAATTTTGTGAATTATTGGAATCCTAAGTACACAAAAACAGAAAGTTGGTTTTGCATAGTGTGACTCTTTAAGGTCGTTTTCAGTTGTTAAGAACACAGGGTTTAGACAGATACGGAATGTAATGACTCCCCAAGAAATTCCTTCTTGTGCCCATGTTAGCCAGAAAATACCATCTCTTTATGAAACAACTAAAATTGTATTTACAAAAAAATTACGAATCGTTCAACCTGCTACTGTTGTACTTGTCTGTAGCGTTGCACTTTTATAAAAAAGTAAACTAGTGAACTTTACTTTTGTACCACTGTAATTCATTGTATACATTTTTTGAATGGTTTGTAAAGATAGTTAGCAACATAACTCAAATGGTTATGGGCAGATGTTCATGAAACTTACAGGAAATGCCTTAAGTGGTATAAAGGAACAACTGATTATATTATTTTTCATGTAGATAATTAGATTATGTAGATCAGAAGTCTCAAACTCAATTTACCTGGGGGACACTGGATGCAGAAACTGGGTGAGGCGGGGCCGCAAAAAAAGATTTCTTAAAAAATCTAACATGCATTTTTTAATGAATTCACCTTCTAAGAATGGCTTTCCCGCCCTAGCAACATACTTGCCAATCCTCACGATTTTTCTGGGAGACTCCTGAATTTCAGTGCACCTCCCGACAATCTACCGGTGCAACCATTCTCCTGAATTTTTCCCAATTTTCACCCGGCCGACATTATTAAGGGATGCCGTGACTGCACTGCCTTTAACGTCATCTACAACAGTGGTTCTCAACCTTTTTTCAGTGATGTACATCTAAATCAGTGGTTCTCAACCTTTTTCAGTGATGTACCCCCTGTGAACATGTTTTTAATTCAAGTACTCCCTAATCAGAGCAAAGCATTTTTGGTTGAAAAAAAGAGATAAAGAAGTAAAATACAGCACTATGTCATCAGTTTCTGATTTATTAAATTGTATAACAGTGCAAAATATTGCTTATTTATAGTGGTCTTTCTTGATCTCTTTGGAAAAAAGATAAACATAACTAAAAACTTGTTGAAAAATAAACAAGTGATTTAATTATAAATAAAGATTTCTACAAATAGAAGTAATCAACTTAAAGTGCCCTCTTTGGGGATTGTAATAGAGATCCATCTGGATTCATGGACTTAATTCTAAACATTTCTTCACAAAAAAAAAAAATCTTTATAATCAATATTTATGGGACCTGTCCACAAAAACTCTAGCTGTCAACACTGAATGTTAGATTGTTGTATTATTTTTCCACAGTTTATGAACTTACATTCATACTTCATTGAAGTATTATTCAATAAACATATGTATAAAGGATTTATGAATTGCTGATGTTTTTTAGAATGTTTTTAATAAATCTCACTTGTCCCTTGGCATACCTTCAAGCACCTCCAGGGGTCCGCGCACCCCCAAAAGAAGACTACTGCTCCACTACATGTCATCGCGCACGCTTTTGCTGTCTTTTTTAAATGTTTTAATAAATCTCACTTGTCCCTTGGCATACCTTCAAGTACCTCCAGGGGTCCGCCCACCTCCAAAAGAAGACTACTGCTCCACTACATGTCATCGTGCACACTTGTATATCACACAACCAATGTGCTGGCTCTTATCATGTTGTGTGAGACTTCTACAGAACAACGTCAGTGGCTGCAATACATACTCATTCAACAGCCATACAGGTCACACTGAGAGTGGCCGTACAAACAACTTTAACACTGTTACAAATATGCGCCACATTGTGAACCCACACCAAACAAGAATGACAAACCCTTTTTGGGAGAATTTCCGCACCCTAACACAACTTAAACAGAAGAGAACAAATACCCAGAACACCTTGCAGGGCTACAATATACAACACCTCAACCGACGCAAGTAGGGGGGGTGGAGGTGTGGGGGGGTTGGTGGTAGCAGGGGTGTGTATATTGTAGCCCGGAAGAGTTAGGTCTGCATGGGATTTGGGTAATTGTTCCTGTGTGTTTATGTTGTATTACGGTGGGAATGTTTTGCCGAAATGTGTTTGTCATTCTTGTTTGGTGTGGGTTCACAGTCTGACACATATTTGTAACAGTGTTAAAAGTTTTTTTTACGGCCATCCTTAGTGTGAAGTGTGTAGCTGTTGATCAAATATATCTTGCAATAACACACGTGCGTCTCGCATGGCCAGATGCAACATACAACTGGGCTTGCACGCTGTCAGTTCAGGATGTAGGGGCGCTAAAGGCAGTGCCATTATGGCACTCCCTGAATATTATTGATCTGGTAAAAATTGACAGGGGCTTCGAGAGAATTGGTTCCCTGAATTTCAGGGGTCTCCCGGGAAAATTGGGGACGTTGGCAAGCATGACCTATCAAGCGCCGTTCATATTAAACTCGCGGGCCGCACCAACAATAAATTGTCATATCAAAGCGCAGGCCGCATAATAACGTCTCGCGGGCCGCATGTTTGAGACCCCTGATGTAGATCATTGATTCATATTAGTGTGTGTGTGTATGCTAGCAGCAGGCTTAGACAAAGACAGTGGATGACATACTGTAGAAGAGAGATCTTTGTTTATTTTAATGCGCAATAATAGCTAGCTCAAAAAAAGTTCCAGTCCAAATCTACCATCTGAATTCAGGATTTTTTTTTTTTTTAAAACATCGGGAGGTAGAGTCTGGCAGAGGTCTATGCTTTGAGTGCTTCTTTAGTTCCATATACATTTATATTTTATGATGTGATATTTTACACTAGATCTTAAAATAATATTTGTTATTTTTATTTGAATCATATTTATTGGATAAAAAACTAACCGAACCGTAACTTTAGTATAACAGTACGTACTGAGCCGTGAGTATGGCATACTGTTACAGCTCGATCATTTGAGGTATTATTTTTTTATTCCACCCAAACTAAGCTTATACTGTTTCTGTTTTGTTTTTTTATTTACCTAGGTCCATTGGTGTTGCTTCTTCAGCCCTCGTCTCTGATGAATCTCTCCGGCTTTGTGTCTCCTCAGGTACGTCCATCTGCTCTCCCATCGTCATGTCTGTTTGGATTGTGTCTGTTTGGATTGTCATCTGTACCAACTGTATCCGTCCTCCAGGCTCAACCTCATCAGCTGCCTCTGCAGTTTGCGTCTGTGCCATGTACCCCTCAGTGAGATGCTCTTGCGGATGACGATCCTCCTTACATAGCAGGCATACGCTCTTTACTTCTGGGAGCTCACCAGGTAAAGCACACTCACTGTGCACCCACCTGAGATGATAAACACAGAATATTTTACAATGAGTGATAGGGCCAAGCATGACGGAAACCTACAGTTGAAAAGTCAATGATCTAACCTGTGACATAAGCTGCAGCACTGAAGAGCAACATGTGGGTTTGCAGCTTTGCTGCAGACGCCACACACTGAGCTACGCTGACACTGGCAGGCCTGACACACAGCATAGTTGTCAAACCACTGAGCCAAACCTGGCACCACGAGTCCACGGACCCCACACCCCATACAGACACGACACCTCTGGCACGATACAAATAACAAAGTCAACCACATTATCAAAAAAGACCAAGAATTTGAGGGGGAGACGCAATTTCAAGCAAGTTAACAGGGAAATTAATTTCCAGGAAAGGCCATGCTTAAAAAGTGTCTACTTACTTTGCATTTCCATGGATCCGTGGGGAGAGAATCCATGGCTGGTTGGAGACAGAAAGTGTGGTAGCCCTTATCACAGGCATCACATACTAACATTTTGGAGTCTTCGCCTGGTTGTCTGAGGAGTGACAATGTCAATCAATAACTATAGGTAATAAGTTATCCACTACAACAGTATTCAGAAAAATCTCAAATGTACTCACCTGCAAGTCTGGCACACTTTACACTCTGGGCACTGCCATCCTGCCCGCTGGATGGGCGCGGCCCCAATCTCTAAACAGGCCGCGTGATAATGGAGGCCACAACCCGTACAGAACAGCAAGTCTGTGAGCTCTCCCACCGAGTCGCACACTGCACACCAAGCTTCTTCTCCTGCTGTAAAAGTAAAAAAAATACAATTATACGAGCCAATACTGGTTGTAGATCCAAGAAAAATATTGTAAAAGCTAGAGAATGTACTGCAAATCGGCAGTAGTTGGCAATATAATGTATTTTATATTAAAAAATAAGGTTTTGGTGTCACAACCAAATTTTAAGGACGTACAACAATAAGCTCCACACTGCTGTGGTGACAAGTGTAGTTTTGGAGAAATAGGAAGTTTCTGACAGTGGAAAAAAGAAAAATGTGATGTTTCACAAACCAATTAAACAACTTCTGCCCAAAGTAAACAATGATTCTCAACCAAAATCCTAGATGAAAAAAAAATGACGACACATTTCAGATTCACGGTGCATGTGGTAGAAGATGACAAAAGACCTATTTGTAATGTGTCCCATCTAATTTTTTCAAGTGGAAAAATTAAACAAAACTAAGTAATACTATACCAGCGCATATAAACCAATTCATGATGATGAATAATATCTACCTTCATTGAATTTGTGTTAGCACCTTCAATGCACAAAATGTTTCAAAGTTTCCACCTACATTCTTTAATTTCTCTGTATGTAGCACTCACTGGAAAAAGTTTGGACAACCGTTGCTGTCGGTTGTGCGGATATCTGCCGTCCACTAAAACAACTAAAACTCTATTACATGGATCTGTGAATATACTGTGCTAAAAAAACTAAAAGATGAAAGCCATTTTTAACAAAATATCTATTTGTTAAATGAAACACTTTATCAGAAAAGCAGATTAAAAAACAATCAATCATCACAACCATTGCATGTGCAATTTTGTTTTGTCTACACCGTGTAGTTTTAAGTGTAAAAATCCTGAAAATATTAGTTTTTCTTACCAAGCTCTTCTGCCTTGTCTATGTGCTTTGGACAGAGAAGGGCCAACTGCTTCATAGATAGGAAGGACCCACTTGCTGCCGCACATGGAAAGTGGTAAAATGTTGAACAGCCCGCAGCATGGCAACGAATGGTTGCCCCAAGCCTTTTACAGTATTCACAAAGCTGCAACATACCAATGTTAAAAATCAACCAGTAATAATGAATGAAACATTTAATCCCAATATTTTCCTTTGAAAGTGCACTTACCCGCTGCGTCCCTGAGATAACAGCGTTATCCACATTCTCCAACTCGCCGTCATCCATTTGTTTAACTCCTTCTGACCACACCGCACACCAGTGATGAACCCAACAACCCCCTGTTTATTACAATATCATCAGTCAAATATCTACACAAAACTCAATTTTCTTACATACAGTATTCTTCTTCTACTTAACTAAAATTGACTGCGATTTATATTTAGTACTGTTGGGATTTTAACCTGAGTCATCAAAGAGTGATGCCACAGAAGGGGCATTCGAAAATCCAATGGAAGACAAATCATCATTTCCAGGCTGGGACAGAGGTAAAGCTGATGACTGGAGGGTGGATTGTTCGGATGGTGGCCCAAAGCGCCTCAGTTCCCGTTGTCCATGAAGGCTGCGCTCCACACAGTTGCAAAGACCACAAGCCCTCACGCTCTTTCTATTCAGACATCATCAAACAAAGATTCAGTATTCGATTTTGTCAACTATGAGGCGCTTTGTGGGGAACATTTTTCAAGGAGCTTACATGGGTTTAGTTGAAGAGGCTGCAGTAGCACCGGACAAAACCTCAGCAGCAGGAAGAGCTCGGGCCTCGCCACCAGAGGAGGCATGTTGCTTAACAGCAGCATTGTCATCAGCTGAAAAATAAAAAAACACTGTAGTAAAATTTATTTACAAAAAGTTAGCAGGATGACAATGTATTTCACAGCACATAATTTATCTGCCGTGGTATTGCATACTTAAAAGGGAACTGCATTTTATTTATTTTGCATATTGTTCAAAATCATTATGAAAGACATGACGACAAATGTATTTCGTTTTCAATGCATTCTAAATCTATGCAATCAAAAGTCTGTTTACAATGGAGTCTATGGGAGCGGCTCTATTCTGCCTATACATTCAAACACCTCCATTAATGTTTCATATACATGATGTAAGCAAATGTATAATGTAGTAACGGGCACATTTGTAATAACATTGAGGCGTGGGGTCGCGGAGGGTGCTGGAGCCGATCTTAGCTGCATTCGGGCAGAAGGCGGGTGCACCCTGGACTAGTCGCCAGCTCATTGCAAGTCCAACACAGATAAACAACATACCTTACGTAAATGATTTCAAATATTTATTTATATTTATTATACGCAACCATGTTCATGTAGATAATAACTAATTTACTAAGTAATTGACAACTTTTATTAATGTGAATGTATTTTGTAATATAATGTATGTATATATCTATGTTATGTGGAATACAGTAAATTAACACAAGTATCAGTGTGAGTTGTAAAATGAAAAAAGGGGTAAGATAAATTAACTCTGCTTCTTCCTACTCCTTTTCGGACATGTTGAGCTTTGCGTGACATTGTAAATATGTGCTGTAATAATGTGTAATTATGTTTTTTTAGTTCGAAATAAATATAGCATTCTGTTATCACCTGTTGGCTCAGACTCGCTCTCTTCGCAGTTTGATTTCTGCTCGTCCATCCCCCAAGCTGATTCTGACCTCCTTGACAGAGATCTGCAATTTGGAAACGTAGATGCTATTTACAAAGAATCTTTACAGTTTGTAAACATTGATATGACCTAATCAACACAATGAGTTCGTGAATAATAATTGGTAGCATGGCTTATTACAAGTATTCCCATACCGATTAAGTGTTAATAAGCGTGCATATATTGTATTAACTATCGTGAACGATATTGAATAAGCATGTTATGACAAAAACCTGTCAATTTACGCTCACTATGCTAGTCGTTAAAAAAAAAAAAACAACATACAATGCATCCAGGTATATAGAAATATGTATGCGCAAAAATATCATGCAGCCGTCTAAAACGATAAAAATAGCACGCGTGTTGCAGTGTTACATCAGAACCAAACATTGGATAATACAAACCGTAAAAGACATATGCAGAAAGAGACATGAAGTAATAATTGACGGGGTGTATCGTATGCATTAAAAAAATAACCATAATTCAGGATGCACAAAGAAAACACAACTTCCGTGTTGAAAACTTCCTGTTGTAGCAGTGTTGTCGTGCGGAACAAGAGTGCCCTACACTTTAGTTCCGCCCCGAGTCTCATGCCATTGCCTAAGTACAGTAAATCAAACAATGCGGGACTCGATCCTTTCTCGCCATTGTTTTCCAATAACATGAGGTCGTCGTAGGGTCGTGTTTGCCGGTGACCTTGCATTCTGTCGTGTTCATGTACAGGAAGAGTGGAAAAAGCAACTTTTATACACAGCTGCAGGCATTTCCATGCATGATCGTTAATCTCCCAATGTCAGAAAATAGATGAACGCCTGCAGCGCAGCTAGGCCAATGCCGACGTAGAAGTGTGACATAATTCATTCTGTAACTTATCAGTAGCCAGCAAGTTCCAAAAACATTTCTGATTCGAATCGAACGATCATTAGATAATATTAATTACACGCGTTTCGTTGGGCAGTTGTAGTCAGAACCTGGGCTGAGAGATGGAAGGCTTTCACGTGTTTTCTCGGCATGTGAGATTACGGGTGAATAGCAACATTCAATGCATCAATCTGATAAGGACGTCGGTCACACGTATATTCAACTAAATTGCAAGTGACGGCTTTAGAAATGAGCTAAATACAAAAACAAGACACCATAAGCGGAAATAATGTTTATCGGAAGAGAACATTGGGCGGATGAGCACAGTGAGACAACATATATTATAAAAAAATAGACTTCGAAATAAATATGACAGTCGAAGCAGGCTTCTCGATAACCATAGCATAGCAGGTGAACTATATAGTTACGTCAATTAATTAGCTAAATAGTTTCTCCAAATGTATTCGGTAGTGTTGACTTGGTGGCCAAAGTGGTTAGCTATACACCAACACTGAAAGTGTAAGGAAATTAACTTTTAATGTCATTTTATGTGCGGTCTTTTTTGCTGATATGAACAAAAAGCATCTACATGTTGCTGCCATGCCCCGCAAAATTATTTTCCAGCTCGCTAATAACAACCATGGCCATAATTGCTCAATGTAAACACCGAGTGCAGGGTTTAGAAGGCGCCCAGCACATAGCCCGGTTCATATCCCAAGCGACGGACCGAAACGGAAAATCCACCAACTATCAATGGTGACGTAGCAGCTAAGTGTCCTGGAGAATAACACTACAGAAAGTAACTCCGCTATAATGCATAACTGCCTTTACTTCAATAAATGGCATGCGATAACCCGGAGGAAAACACCCTGTAGCGCGTAACCACGCAACATTATTCAACCTGAAGTTAGCGCTCAGGTAACACGGCTAGTTCTCCAGCAAGTAGACACCGTCATCTGCTTCGAGCTAATAGCTACATGCTAGCGAGAGCCGAGCCTACAATACCCGGTCTAAGGTCAGGGTTAGTCAGTCTCTATTCGTGCCGGGCACGGAAAGTTGGGAAAAAGTAACAATAGCAGCCACTGACCTTACGAAAACAATATCGTCTCCGCGTACATCAGCAACATCCAAAGAGCCACACAGCTTCCCGTAATGCTGATGGTCGCTTCATTTTATGTGCCGGACTAAGGCTGCGGCGAGCCGGCTGGAGGGAGAGTGGGGGAAGTGCACGTCGGCGGAAGGCAAGCTGTGCGTTTTGTGCTGCGAGCTTCTCGACTCCACGGACGGCGGCGGGGCTAGCAGGCAGAGCACCACTCCGGCCTTGTGGCCAGGGAGCTGAGAAGCAGTTCTATTACTCAGCCAGCACACTTAAACCGTGCACCATCCTCCTCCAGCTAACACTTACGGATTCAGCTCGGATGCTAACAACTGGCTAGCGAACGCGCTGTGCTGGAATCTTACTAGCGCGATTGACGATGAGACATGATTTCTTGCAAAAAGAACATTTGTACTTTATTCAATAACGCTCTCCGCGCGGACACATTTTGTTGGCCTATTAGCGCACATTGCGGCTGCATGCACACATCTCTTTGCGCCAAACGCAATCAGGTCAAAAACAACTTGGGTGTCAAATCCACGCTACGTTAAAATCATGTGTTTTTTTCCCCCTGCGTTTTCTTGTTGGCATGCTGAGCATAGAAACGAACACTCGATATTAGGTCATGCATTGTCCAAAGCATGGAAGCCATTTTAATTAGTGTTTTAATTGCAGCATCACGACACTTGCCTCAGCCAGTGGCCTTGTAGTTGATTGTACTCTGCAAAAAGTGCACCATTGGGGATGCATTTTCCTTTAATTGTGTTTATCTGAATCACTGTGGTTGCATGCCCAATAGAGTTCATCCATCCATCCATTTTCGACCGCTTATTCCCTTTGGGGTTGCGGGGGGCGCTGGTTCCAATCTCAGCTACAATCGGGCGGAAGGCGGCATACACTCTGGACAAGTCGCTACTTCATCGCAGGGCCAACACAGATAGACAGACAACATTCACACTCACACACTAGGACCAATTTAGTGTTGCCAATCAACCTATCCCCAGGTGCATGTCTTTGGAAGTGGGAGGAAGCCGGAGTACCCAGAGGAAACCCACGCAGTCACGGGGAGGACATGCAAACTCCACACAAAAACATCCCGAGCCCGGGATTGAACCCAGTACTACTCAGGACCTATTGTGAGGCAGACGCACTAACCCCTCTTCCACCGTGCTGCCCCAATAGAGTTCAACAGACTCAAAAACGTGGTAGGGAACCTTTGGCTCTAGAGCCACATCTTTTGATGACTGCATCTGGCTCTCAGATAAAGCTTAGCTGACATTACTTAGAACGATAAGTCATGAATAATTCCGCTGGTAATCACAGTGTTAAATTATAAAACATTCTCCATCCATCCATCGATCCATCCATTTTCTACCATTTATTCCCTTTTGGGGTCGCGGGTGGCACTGGTGCCAATCTCAGCTACAATCAGGCGGAAGGCGGCGTACACTCTGGACAAGTCGCCACCTCATCGCAGGGCCAACACAGATAGACAGACAACATTCACACTCACATTCGCACACTAGGGCCAATTTAGTGTTGCCAATCAACCTATCCCCTGGTGCATGTCTTTGGAAGTGGGAGGAAGCCGGAGTACCCGGAGGGAACCCACGCAGTCACGGGGAGGACATGCAAACTCCACACAGAAACATCCCGAGCCCGGGATTGAACCCAGTACTACTCAGGACCTATTGTGAAGCAGACGCACTAACCCCTCCTCCACCGTGCTGCCCCAATAGAGTTCAATAGACTCAAAAACGGGGTAGGGAACTTATGGCTCTAGAGCCAAATGTGGCTCTTTTGATGACTGCACCTGGCTCTCAGATAAATCTTAGCTGACACTACTTAGAACGATAAGTCATGAATAATTCTGCTGGTAATCACAGTGTTAAAAATAACGTTCAAATTATAAAACATTCTCCATCCATCCATCCATTTTCTACCGCTTATTCCCTTTTGGGGTCGCGGGGGGCGCTGGTGCCAATCTCAGCTACAATCGGGCGGAAGGCGGGTACACTCTGGACAAGTCGCCACCTCATCGCAGGGCCAACACAGATAGACAGACAACATTCACACTCACTTATCATACTCTAAACATGTTAGTCTTACTTAAAAATGCACGCATTTAGTTGTATTCAGTGTTAAAACATACTTTTTGAAATATCTGGCTTTCATGGCTCTCCCGACCCCTGCATCAGACTGTGTACAACTCCTTTCTGGGGAGGAGAGAGGGCACGAGAAAGACAGGGGACGCAAAGCAATAATAATACTGAAATTAACAGTGCAATACATTTAAATACATTTTAAAGGTGCAATACACACATCACAACCTACTCAGTGGTCTAGTAGTGTGAGTGTCCGGCCTGAGATCGATAGGTTGAGTTCAAACCCCAGCCGAGTCATACCAAAGACTATAAAAATGGGACCCATTACCTCCCTGTTTGGCACTCAGCATCAAGGGTTAAATCACCAAAAATGATTCCCGGGCGCTTCCTCCGCTGCTGTCCAATGCTCCCCTCACCTCCCAGGGGGTGAACAAGGAGATGGGCCTAATGCAGAGGACAAATTCCACCACACCTACTGTGTGTGTGTGACAATCATTGGTACTTTAACTTAACTTAACATCTTTCATATAATCAACAGTATTACCGTTTTTCTTCTTTTTTTCCCTCTTCATAACATGGTCACTACTGCCTAGTTTCTCTTGTTATATTCTTATTTTTATAGTTATATTTTTTATTGTTATTGTTACTTTTTCTTTTTATTATTATTGTTATATTTTCTATCATTTCCATTTATACCTCCATTATTTACTTTTTAAATTATATCTAAAATCTGTACACTGCTGCTGGAATTTAAGTTTTCCTGAGGGAACTCTCCTGAAGGAATCAATAAAGTACTATCTATCTATCTATCTATCTATCTATCTATCTATCTATCTATCTATCTATCTATCCATCCATCCATCCATCCATCCATCCATCCATCCATCCATCCATCCATCCATCCATCCATCCATCCATCCATCCATCCATCCATCCATCCATCCATCCATCCATCCATCCATCCATCCATCCATCCATCTATCTATCTATGTATGTATGCCCTAGGCTGGAGTCAGACAAAACACTGTGACATCACATAAAATATGATAAGGCCCCATCTATCCATCCCTATATTTTCTACCGCTTGTCCCTTTCGGGTTCACGGGGGGTGCTGGAGCCTATCTCAGCTGCATTTGGGCGGTAGGCGGGGTACACTTACACTTAGACTTCCATCCATTCATCCATCTTCTTCCGCTTATCCGAGGTCAGGTCGCAGTGGCAGCAGCCTAAACAGGAAAGCCCAGACTTCCCTCTCCCCAGCCACTTCGTCCAGATCTTCCCAGGGGATCCCGAGGCATTCCCAGGCCAGCCGGGAGACATAGTCTTCCCAACGTGTCCTGGGTCCTCCCCGTGGCCTCCTATCGGTTGGACGTGCCCCAAACACCTCCCTAGGGAGGCAATGCGGTCCAAGCTCTGACACTGATCGTACAGGGAGCGAACCGCCACAATAAGACAGTCCGATACCCCATACTCTCTGAGCACTCCCCACAGGACTTCCCGAGGGACACGGTCAAATGCCTTCTCCAAGTCCACAAAGAACATGTAGACTGGTTGGGCAAACTCCCATGCACCCTCAAGAATCCTGCCGAGAGTATAGAGCTGGTCCACAGTTCCACGACCAGGACGACGAAAACCACACTGATCCTCCTGAATCCGAGGTTCGACTATCCGGCGTAGCCTGCTCTCCAGTACACCTGAATAGACCATACCAGGAAGGCTGAGGAGTGTGATCCCACGATAGTTGAAACACGATAGTTGGAACACACCCTCCAGTTCCCCTTCTTAAAGAGAGGAACCACCACCCCGGTCTGTCAATCCAGAGGTACCTCCCCCGATGTCCACGCGATGCTGCAGAGTCTTGACTTCCTTTTATTGTCATTCAAATTTGAACTTTACAGTACAATTGTGTTGCATCAGCTCATTGTAGTGCAGGATAAAAGAGCAATAAGGTGCAGATATAAATGAATAGATTACTGTACAGATAAATATATTTCACTTTTACGTATGCATCCACGTTTATGGATGTATATTATATTGTCTTTATATTCCAGCGAGTTAATCCGTTTTGGGGGGAGAATTGAGGGGATTATTATGATGCGTTCAAGAGTTTATGGCCAGAGGGAAGTAGCGCTTACAGAACCTGGAGGCTCTGCTACAGAGGCTGCGGAACCTTTTTCTAGAGTCCAGCAATGAAAACTGTCCTTGGTGGGAGTGGGAGGAGTCTCTGCAGATTTTCTGTGCCCTGGTCAGGCAGTGGCTTTTTGCAATCCCCAGGATAGCAGGAAGAGGAGTCCTGATAATCTTTTCCGCCGTCCTCACCACTCTCTGCAGAGACTTCAGGTCTGAGGCACTGCAGGCTCCAGTCCAGACAGAGATGCAGTTGGTCAGTAGACGCGCTATAGTGCCTATAATGTGGTGAGAATGGGAGGAGGGAGCTGTGCTCTATACACCCAGGACAAGTAGCCACCTCATTGCAAGGCCAACACAGATAGACAGACAACATTCACACTCACATTCATACACTAGGGCCAATTTTTTAGTGTCAATCAACCTATCTCCAATGCATGTTTTTGGAGGGGGGAGGAAGCCAGAACACCTGAAGGAAACCCACCCAGTCACAGGGAGAACATGCAAACCCCACACAGAAATACCTCGAGCTTGGGGATCGAACCCAGGACCTTCGTATTCTGAGGCACGTGCACTAACTCTTGTGCCATCGTGCTGCTCAATATGATGATGTAGAAGTACATATTAAAAGTGAAAGGGAGGTGGATTTTGTGTCATTTATTCAGGAAGCAAATACAAGCGGTCACGAAGGTTTTTGTCAAGCGAGTGAGAGCGTATATCCGCCACCACAAGCCCTGGAAGTGTGCGTTATTACAATAGCGGCTGAAAACCTCCAGAAGAAGGCAACCAAATAGTTATCAGTTAGTGCTAAGAAAACAAAGTTTAGAGACACTCTTCTGTTGTTTGGCAACACTTTAAACACCACTGGGGTAAGCTGTAAAAAAATGGATGGATGGTCTACTTAGTTCGGGGGTCATCAACCTGCGGCTCCTTAGTGCCGCCCCTGTGGCTCCCTGGGGCATTTTTTGAAAAAGGATTGAAAATAGAAAAAGATGGGGGAAAATATATTTTTTGTTCTAGTATGTTTTTTGTTTGAGGACCAACATGACACAAATCTTCCCAATTGTTAGAAAGCCCCATGTTTATTATGTTTGTGTGTATGCTTCACTGATATCTCATCAGTATTTGGAGAACATCGTTTTGTCCTACTCATTTTGTCGGTTCTTGACCATAGTGTGAACTGTGATGCAACAGTTTGTTTACACGTAAAATCTTCCACTCTTTCTATGTCTCATTTTGTCCACCAAAAGTTTTATGCTGTGCGTGAATGCACAAAGGTGCACTTTGTTGATGTTATGGAGTGCTAATCAGGCATTTTTGGTCAGTGCATTACTGCAAGTTAATCAATGCTAACATGCTATTTAGGCTAGCTGTATGTACATATTGCATGATGGTGCCTCATTTGTAGGTATATTTGAGCTCATTTTACATCCTTTACTTTTATCCTCTTTGTATATGATTTAATTTTGCATATTTCATGACACATTATCTGTATGTAATATTGGCTGCATTTCCGATAGTTGTTTGTATGTTGTTCCAGACCACAGCAAACCAGTAATTTGCAGAAGTCATCTCACCTTCTAAGTAGTCTCTGATTTACTAATGTTTTCTAATGTTGTAAAAATGTGTAGAATAAATATTAAATTTGAACATTTCTGTCAACGAAGATTTGCTAAAGCTTGCGACACAGTCATTTTGATACTAGGCTATTATAGCTAATATAGACACTTACATCATGTCTTGTCTTCATTATAAGACCTATATAAAGTTTTTCATTTTTTTGCGTCTCCAGAAAAAAAAACATTTTGTAGTTTTGATCCAATATGGCTCTTTCAACATTTTGGGTTGCCGACCCCTGACTTAGTTGACCAGGAAGACAACTTGTAGCTTGGGAGTCATTTACTGAAAGCTCCTCTTTTTATTTTTATAGAAATAAGATAAACATAATACCAAATAAAACCCCACAAAGATGTGTCTTTAAATAAATGTTTTATCCTTTATATTAGCTTAGTTCATTACAAAATTAAGGATGACATCACTCTACCACAAAATATTGTATACTAAAAAATATTAAATGCCTGACAGTTTGAAACAGTTTCCAATAAAGTAGCAAATTTAAAATGAAATTTGTTAAGGTTTTTTTTTTTTTTAACTTGTAAAGTGGTATCACATAAGTATCGAAATGTTGAGAATGAATAGGTATTGATATCGACTAATGAAAAATTTGGTCGCAACAACCGTAGTTCACATTTATTCACCCCTTTGTCATTTATTGAGGCTTTAATTTGTTGTATAATTAATAGTGTCAAACTTATTTTTATAGTTGTTAAAAGTGTTATGTAAGAATGACAGTGCACACAATTAGTGTTTATAGCACAGGTGTCAAGTCCCCGAGGCCAGATCGGGCCCGCCACATCCTGGAAATAATAGGTATTGATAAAGTACTTTTTTTCTTACTATTTTTTTTATTTATTTCCATTTTGATATTAGAAATACATGTACTGCATGTAATTGCATTTTTTCTACATTGTACTATTATGTAATAATGCAACAAAATAGAATATGATCATACGTTCCAATTTTTTTTTGTTAAAGTAAAGATAAAGACTTAAATATCTGCTTGATTTATGTCGTAGCAGGTTATCCACCAAATCGTACACTGTAAAAATAACAATATACTTTACAATAACATTCTGATGACCATTTTTTTACCTTAAAATAATTTCAGTAATGTTTTTTCCCTTTACAATAATATACTATAAATACTTTTTTTCAAACGTATAATTAACTTTTGTGGCCCTGCGATGAGGTGGCGACTTGCTCAGGGTGTACAGCCTTCCGAACGAATGCAGCTGAGATAGGCTCCAGCACCCAACCCCCCCCCCCCCCCCCCGCGACCCCGAAAAGGACAGGTAGTAGAAAATGGATGGATAATTGACTTTTGTACTGTTTTTTTATTAACTGTAGATTTTACGGTAAGAAAAAATTGGCAGATCTGTTGCATGAATTTTACCGTAAAAAACAGTGATACTGTTTTCCCATTCCACTTACATTTGCTGTAAAAAAAAAAATAAAAATAGCGGTAAAATTCTGGTGGCGAGCTGTCATTTTTCATGGTAAAATCTAAAGATTTTTTTACATGCTTAAAAAGTATATGTCAATCAAATGCGCCCTGTGATGAGGTGGCGACTTGTCCAGGGTGTACCCCGCCTTACGCCCGATTGTAGCTGAGATAGGCACCAACGACTACTGAAAAATTTCACCGGGGGCGCTGGCGCCTATCTCAGCTACAATCGGGCGGAAGGCGGGGTACACCCTGGACAAGTCGCCACCTTATCACAGGGCCAACACAGATAGACAGTCAACATTCACACTCACATTCACACACTAGGGCCAATTTAGTGTTGCCAATCAACCTATCCCCAGGTGCATGTCTTTGGAAGTGGGAGGAAGCCGGAGTGTATATATATATATATATATATATATATATATGTATATATATATATATATATATATATATATATATATACATATATATATATATATATATATACATATATACACACACACACTCATATAATTGTCTTATTCATTATTACAAGAGGCCCTCTGAGGGCAGCCATGGCCCTCAATGAAAAGGAGTTAGACGTGCCTGGTTTGCAGTATTATTGCATCTTGAAGAGGAATTCAGACTCATTCTAAGCCCTTTAGCACACCTTCCATATCACATGCAAGTCCAAGAAAACAAGACGTTGCTTATGGAATATAAATAATATAGTAAATATAAATGTAATATTTGGAGTGGTTGCATTGCGTGCAGTGACTGCACTGAGCAAGCACATGCAGCTCAGGGGATTGATCAGTTTGACCCACTGTGACATGCGCATGAGTGCAGACCTTTGTGTGAACTTCAAGGTTTGGGAAAAAAAAAAAACCTAACTGTGTAAAAGTTTGTGCATACATCAGCTATTAAAGTAGTTTGAAATGACACTAGAAAAAGATGCATATTAATGTAGGTTTAAAACAAATGTTTTACCTTATATCCAGTGAATTTATGCATACTGTACATGAGGTGCTAGGAGGTTGTCATTTTCAAAATAGGTTATCACTGGTCCCTAGGACAGGATTAGTTAACTCCCCATTCAGCTTTAGCAAGATTGGATTAGATTTGGGAGGGGGGTTGAGACAGGTTGGAGGACAGGCCGATTGGCCAATGGCCGTAAATAGAGGGAAGTATTAAGAGCACTCGCTCCCTGCCATTGGTGCACCAGCAGCAGAGCTACTGCTTTTCCCATCTGCCTCCTGCATCTCAAGGATAATCTCTTGGAATACCTCCACAGATGTTTACAAACGAGCACACAAACACAATTGTTGGTTTTCCATTTAGGGTTTTTCCATAGATTTAAAAGCTCAGAAGTTTACAGAATGAGATCAGGTGGCTTTTATTTGACTCACTACATAGTGTTCAACATTTAAGTATGTTACTTTTTAAACACATTTTTGAGTGACGAAAATTGCGCTTTCACACGCTCAAAACTCTCAGCGTTAAAATAATGTGTATCATTTTCAGTTCTTGTTTTATGTGTATGTGGCTGTTTGTTGGCAAACAATGGGATTAAAAATAAGCAAGAGGCCAGGTTCTCCACAAGGGATGCTGTTATGCATATGCACAAAAACAGCAAGTTCAAATATTGCAAATTGGGTCAATTTGGTTGGGCTCAACAATAATAATCAATCTGATGTGAATTAAAGCCACATTGAAAGATGCACTGGTGGTAAAATCACAGTAGTTTCCCTCAAAGACCAGCTTTAATGTACTGCATGTCACCATATCAATGTGTCATGTGAAACGGTTGTAAATTTGCAGTATATCAGACTTAAAAACAAAAAAAACCTCGTTGAATGAGCTTTCAAATATTTTATGACAGAACAAAAGGTGAGAACATACAATGCAATTTGTGGAACTTTTATAACTGGAAACATTACCTGTATATTAGACGGTAGAAAAATATAAATTCTATTGATTTGAGAAAAATCAATGATAATGTCTACAATATGTTCCATTACATATAATCCAGTGCGCAGATTGACATGTCAACACATTGATGAGAAACATGAAGTGTTATTGAGAAATGTAGCAGTTACATCTTTACTTTTTAAGGGTATTAAGAGTCAGTGTGTGAAATGAAGGAGGCCACATTGTACAGGAAGCGAGCATACCAGTGCACGCGGGACGTCTGATGACTGAGTCTCTCGTCCACATCCTCACTTCCAATAGGACAGTCACTCGTATAGTAAGCTGCTGTGACCAAAGTGCTGCTGTGAAGTGAAGTTGTGTTAGTGCAACTTGTCTGCTTTTGTTTTGTGCTTTCCCCCCACAGTAGGTACTCCAACGAGAACAGGAGTCTCAGAGGTCCAAACGCCCAGTGTGCAAGTGCATGGTCTTCCACCAGTGCATAGCTAGAGACCAGCACTCCGTCAACAAACAAAGTTCCATATTCGGTCAAAGGTGCGTATACCCCCGTAGTCTCTTGTACTGAAATGGAACTGATGCGAGAATGATGGAATCGACCGTCTTCTCGATGGGTCAGAACACAGTCATGGGTTCTGACTCTGCTGGCAAACCGAGCTTTGTACATACTGGTGTCAAGTGTGCAGTCAGGGTCTAAGAAGACCAGGTGATGTGGAGTGACGGCCAATCTATGGTCGTCTTCTGTCTCCAAAGACAGGAAAATGGACCGGGCTTGTGGATCCCGATGCAGAAACAACAAGATCGGGCAAAATACAATTTTGCCTGTCGCAGACATGGCCATGACTTTGTCTCCAGTAGTCAGTGATGATAAGGTCTTTTGCCCGCCTCCAGCAACAGTCACCCGGGCCCAGCCGGGGAAACAGCCTCCTTTTTCCACAGCAACAGAGTGATCTGCCGAAAGACATAAAGTACCATACTGGGAAAACTTTTGAGGCCAGCTTTTCCACACATTTGACATCAGAGCACTCGCATCACATGTTGGCACTGAATTTAACGTTATCATTGTAGAAAAAGATATATTGAAAAGGAAACATCTATTGGCATTTTGTAAAAAAGACTTCACACCAAAACAATGACATTCAGCTGAAGGTGGACAAAAATAACATTGAAAGTGAAAACCAGGAAATTGAAATAGAAAGACAACAGCACTGAAAAAAAATTGAACATAAAGAAAAAATCTGAAAACTGGCTTTAAAGGGGAACTGCACATTTTGGGGGGAATTTTGCATGTAGTTCACAATCCTTATGAGAGACAAGAACACATATGTATTTTTTAATGCATTCTAACTCGTAAATAAACATTAATTAAAGTCTGCCTCCAATGGAGCCAACGGGAACCATGACGTCATTGCATCTATTTCGACCATAAACTCAAAAATTGCCAATAGTATTAAAATTACATTTTGTGACCTGAACACTAACCAAGTATTAGCGATATTGTACCCCACCTTCCACCCGATTGTAGCTGAGATAGGCTCCTGCGACCCCGAAGGTAATAAGCGGTAGGAAATGAATGGATGGATGGATGGATAGCGATATTGTTATTAAAAGCGCTAACGCTAAGGACCTATTTTTAGCAGTGCATCGATCAGAGAGAGGCAACTTCCTTATGCTGCTGTATTGACATTATCAGCTGATTTGCTGCTTGCTTGCCTCGGAGCTTGTGAAAGTTTATTCGCGATTATAAATTATGCCTTTCACCTTGATAGTAAACTAGTGTGGACATAATCTGAGTTGTAGGTACACTTTAACAGCCCATCTTAGACAGGAATGAGAAAAGAGATCCAAAAATATGCTTAGTTCCAGCGCCCTTTGCCAGGATTATGAGTATGGTATATTTAGTTATTTAACTAAATGAGAATATATCAACATTCTAACAGTCTGCATCCCAGTGAGAGCAGACATTGCACAGAAAGTGATGTTTTATTATGTTTGATTGTTCTCATGAAGTCTGCAGTGAGTAAAAATCAATGATGTCAATGAAGGAAAAAGCGAACGTAGCAATGCATTTTTTTTAATTAATCCACCGCCGTATGCTTAAAATATGCAAAATACGTAAACATTACATGTCATTATGAATATACCTGTTTCTACATAACATATATACTTACAGCCTATTATATTCAAAAGTTTTTTTTTCAAGTATTTTACTGGCAGAATCAGGGCTGTCTTTCCCATTAGGCAAACCAGGCGGCCAACCGGGCTGCCATCCATTGCAAAATGTAATAAAATAATACAAACTAATAATGATACAAATTTGTAAATAAAAATGTATGTATAATGCACACACTGTACACTTGATTGGAACATTTCTTTGAAAAGCTGTAAAGCAGAAAATCCAGAAATGCACGACGAATGAAGAAGTCGGTAACCCAAACTTAAACTGTATTCATTGTAAGCTCAGCTAATGGCTCATTAGGCTGCAATGTAAGCTATTATTTAAGTGAAATAATGGCTGCTATTTGCGATGATTTTGAATTCTTGATGCAATCAGAAAATATTTACAGCCGCGACAGGCTCATGGAGAGGCTGCTACAGAGGAGGAGGTGGTACTGTGTTCGCCTGAGCCTTGCCATGAAGAAATCATTAAAATATGATTGCAGGATAATTTATTTGCATCATCTGTGTTTTATTTATCAATAAATACAAGAAAAGTGTAATATGTGTATCATATTATAAAAAAGTACTGTAAAATTACAATGCATGCATTGATGACATTTTGTGCCATTTTGTGTTTAACACTACAGCATCTATTCAGAAAGTGAGAGACATACTCAACATGTAAATCCAAGTGTTTGTTATTTGTAAAAGACTGTAGTAAAAATCTTTTTTCAATTAAAAAGTATACATCACAATTTGTATATACTTAATTGTAATACTTTGTACATCTAAATCAGTGGTTCTCAACCTTTTTCAGTGATGTACCCCCTGAGAACATGTTTTTAATTCAAGTGCCCCCTAATCAGAGCAAAGCATTTTGGTTTGAAAAAAAAGAGATAAAAAAGTAAAATATAGCACTATGTCATCAGTTTCTGATTTATTAAATTGCATAACAATGCAAAAATATTTCTCATCTGTAGTGGTCTTTCTTGAATTATTTGGAAAAAAAGATATAAAAATAACTAAAAACTTGTTGAAAAAAACCAAAGTGACTAAATTATAAAGAAATATTTCTACACATAGAAGTAATCACCAACATAAAGTGCCCTCTTTGGGGATTGTAACAGAAATCCATCTGGATTCATGAACTTAATTGTAAACATTTATTCACAAAAAAAGAAATCTTTAACATCAATATTTATAAAACATGTCCACAAAAAATCAAGCTGTCAACACTGAATATTGCATTGTTGTATTTTTTTTTAACAGTTTATGAACTTACATTCATATTTTGTTGAAGTGTTATTGAATACATATATTTATAAAGGATATTTGAATTGTAGCTATTTTTAGAATATTTTAAAAATATCTCACATACCCCTTGGAATACCTTCAAGTACTCCCAGGGGTACGCATACGCCCATTTGAGAACCACTGATCTAAATCAATATCAGACAAACACAATCAATTTCAAACAATCTCAAGCCATTCGGGCCTATTCATCTGAAATAGTTTACTTAGCTGCATTAAAATTAGTGATTGAATGTATTTTGATTACTAATAACATCATTCTGCAAGACAAAATAACAGATTCTAATAAAGGATATTAGCCTACATGCTCATAAATTTGCTTTCAGTGTTGTTATATGAACCTTTTAGCTATACTAAAATATATACTTACAGTATACTGTACATATAATATTGGTTGCACCCTATCATTATTAGTCCAATCCTTTTTGTACCACTTGTCCCTCTCGGATTTGCGGGGATGCTGGAGCCTATCCCAATTGCACTCAGACGGAAGGCAGTGTACACTCTGGACAAGTCGCCACCTTATCACAGGACCAACACAGACAGACAGACAACATTCACTCTCACATTCACACACTAGGACCAATTTAGTGTTGCCAATCAACTTATCCCCAGGTGCATGTCTTTGGAAGTGGGAGGAAGCCGGAGTACCCAGACGGAACCCACGCAGTCACGGGGAGAACATGCCAACTCCACACAGAAAGATCTTGAGCCTGGAGATCCAATCCAGGACTTTTGTATTGTGAGGCACATGCACTAACCCCTGTTCCACTGTACTGCCCCCCCCCCCATCATTATATTATACTGCCTACATACTCCGATATAGAATTACAGTATATCATTATTTATACTCTTTATAATTACAGCGCACTGTGAACACCCAAAACAGAGTCAAAATTTAAAATGTTTGTCTTGTAATCCAACTAAAATTATCATTATCAATACATCTACATTTCAAAGTGAAGTGAATTACTGTATATTTATGTAGAGCTTTTCTCTAGTGGCTCAAAGCGCTTTACATTGAGAAACCCAATATCTAAGTTACATTTGTTAAAAGTGTGGGTGACCCTGGGAGCAGGGGGTAAAGTGTCTTGCCCAAGGACACAACAGCAGTCAACCCTCAAGTTGCTGGCACGGCCACTCTACCAACCGAGCTATACCGCCCCCCAAGTTGTTCTGTGTTTGTGTTTTATTTTGTTTCAGGATAATGAAGCAGTAGCAGCAAACTCAATGTTAAAATCCAACAACCTGAAGACACATCCTTAGTTTCAACCGATGACTGTGAATCTATCAAAGCTACCCCATTGATCCTGCTGATTGGCCACACCATTTGACTGATACACTAGGAACTGAATTACTTAGTCGAAGACCTTAGGAGGTAAACTCAGATGTCACATTCCCCCACAGCCATTTAGTGAATGGAGATAAAATTAAGAGAATTTGCAGGATTACCCCAATTCCCCCCATGCCATTTGCTCTACATTTGTAGGTGTGATAATTTTATTTTCAGGTAAAATTATTTAAATGTCTTATTTTTTTCTTAAGATTGTATTTTTGTCTTGACATATCAAATAAATAACTACTAACTGGGTAATGTTACACTCTTTTCTCTGGGGATGGGGGTGTAAACTTTTCTCAGAGGGTGGGCGGGAATTCAGGCTCGCTAAATGTAATGTATTTCCTGGTTATAATGCATAAAAAAAGAAAAACAGATGTGTTCTTGTCCTGCGATGAGGTGGCGACTTGTCCAGGGTGTACACTGCCTTCCAACCGATTGTAGGGGCGGAATGGCGTAGTGGGTAGAGCGGACGTGCCAGAAACCTGAGGGTTGCAGGTTCGCTTCCCACCTATTGACATCCAAATCGCTGCCGTTGTGTCCTTGGGCAGGACACTTCACCCTAGCCCCCGGTGCCACTCACACTGGTGAATGAATGATAGGTGGTGGTCGGAGGGGCCGTAGGCGGAAACTGGCCGCCACGCTTCCGTCGGTCTACCCCAGGGCATCTGTGGCTACTGATGTAGCTTACCACCACCAGTGTGAATGAATGATGGGTTCACCCTTCTCTGTGAGCACTTTGAGTATCTTACAATAGAAAAGCACGATATAAATCTAATCCATTATTATTATTATTATTAGATAGGCACCAGCGACCCCAAAGGGAATAAGCGGTAGAAAATGGATGGATGTGTTCTTGTCTTGCATAATGATTGCAAATGACAGTTCCCCTTTAAGGAACACAAGAAAATCCCAATGAAATACATTTGTATGTCTGTGTTGTATTTTCAAGCTCAGTAAAACCTTTCAGTGTCAATACATATTTTTCTAGAATGACAAAATGCACTTTCGCAGTGCCATTAATGGCAGTGCTACGGCGCCATGAAATAAAAGTTTTGGCAAGGACATTAACTTGGCTTTTTATTCCTTTTAAGTTTTAGAAGAACATGCTTCTGCAAGACTCACATTAAGTGTGACTTAATCCCATATCTGCTGCACAAAAAGTCAGCTACTGTTTGTTAACTACTATAGTACCAGTGCCAGTAGTGCAATGTTGTGTTCTTTGGAGTGCTTTTTGCCTTAGTGAAGTAGCTTTTGTTGTACTTGTGGGATTTAACACAAAAGTTGACTTTGTCATGTATTGTCTTAGAAAATTAACTTTTTTTCATATTACTCTAATATAAAGACTGGGAAATGGTTATCCATGGTTACTATAGAATCGAATAAAACAGCAACATATATTTTTCACAGAACTGTATATTTTATCCTCCCTTTGCTCATGCATGACATATTTCAGATTTTTTAAAGCACAATGTTTTGGTCCAAATTTGTAATTTTTTTTTTAGCGAAAAAGGCTAAATAAACTAAAAATATAAATTCTTCTGAAATATTGTCCACAAAATGTCAATTATGACCACTGGTTGGCTCAGCCCCAGGCAGCATTACTAATATATTGCAGTGATTCTCAAAATGTGGTATGCGTACCATTAGTGGTTTTGCAGGCTCCATCGAGTGGTACGCCAGAGAAGTCTGTAAATATGAACTGAATATGGCGTAAAATTGATGAGGATGTTTCTGTATTGTGTGTAATGTTACATTGGCCAAAAATATTTACGATAATTGTCAACTAAAACCTCTGCTTTGTTTTCAATGAATACTTAGTCCCACTACGCTACTGTATTTACATGTTGGTCAATATGTTGGTATGCGGCGAGCTAAGCGTTTTCTCAGATGGTGCTCAGTGAAAAAGTTCAAGAACCACTGGTATATTGGATTAAAGGTTGTAAAGGGGACTGCAGGGTGTTGTTAAACTTAGGGCTCTCATGTTGCTAAACGTATTTAGAAGGTTGTAAACAGCTTTTATATGCTGCAGCTATGGAAATATTTGATTTATAATTAACAATTCTTACTTTGGTGAAATTGATTTATTGCGGTCGTGTCTAGAACTAAGTACGGTAATAGTGATAAACAAGGGACAGGCACTTATGACATGAGGCGTTATCTTACCAGCTTTTACAGAGCAGTGGATGTGATATTTGGACTCGTAGTGGACCCAATCAAAGCCCGCCTCCACAGCCAGCTGGGCGAGCAGTCCGTACTTGTCTGTTTCTCTGTCGTCGGTAGTGATGTCCACTGCCCGGCCTTCATAGTGCAGAGATCCGGGAGGGTGGTGACCATCCTCGTCCCAGGCCTCTGTCACCCGTAGGTGCACCCCTGGCCACTGGTTCATTACGGCTATGGCCAGCTTGTTCAAACATTCCTTACACCGCTAAAACAAGAGTCAAACACAAGGGGAGTTATTTCAGAGCCAAACCAATATAAGTAGTACAAGTTTGTTTTGGGGGCTGCTGAGATTCCCTTCAGCAAGGCACTGCACCCACTAACTTGCAACTATTTACGTGACCTTGATTCCCTCCACATGTTCATAGAAGCTCATGAGTGTTCATATGTATTTTTGCAGCTGTATAGAATGCAGGTTGAATATTTTCATCCAGTCCACAACTTAAAGGGTGTTATTACTATTGTACACTAGAGGGCACTAAGTTTGTCCGTAATTGTGAAGTGTCAAAATGAGGTGTTACAGACATACTGATTGCCTCTAAAATGAAGCTAGTATGACAAATATAGTACTTTATGTTGTATGATGCTCTTTTGTAAGAATAAAACCTAATATAAGTAAAACATTCGTATTTCAATGCATTAAATATATCGGTTACTTCAAAAAATATATACATATATGTGACATGTCCATTAATACTGTATGTCAGGGATATTCAACTAAGGGCCCGGTGGCTAAATCCAATCCAGGGACTGACACCATACCATCCCCTGAGTTCAGTTCAAAACTAAAATTTTAACAGAAAATTCCTAAAAAATACTAAACTGCTCTTATTGTATAGAGCAGTCTTTCTCAAATGGTGGGGCGGGCCCCCCTGGGGAAGGTGTGGTGCAATGCCAGGGGGGATGCTTATGACCTCGGGGAACCTGCTTTTTTTCATGAGAGAATATGAATATGCGTCTGCGATGAGGTGGCGACATGTCTAGGGTGTACCCCGCCTTCCGCCCGATTTTAGCTGGGACAGGCACCAGCGCCCCCCGCGATCCCAAAGGGAATAAGCGGTAGAAATGGATGGATGGATGAATATGGGTTTGTAGCACTTGGCTTCACTGTAATCATGGTGGAAGATGAGGAAAGGCTGGTGTGTAATTTCCTTTCATGTTAATAAACTTTTGATTTGATTGAAACTTTTATTAGTAGATTGCACAGTACAGTACATATATTTCGTACAATGGACCACTAAATGGCAACAACGGAAAAGTTTTTCAACTTGTTTAAGTCGGGGTCCACGTTAATCAATTCATGGTAACCTACAATGTTTTATGCAGGGATATAGTTATAACAATATTGTAGACAAATATAGTTACAGTATAGAGACATAAAATAATTGAGAAGCACTGGTATAGAGGAACTTGGACCACTGTAAACACATTTTTAGATCCTTGTTTTGACATTTTAACCCGGCGAGCAACCATAGGCTACTGGAGTTCAAACTTGTGATTTACAAAGCTGAGGAGTTCCTCAAGACTCCCTTTTAAGTCCTCTCTTTGTTGGCAGTTCCTTTTTGATTGGAATGTGATCTATTTAAAAAAAAAAAAAATGGTGTCGACGTAGCACTTCAGATGCAGTCACTAGTCATTTTTTCAACTTCTTCAATTATACTAGGTGTTCCTCAAGGTTCTATCTTAGGTCTTCATTTGTGCTATTCAACAGGTGGCCAGCGAGTTCCGTTTAAAAATCTTGTGAGGGACTCACATTTTTGCAGCAGATTTTTAAAAACACTGTACACTGTAAACTTGAATGCTTAAAAAAATTAATTACAATAAATAGTGTAAACTTAAAAAGTTGTTAAAAGTTTTCTTAATTAAAAATGTTCTTTAAACTTGTTATTTTTCATCAATATGAACTTGTTTGCAGATTTTTTAACTGCTACTTAAAATAATTAACTCACAGTTACTTAAAACTCAGTGGATTAAACATAATTTTGTCTTATTTTGAAAGAACAAATCATTAAATCCTGCAATGAGGTGGCGACTTGTCCAGGGTGTACCCCGCCTTCCGCCCGAATGCAGCTGAGATAGGCTCCAGCGACCCCCCCGCGACACTAAAAGGGACAAGCAGTAGGAAATGGATGAATGGAAATCATTCAATCGAATCAACAATAAATTAAGAATGAATCAATTACATTATAGATGTGCATTGTTATTATACTTTGTGTGTGTATGTATATATAAATTATTACATGCACGTGAGCTCGCACGCACGCGCACGCACACATACACACAGAGAGAAAGTGCTTTTATTTTGTAGCATTACCGTGCACTTCCTCTTCAGGCAGCAGACACAAGGAGGAACATTTTTGAGTTGGCCTAATTGGTCATTTTAATTCAATCATAATTTAAAAGTACATTAAACATAAACTTGAGGTGGTGACTTGTCCACGGTGTCCCAAGCCTTCCGCCTGATTGCAGCTGAGATAGGCTCCAGCACCCCCCGTGACCCCGAAAAGGGTAGAAAATGAATAGATGGATGATGGATTTAACATAAACTACTCAAATATTTGAATTTATGTGCTCACAAAATATGTGGCAACTGATTACCTCACTTTTTTCTAGTTCTGCTTACGGTACTTATTCGGGTTTACAGTGTAGATTGTTTTCACAAAGATGATCTTTGACTAGCGTTTTTGCAGATGGTCCTTAAAAACAGCAGACCGCTCCTGTGACTCTGACAAAACAAATACACCAAAATCAAATGTCCACTTAGAGGACGCTGGTTCTCCATAATATACTGTACAAAATATGAATAATAACGAAGAAGTCCAGTCTTTAGCTTTCTTGAAATGTGGCCCCAAAATTATTTTGTTGAATATCCCTGCTGTTTGTGAAACCCTAACAACAATAAGATTTTTATGTATGTTTCTTGTTGCACTCCCACAGTATGATATTTGGTTGAGATTGAGAAGATTACGTAGACTGCATCTCTTATGCATCTTTTTGAGAATTCCATGAAGAATTCCTGAATGAAGAGAACATGAATATGAAATGACTCCAGATTTAGATTACAGTGTATGGCATGTTTAAACCCCACTCAAGCAGAAATGTCAGACATTTGTTATCATTTATTAACAGGGTGAAGTTAAGTGCAATGTGCGAGTCCATTTCACACTTCGCTGCTCTCAAATGTGACCCTGGGGAATTTGATTACACTATTTCAACACTGTGTTCATTCATAATTCTTTGTTTGTGCTGCTACATACTTTCGTAGAAGCTGGTTTCAACCTTCCTCAAACAATCGGGATATTAGAAGGGGAAAAAAAGCTACTGTAGCCAGTTTGGTGCATTCCTTTGCTTCTTTTTGTCAGGGTGATAGAATAATCAAGGCCATTCACTGCCTGTGCCTGACCCATGAGACATTTGATGAGAATTGTGACTCTTTAGTACTCCCGTGGGTTGTAACCCTCACAAAATAGTGCACTGCACAGGAAATGATGGACGAAGTGACGCAGTCATCAGTCGGGATGCTGAGGCCTGTAAAGGTTTAGTACAGGCATATTCAACTTAAATGTTCTTGGGGCCACATTTCCAGAAAACTAAGGACCCTTCACTATTAGTCTTATATTTGTATATTCAGCAGTATAAGCTTTCAGGAGATAGTTATCAATGTATTTTGTTAGAGTTATGAGCGCTCTGCTGTTTTTAAAGACCTTCTGCAAAAAATGCTAGTTAAAACTAAGGACCCTTCACAATTAGTCTTTATTTGTAGTATAAGCTTTCAGGAGGAATTTATCAATTTATTTTGTTAGAGTTATGAGCGCTCTGCTGTTTTTAAAGACCTTCTGCCAAAAAAGCTAGTTAAAGAGCCTATCTATGACAGCATTAAAGTGTTTTTAGGAATTTGGTCCAAAAATGTGAGCCTCTCACCATTTTTTTTTTTTAATTGAACTCGCGGGCCACCAGTTTAAGAGCGAATGAAAATGGAACCTTGAGAAATACCACTTGTATAACTAAAGAAGTTGAACAATTGATTACTGACTGCATCTGAAGTGAACAAACTACATCAACACCTTAGTTTCATAGATCACATTACAAAAAAAATGTGAAACTTCTAAAAAATAGAGGACTTAAAGGGCTGCCTTAAAGGGAGCCTCGGTTATGTAAATCACAAGTTTGGACCACACTATTCTATGTACAAGGTTAAAATGCCAATGCAAGGATCTGCCAATGTGTTCACAGTGGTCCTCCATAGTTTTTTGGGGAATTTAGAAATTTGCTGCAAAAATGTTTGTCTCCTAAGTTTTTAACTGAACTCGAAGCCTGGTATGGTGTCATTCCCGGGCTGAATTTGTATTTCATGTTTGCAAGCTGGGTTAAAATGTCAATGCAAGGATCTGTCAATGCAAGGATCTGCCAATGCGTTCACAGTGGTCGTCCATTGTTTTTATGAATTTAGAAATTGGCTGCAAAAATTTTTGTCTCCCAAGTTTTTAACTAAACTCGAAGGCTGGTATGGTGTCATTCCCGGGGCCGAACTTGGTCCCCGGGCCGCCAGTTGAATAGACCCAGTTCAGTATCTAATGAGAAATGTGGGAAAACGCTGTGGAATAAAGAAAGGAGAAGGCAGATGGGAAAATGTATTGGCATGCACTGTGGAATGTGACAGCAAAAGGGTGAGAACGAGATGGCCAGAAAGCAAACTAGATACATTTTCCCTCCCAATGCCATTGAAGAGAGGCGTTTCATTGTCACAACTACAATAAGTGGCTTTTCCAACGGTGCCATTACTTCAGCAGGCGGGAATTTCGTATAGGCGACCTCTCTCTGAGTGACACACAATGAGCTTCTTTCACATCTGGGCAAAAGAGGGGCACATGCAGTCAAAAGTGGGCATTAGAAGGGCACACATGTACACAACCGTCGTCATTCATCAACCGCGATGGGAAGGATAACAGATTTATAGCCTGGAAATCAAAGAAAGTCACAGCAGTGCATGTATGGGATTTGAATAGCAACTCTTTATGGCGATGAGGTGATTCCGCATACACCTTTCATGGCAGTACTCCTAATAACAAAGGTTAAAGATTAAAAGGAGCAGACGGGAAAGTCAACCTCTCAAGAGGCAGTGTTGAATTACCTCCTCATGGTTTTATCTTAAGAAAAGGGAGGGGAAATTGGGTTTAAACTTATACTCTGTTGTGTTTGTGTTAGGAGCCCAGCAAAGGCATGCAATGAATGAGGTGATTTATTAGATTACGAGTATCCCTCTTACATACCTTTGTCATGAAGCGGTCGGCATTGGTGTTCTCTTCGTCTTTGAACACAATATCGGGGTTGTAGTTGCACACTAATTCATTGAAGCGCTCCGAGTTCCGCGTGATCTTGCCCTCTACCCTCCCGCTGGCCCCCAGATTGTTCTCGGAGAAATTGGGGAAGAACTGCTTGTAGTGCATGGCCGTCAGTTTTCTGGGCCTGGACCGGACGCCGTACCCGGGCCCTGGTCCGCATCCCTCCACCAGACACAGGCAGGTCCACAAGGCCAGCAGGCCGAGCTGAGAGCTCCGGGCCTGGCCGGGCTGCTTCATTGGGGAGGCTTGGGTGACATGTAGGATTTGGTCACAGCTTGATCCATTCCAAGTAACCGAGACCTTGACCATGAGAAATCACTTGCTGTTAGGACATAATGCTCCTTTGAAGTATAGGCTCTAAAATGGTTAAACTAAGACTTGTTTCTGTCCTAAGATTCCACTCATGGGCGCCACATGTGCAGTTAAAGTCATCTTCATTTTCTACCTGTCACAATTGGCGCTCCTCTCCAAGTCACCGCTAATCCACATGCACACACCATAAAGTCCAACAGTCAGGCTATCATCCTCCTGTTTTCCTTCTCCTCCTCTTCGTCTTCTTCTTCCAGCGTCCCTTGTCGACTTGAAGCGTTCCTGGCCACCTTTCACCAGCCATTGGGTCTTATTAGTCAGTAGCAGATTGCCCTCCCTTCCTTTCTGCGCGCTCCCACTGCGCCAGCACACGCCTCCAATTCAACCTTTGAAAGGACATATGATTAGTCTACTCGTGTTAACACAATGACACCCCCGCCGCCCACACCATCCTCTTTTTACCGCATATCAGACTGTCAGACGACTTCTGCCAGACAAATGCTCTTTTGGGTGTGATATTGAAAGAAGAGATTAAAACCAATATTGAAAAATAACAATAGCAAGTACATTTGTTATGTCAACAAAACAAATTTGCTACAGTCTTTTGCTCCTTCATGTGTCATTTACAAACACAAGTCTGACTGTTAGGTCAAATGTTGAAGACAAAAACATCAATGTTATTAATAGACAAACATGAAAGCAAAGGTTATGCAGAAAAGACAAGTGTTCAGCCTTGACACCCCTAAAAGTGTTCCTTACTTCCTGTGTTGGAGGAACCTAAGGTGGCCCCGAGACCTCTCCTTCGAAAACAACACATTATTTTTATCCATCTCAGAACAATAGCTGGCAAAGTCATTAAATGTGTCTGATAATGCTGTAACAAAAAAAGGAAGAAAGAGAGAGAGAGAGAGAGCAGAGGAATAAATTGCAGTTCCAGAGGACTGACATACACGGAAGCTCGGAGGTCAGATCTTGCACACTGTGCTATCTCTGGGAATACTGGAACAACCCTGGAGGACTCCTATGCATCACTGCTTTAAAGTAATTGTGCGGTCTTGGTCAAAAGTTTACATACACTTGCAATGAACATAATGTCCTTGCTGTCTTGAGTTTCCAATAATTTCTACAACTTTTATTTTTTTGTGATAGAGTGATTGGAGCACATACTTGTTGGTCATAAAAAACATTCATGAAGTTTTGGTTCTTTTATGAATTTATTATGGGTCTACTAAAAATGTGACCAAATCTACTGGGTCAAAAGTATACATACAGCAATGTTAATATTTGGTTACATGTCCTTTGGCAAGTTTCACTGCAATAAGGCACTTTTGGTAGCCATCCACAAGCTTCTGGTTGAATTTTTGACCACTCCTCTTGACAAAATTGGTGCAGTTCAGGTAAATGTGTTGGTTTTCTGATATGGACTCTTTTCTTCAGCATTGTCCACACGTTTAAGTTAGGACATTGGGAAGGCCATTCTTAAACATTAATTGTAGCCTGATTTAGCCATTCCTTTACCACTTTTGACGTCTGTTTGGGGTCATTGTCCTGTTGGAACACCCAACTGTGGAAGACCCAACCTCCGGGTTGTCCTGAAGAATTTGGACGTAATCCTCCTCTTTCATTGTCCCATTTACTCTCTATAAAGCACCAGTTCCATTGGCAGCAAAACAGGCCGGTTGGATTGGTGTTCTTAAGATTAAAGGCCTCACTATTTTTCCTCCAGACATATTGCTGGGTATTGTGGCCAGATAGCAATTTTTTTGTTTCATCTGATATCACATGGACAAAGGTAAGACCTTCAGGAGGAAAGTTCTGTGACCAACAAGTATGTGCTCCAATCACTCTATCACTAAAAAATAAGAGTTGTAGAAATTATTGGAAACTCAAGACAGCCATGACATTATGGCCTTTACAAGTGTATGTTAACTTTTGACCCCGACTGTACATATTCAGGACATATGCACTATCGAACCACAATCCAATGCAACAGTTCAAAAATATGCAATAAGTATCAATAGGATTTGATCAATACTGGTACCAATACGGATATTCCTTTCCAAAATTCATCACTCCTATTGGTACTATATGTAACTTGGTGTTAAGATGTACGTTTTTGTTAAAAAGATACATTTTTATTTACTACACGAGGGGATAACACCAGACTTTTAACAGCAGGTAAAGTCTTTTCTCAAAACCTGCCTTTTAAGCTTTGAACAAGTCAATTAGGTTTGCAAGGCAAGATCATGTCAAACAAATTAGCAGCACATGCACCATGCATCACCATGCATACAGCATGCTGATAAAGTACCGTAAAAGGAACTGTTCATGTAATTCTTTAACAGAAACTAAACTTGCAATGTTTACAGGTGTTTCTCAGAAATGATAATCGTAAAAAATATAAAGATATGAGTGTATTTTGCCCTCGTTTGGCAATTTTAAATGAGGATTTCTGTGAAATGTTTTATTTTGTTGTATCATTTACAAGTATGCATTTAGTTCAGGTTGTCCTAAGGTGTTGTCATGGTCAGAAGCAGCATATTAGGCCAGCTGCAAAGTTTTTGTCTGTAAGTATTGTACTTTTTACCCTGTTCGATTGTAATGTGCATCGTATTTGTGTATTTAATTATCCTATTTGGAGCTGTTGAAATTATCCTATAAAGTATTTATAATGGGCAGCACGGTGAAGCAGTGGTTAGTGCTCGTGCCTCACAGCGAGAAGGTCCTGGGTTTGATACCCGGGCTCGTGTGGAGAGTTCGCATGTTCACCCCGTGACTGCGTGGGTTCCCTTCAGGTACTCTGGCTTCCTCCCACTTCCAAAGACATGGGGATAGGTTGAGTGACAACACTAAATTGGCCCAACTGTGTGAATGTGAGTGTGAATGATGTCAGTCTAGTTGTATTGGCCCTGTGATGAGGTGACGACTTGTCCAGGGTGCACCCCACCTACCGCCCGAATGCAGCTGAGATAGGTTTCAGCAGGCGGTAAAAAGCAGTGTAGCTCCTTTCGATACACGGCAACACAGGAAAGTTATTTTTTGTAAAACGGGCGTTTATTGATGACTCCTTCTTGCTGTATACACCATCCACGCCAACACGCCGTGAGAACTTAGAAAATACAGTACAATACAATACATCAGACTTTGATTTCACATCAATAAACACTCAGAAATAAATTAAATTACAAAAATACAATACCTCGTTGGCTGCTTGTAACGAAAATAAGTTCTAATAATCACTTGTTTGAATTTTGCACAAGTGATCGAATACACTTAAATCTTTCGAGGAGCTGAAGACAACGTGCTAAAGCACCTTCACCTCTTGCATGTTCTGCCTTGTTTACAGTCCATGGGGTCGCAATACCACAACAATCGTTTTGCTTTGCAAAATAATTAACAAAACACATTTACATTTGGCTCAGGAGATTTTGCAATCACACATTTTCTAATAATATTTTATAACTCTGCATTTCTTTATAGATGTCAGAAGGCAAGTCTCGCCTTTTTCCTGTCATTGCCTCAGTTAGGCAGTAGGAGGCAACATGCAGGTAAAAAGGTATCAAATGCTTAAACCAAAAATAAACAAAAGGTTAGTGTCCCTAAGAAAATGCATTGAAGTTTAAGGATGGCTTTGCAAAACAAATCTAAAACTGAACTGGCTGCAAAGTAAACAAAAACAGAATGCTGGACAACAACAAAGACTTACAGACTTACCATTAATTGATTAACGTGGGCCCCGACTTAAACGAGTTGAAAAACGTATTCAAGTGTTACCATTTAGTGGTCAATTGTAAGGACTATGTGCTGTACTGTTTCATATAATGTATTCTCTTCCTTTGCAATCTACTAATAAAAGTTTCAATCAATCAATCAATCAATCAAAGCAGACGGCTTCCACAAAGTACACCTGCACATTATAAGCAACACCAAAATAGGAGCGCAAGACAAGAACTAAAACACTACACGCAGGAAAACAGCAAAAAAACTCAAAATAAGTCACAGCGTGATGTGACAGGCCATGACAGTACACCTACTTTGAGACAAGAGCTGTAGTGATGCATGCTTGGTTATCAGGGCTGTGAATCTTTGGGTGTCCCACGATTCGATTCAATATCGATTCTTGGGGTCACGATTAGTAGATTTAAAAAAAAAGCTTTTATAATTGTAAAGGACAATGTTTTATCAACTGATTGCAATAATGTAAATTTGTTTTAACTATTAAACGAACCAAAAATATGACTTATTTTATCTTTGTGAAAACATTGGACACAGTGTGTTGTCAAGCTTATGAGATGTGATGCAAGTGTAAGCCACCGTGACACTATTGTTCTTTTTATTATTTTTATATATGTCTAATGATAATGTCAGTGAGGGATTTTTAATCACTGCTATGCTGAAATAATAATTAATATTGATACTGTTGTTGATAATATTCATTTTTGTTTCATTACTTTTGGTTTGTTCTGTGTCGTGTTTGTGTGTCTCTGTTTATTGCGGTTCTGAGTGTTGCTGGGTCAGGTTCGGTTTTGGAATTGGATTGCATTGTTATGGTATTGCTGTGTAGTGGTTTGTTGGATTGATTTAAAAAAAAAACATCGTTTTTAAAAAAAATGAGGATCGATTCTGAATCGCACAACGTAAACGATTCGATTCGTATTTGAATCGATTTTTTCCACACACCCCTATTGGTTATGGTTTGAATTCATATCCAACAATTGCGACAACGAGTTTTTATTGGCGATATCGGCTGCTGAGTTTAATTTTTTTATGTTTTCTGCTCGCAGTGTGGCTCGGGATTTTTCAATGAATAAAATGTGCTTTGGCTCAGAAAAGGTTGAAAAACACTGGGTTACTTAATATAGCATCAAAGTACAGGCTTAACCATCCATCATCCATTTCCTACCGCTTGTCCCTTTTGGTGTGGCAGGGGGTGCTGGAGTCTATCTCAGCTGCATTCAGGCGGAAGGCGGGGTACACCTTGGACAAGTCACCACCTCATCGCAAAGCCAACACAGATAGATAGACAACATTCACACTCACATTCACACCCTAGGGCCAATTTAGTGTGTTGCCAATCAATCTATCCCCAGGTGCATGTCCACAGTCCAAAAATAGACATCTCTTTGGGCGTCTCACTTACTCAAGTTTATTTTATTTTTCATAGAGATTTACTGTACTATCCAGTAAAATGTTTGTCTAAATAACTGGCAAGTACAAATATAATCTTACACTCAAGCAGGGCACATAGTCAAACTGGGACCCTAACAGATTTTATTTGAAGACCATATCATTAAAATAGAAAAATAAAAGATATTTTTTTTTATTCATGTGAAACTATTTATTTATTTATTTAATCAAACCTGTTTTTAATTTGGTGCATGTTTTTACTAAAACAAATTAATGGGAAAAATGTTCAATACTTTTTATAACATTGTGACAGTCTCCTGCCACTGTCGTGTGGGTTGCGTGGACCACCCAGGAAGGACATAATCATCGAGCAGGTTTGACTCTTTTATTTTTTCAAATAAAGCTTCAGTCTAGGTCGGGTCGCTTTTCAGCTCCTCCTACGCTGCTCGTTCCGGTCTGCTTTTCAGCTGCCGTTGTCGTTCTCATCTGTGGCTCGCTCTCTGATCGCTCTTGCTTCTTCCTTCACTTGCTGCGGACTCTCCAACTCCTTCAGGCCCAATCCTTCCTCCTTCTCCCCTTTTATACAGCCAGAGGAGATATGTTGATTGTGTTTAGGTGCGCGACCCACGCACCTGATTTCATCTGCGGCGTCGCTCCCGGCACGCCCCGCCTCTCCATCCCGCCACATTCGCCGCCCCCTTGCCGCCATCTTGAGCTGGGCTACAGCGTGTCGTGCCCCGCCGTTGGCCCGTCGGCTCCGCCTCTCCACAGTCCTCCATCGCCAGACGCAAGCCAGGATTCCGCCCGGCTGAGCCTACTCCCCCCTCCCTTTTTAGAAAGGGGCGGGAAAAAAAACTGCCACGGCCACCTGTCTTATCTTTTTCCATCGCTTCCTCCACCGAGGCGAGCTTGTCCTCTTCCTCTGACACCTCTTCGTCTTGTGGTTGTACTTCCGCTCTTCGTCCTCTTTGACCTTTCCCTTGTCTTTTTCTTCATTCCTTTCTTTGACTTTTTCTTTGTCTTCTTCTTCTTCGTCCTCTTTGACCTTTTCTTTGTCTTCTTCTTCTTCTTTTTCGTCCTCTTTGACCTTTCCTTTGTCTTCTTCTTCTTCTTCTTCGTTCTCCATGACCTCTTTTTCTCCTTCATCCTCTTTGATTTTCTCTTCGTCCTCTTTGACTTCTTCCTTGTCCTCTTTCACTTCTTCTCCGTCCTCTTTCACTTCTTCCTCTTCATCTTCCTCTTCCTCCTCTTCTTTCACTTCTTTTTCTTCTTCTTTTTCTTCCAGCACCACCTATTTCCCCCTTCTTCATCTTCCTCATCTTCATCATCAAGCTGTTTTTCTTCTTCTTCTTACTCTTCAGCTGCACGCTCCCCCGGCTGTACATCTGTCTCTTCAGCAGGGGGCGCCTCCTCTGCACTGCCGTCTCCCTTGTTGCGCTCCTCCGCTACTTCTTTGGGGAGGCACTCGCCGCCTCCCCCCACCTGGTCCGCCAGCACTTGCAAGAGTTGGCAATTGTGTTGGCTGCTTTCTGCCAACTGTGTGAGCGCTCCGATGAGGGCTCACGGGGGATCGTCCTCCCCCGCCTCCGTTGGGCGCCAAATGTGACGGACTCCTGCCGTCGTCGTGTGGGTTGCGTTGACCACCCAGGAAGGACATGATCGTCGAGCAGGTTTGACTCTTTTATTTTTTCAAATAAAGCTTCAGTCTAGGTCGGGTCGCTTTTCAGCTCCTCCTCCGCTGCTCGTTCCGGTCTGCTTTTCAGCTGCCGTCGTTGTCGTTCTCATCTGTGGCTCGCTCTCTGATCGCTCTTGCTTCTTCCTTCACTTGCTGCGGACTCTCCAACTCCTTCAGGCCCAATCCTTCCTCCTTCTCCCCTTTTATACAGCCAGAGGAGATATGTTGATTGTGTTTAGGTGCGCGACCCACGCACCTGATTTCATCTGCGGCGTCGCTCCCGGCACGCCCCGCCTCTCCATCCCGCCACATTCGCCGCCCCCTTGCCGCCATCTTGAGCTGGGCTACAGCGTGTCGTGCCCCGCCGTTGGCCCGTCGGCTCCGCCTCTCCACAGTCCTCCATCGCCAGACGCAAGCCAGGATTCCGCCCGGCTGAGCCTACTCCCCCCTCCCTTTTTAGAAAGGGGCGGGAAAAAAAACTGCCACGGCCACCTGTCTTATCTTTTTCCATCGCTTCCTCCACCGAGGCGAGCTTGTCCTCTTCCTCTGACACCTCTTCGTCTTGTGGTTGTACTTCCGCTCTTCGTCCTCTTTGACCTTTCCCTTGTCTTTTTCTTCATTCCTTTCTTTGACTTTTTCTTTGTCTTCTTCTTCTTCGTCCTCTTTGACCTTTTCTTTGTCTTCTTCTTCTTCTTTTTCGTCCTCTTTGACCTTTCCTTTGTCTTCTTCTTCTTCTTCTTCGTTCTCCATGACCTCTTTTTCTCCTTCATCCTCTTTGATTTTCTCTTCGTCCTCTTTGACTTCTTCCTTGTCCTCTTTCACTTCTTCTCCGTCCTCTTTCACTTCTTCCTCTTCATCTTCCTCTTCCTCCTCTTCTTTCACTTCTTTTTCTTCTTCTTTTTCTTCCAGCACCACCTATTTCCCCCTTCTTCATCTTCCTCATCTTCATCATCAAGCTGTTTTTCTTCTTCTTCTTACTCTTCAGCTGCACGCTCCCCCGGCTGTACATCTGTCTCTTCAGCAGGGGGCGCCTCCTCTGCACTGCCGTCTCCCTTGTTGCGCTCCTCCGCTACTTCTTTGGGGAGGCACTCGCCGCCTCCCCCCACCTGGTCCGCCAGCACTTGCAAGAGTTGGCAATTGTGTTGGCTGCTTTCTGCCAACTGTGTGAGCGCTCCGATGAGGGCTCACGGGGGATCGTCCTCCCCCGCCTCCGTTGGGCGCCAAATGTGACGGACTCCTGCCGTCGTCGTGTGGGTTGCGTTGACCACCCAGGAAGGACATGATCGTCGAGCAGGTTTGACTCTTTTATTTTTTCAAATAAAGCTTCAGTCTAGGTCGGGTCGCTTTTCAGCTCCTCCTCCGCTGCTCGTTCCGGTCTGCTTTTCAGCTGCCGTCGTTGTCGTTCTCGTCTATGGCTCGCTCTCTGATCGCTCTTGCTTCTTTCTGCACTTGCTGCGGACTCTCCAACTCCTTCAGGCCCGATCCCTCCTCCTTCTCCCCTTTTATACAGCCAAAGGAGATATGTTGATTGTGTCCAGGTGCAGTACCCACGCACCTGATTTCGTCTGCGGCGTCGCTCCCGGCACGCTCCACCTCTCAGTTCCGCCATATTCCCCGCCTCCGCCACATTCTCCGCCCCGCCGTCGGCCCATCGGCTCCGCCTTTCCACAAACATATATCTAATTTTAAAATAACACATTTTATATAATTGAGTTGAGTTGAGTTTGAGTTTATTTGGAACATGGAAGCATACAACATGATACATCACAATATCCAGTTTCTCTTTTCAACATGTTCGAAAAGCAGTAGGAACAGAGCAGAGCATATTTAATTCTACCCCTTTTCCTTTACATAGCAGTTGCTAAAACTTCTGTTCACTTATTGTTCTCAATTTATTCACAATATACTAATATAAATAATACTTGGTGAAGTAAGTTATATTTTATATGGTGAGATGAGTAAGATTATCTTGAAAATGAATGGATGGATGAAATAAATTCAGAATGTTTATCATGGTTCTTCTTTTTGTAAACACTTTAAGTTTGAAGAGTTTTTTTGAAGTGGATTATATTAGTACGTTGTTTGATTATTTGCTTATCCATTCCATGATATAATGCCACATACTGATACACTGAAGGTCTTAAGTGTAGTACGTGCATAGAAATGTTTTAAATTACAATTTTCTCCACGGTTAATTTTTCTCCTCATTTGTTGAGGAGAAATGTTGGACATTCTTGGGTAGCAGATTATAGTTTGCTTTGTGTTTAACTTTAGCTGTATGCAAATTCACTATACTATAATCAAAACATACATTTGCAAAACTTTCTAACACAAGTCCGACCTGGGATCGAATCCGGTACTACTGCCTTTTAGGAAATACTCTAATCAGTGATGGGGCCGGAAGGAATATGTGTGCAGTAACATTTTAAAAGAAGCGCCCTGTTATTATTTTTGGACATTGTACTTACAATCCTTTAAACAAAACCCAATTCAGCATCTTCTGAAGGTATCTAACGGAAGAGGATTCTGGTAACAGTTAACAATGGTGGTCAGCTCACACAAAATGTGAGGCGTCCTCGTGTGTTTACTTATTTTCAGTAGACAGTAAATATATAGTGGTGCACAACAGTTAGACTACCTAAAGTCTTGTGTCCACCATGCGCTTCTACAAGATCCTCCAAAGGTCACTAAAGGTCCCCAGACAACATCCTTGTTGGGGAAGGTTCCAGAAGATCCCAGGATGTTATAGGGAGGGGTGGCAGGGTGAAACTGCATTTTCCTGTCCTAATGATAAATACAAGAGAGCACAAGTCTGGCCCAGTGCTGCTCAGATGAGAGATATCAGCCTCCATGACAGACCGAGGGCATGACTCAGCCAAAAAAAAAGTAACAAACATACATTCACATCTTCGCCATGTCAAAATGTTTCATCAAAGCAATTTGAGAATGCAACATGAAAGGGGAAAAGGAAGGAAGCAAGCATCTGTGGGCTGGAGATGGAGATGAAGTTGTGGTTATTAGTTCTTTTACTTTGGCGCCCCCAATCTTTCGGCCTCCCCCTTGCCGCTTGCCTCTGAACATCTTACTCCCCCGTTTCAGGATGGGAGTACGTGAGTGTGTGACTGCTGGAGCTTCCTGCAAAACCACGAAAGTGAAAATGACATATCTCCTCCCATGCTCTTCTTCTTCTAGTACTTAAGCAAGTGCAATACCTGCAACGCTAATTTACTGATTTCCTGGCCAAAAAGCCTCGAGTGAGAGTTTTAATGGGCATTGTTTTTGCATCAATCAAGCCATCAAACTTTATGTATACAGGAATTTTCATGCACAGGAAATTGACAACACAAAGTGTCTTACATCAAAAAGACGAGAAGAAAATACATACACACAAAATGATACATTGATAAATGAATAAAAACATCACAAAATAGCAATAAATGAAACAGAAAATAATCAAATAGAAAAAAAAACCTAAGAAGAGTTTAACATCTATACATCTTCGATACCATTTTACCTCACTAGGGTTTGCTGGAGCCTATCCTAGCTGACTTCGGATAAGAGGCGAGGTACAACCTAGTGCACACACACACACACAAATACATTAACACATATACTGTATATATATATATATATATATATATATATATATATATATATATATATATATATATATATATATGTGTGTGTGTGTGTTGGCTCTGGGATGAGATGGCGACTTGTCCAGGGTGTATGCCGCATTCCGCACGATTGTAGCTGAGATAGGCACCAGCACCCCCACGACCCCGAACGGGACAAGCGGTAGAAAATGTATGTATATATATACATATATATATATATATATATATATATATATATATATATATATATATATATATATATATATATATATATATATATATATAAGTAGGTGTGGGAAAAATCACAAGACTGCTTCATCTCTACAGAACTGTTTCATGAGGGGTTCCCTCAATCATCAGGAGATTTTAATGGAAGCATTCACATACAATGGTTTATATAGGGCACAGAGTGGGTGGGTACAGGCAGGCGTAGGGTGTGGTGATTGGCTCATGTGTTACCTAGGAGGTGTTTCCGTCTGTGGCGGCATGTTGAAATGATTTCACTGTGCTTGTTGAGGGCTGACAGATCTGGATGATATATAATAAACAGTTTCTCTTTTAAGCAAAGGTTGCATCTTTTAGTACCACTGTTTTAAGGTGTGCTGGATGCAAGAATTTGCCATGTTATTGAATATTCAACATTATTGTCTTTGAGGTTCCAAATGTGCTTGCTGAGTTCTCAAAGTCAGGTTTCCAAAGGAGGCCTTGTGATTATTCCATCTGGTTTTAAACGCTCCTTCGGTTAATCCTACGTACGTGTCGGATGTGTTAATGTCCTTGCGTGTTACCTTTGCTTGGTAAACGACTGATGTTTGTAAGCACCCTCCTTTGAGAGGGCAATCAGGTTTCTTGCGACAGTTACATTCCTTATTGGTTTCAGAGTTGTTTAGTTTGGGGTAGGCAGTCCTTTTGCAATTGCTTTGTTGTGGTTTGAAATTATTTGTTGTATGTTATTCATACAGCTGTAGCTCAATTTAATGTTGTCCTTGTTGAATATTTTTCTTAGGGTGTTGCCTTTGGGGAAGTGATTGTCGATCAGAGTGAGGAACTTGTGGCCGATATTGGTTGAGACGTTTTTGCTGAATGGCGGGTTGTACCAGATGATGTTGTTTCGTTATCTGCTCTTTTTTGGTTGGTTTCCTGGCGTGGGTTCATAGGTGAGGGTTAAGTTGCATCCGCTTTCATCAAGCGCTTTCTGGTACGGGGGGGTTGCTTGGTCGAATTCAGCTTTGCTAGATGACAGCATTGATAGCCTTTTATTCATTCCGGTAGGTATTCTTTTCGTGGTGGTGGTTGGGTGGTTGCTGTCATGGTGCACGTATTGGAGTGTTGTGTTGGGTTTCGTGAATGGTTGGTAGCTGTTATTTCTCAGGTTGAAAGTGACGTCGAGGAAGTTGACGGTTTGCTTGTTGGCTTCAATCGTGATCCGTAGGCCGTTCTCTTTGAAAAAAAGGAAAAAAAGGAACGCAAAAGGAAACTTACGGATTCAAATCTACCAAGAACCCACCCACAGTCAAGGAATGAAAGGACTTTGAGAACGACATGCTCAAAATGATACAATCAGTCAAATTCAAGCCAGCCCGCAACCCATTCATCACCAAGCTGAAAAATGACACGAAGCGCATCAAGAAAGTAAGCAACCTCATCATAGCCGCCGAACGAGGTGTGTCCAAACTTTTGGCCTCTACTGTGACAAAATTATTATATTTGCAAAGTTGTAGTTGTTTGAAATGACACAAAGCCAATTTCAATATTTCAACAGAGCTGATAGTTGATTTTTTTTTTATAAATTTGGTTTTCTATTGAACACTTGGAAAACATATTTTACAACATAGGTTGCAGGATTTTCGAGTGCAACAAATTGTAATTCTGTGCCATTTGTTTGTGTCCCATCATTTCAAAAGTTGCGACAAGCTGAAATGTATTTGTTGGAGCAATGCTGGCTTTCACGTCTCAAGTGCTGGTCTTGTCTCTCTCGCAGCTGAAAGCTGGTTCCACTTCCTCAGAAGGAGGCCGTATGAAGGGTTGGGGTTGGGGAAAGAAAAGTCAAGGATCTGACACCGCTCGCAACACCCATCCTTTCTTTCTTTCTGCCCACTGACATGTCTCACTATGTTATCAGTGCAGGAAGAGGTAGGGTGGTGCATTGTGACGTTGCTGCATATATACACACACACACACACACGGACACACACACAGACACCTCGGTTAAACTTTGCTCAAACATTTCAAAGAAGTATAGATCACCTGAAACGTGCACATGAACAGGGTGACCATGCGGTTGTAAAAGAATTGTTGGACAATAGACTGAAGAGGGCGGAGCTTCCTGACCCCAGACAAGCAGGTCAAAGGTTAGATATGATGCGCTACCTTGTTTGGTTTTTAACAACAACAAAAAAACCTTGCTTTCTACCTCCTGTCTGCAGCCCTTTAGACCGGCGTAACATTCAAAGAAACAAAAAGGTCTGCACGTGTGAGGCAAGCGTGGCGCGAGCGTGCGCACACAGAGTGCAAGACATTATCAGTTGATTAGCCGGCGAGTCCCGCCTTTTTCCTGTCACTGCCTCAGTTATTTGCGAACACACAAACGAGGCCCCTAATTCAATTTGGCATACGGTTCAAACGGAGGACCGTCAGGAAAGCTAGTCTGTCTCTCTTTCCCCCCGTTCATTCTTCTATTTTGACAATAAAGATAGCGTATCTCATCCCGTTACAAGCTGCCTTGTCCGAGATACGCCTAAAAACCAGTCTAATGGTGTGTGTGTGTCACCCAATGGGACGGCTGCAACACATTGATTGCACAACCATGTAAGGTTGTGTTTCCCAGACTAAATCAAGACTGATCTACAAGGGTGAATGAGTCCAATGTGCTTGACTCGACAATTGATCCTTTGCCAAGTTTGTTGTAACAAAAATCGTAGGATTTGTGACCCTTTTGATGCATATGTATACTCGCTTTTGTAATTAGTATTAGCTGATATACCATATACTCACATACACATGTTTACAAGTGTCTTTGTTGGTATTATCTTACAGTGGCATTCTTTTTGTATTGTTTCAGTTTCACAAAATCCTCAGTAAATTCCCCAAAACATCACCGTGGAGTTATTGATTCCGTTTCGCTGATTGGAGAGCCAGCTTCCGCAGCTAGTGGGTCCATGACAAGGACTTCCGTTTCGTTTGATCAGCCGTTTTACTACCTTGTTACAGGCACCATTTGGAAACAATTATACTACTACTACTACATTTGACTAATAAGGCACTAGGGTTGTACGGTTCACCGGTATTAGTATAGTACCGCGATACTAATAAATTATATTCGGTACTATACTGCCTCTGAAAAGTACCGGTATGTTACTGCATTCGTCAGCAGACCAATTAGGAGCCTTTGTTTGTTAACTTACTCATAAAAGACAAGTTGTCTTGTATGTTCACTATTTTATTTAAGGACAAGTCTGCAATAAGAAACATGTTTAATGTAGCGTGAGATTTTTTGTTAAAATAAAGCCAATAATGCAATTTTTTGTTGTCCCTTTTTATTTAGAAAAGTACTGAAAAGTACTGAAAATTACTAAAAAGTACCGAAAAGTATCGAAATAATTTTGGTAACAGTACCGAAATATTGGTATCGGGGAAACACTATAAGGCGCTGGTCTAGACACTCAAGGACACCGTACCCCCAAAAAAACCCCAAAATAAAATTAAGGTATGTAGATAAAAATTCCAAAATCTGTTGTGTAAAAAGCTAAATTTCACAACGGTGTGGCCAATATGGGGAACAATTATTCAAAAATTTAGATGGTGCAAGTTATATACCGGTGCGCTCTACTGTCCGGAAAATACGGTGTGTACATTTCTACGATTTTTGCTGGAATCGGCAAACACTCACGGCTCCAATATCAGAATCAGATCAAAAGTGAAAAAGTCGTATCAGGAATAGCTGAACAAATGTATTTTAATGAATTCCAAAATATATAGCTTATCTGCTTGACTTATGATTTCAAAGTAAGTTAATCAAATTGCAATCACCATAATTTTCTACCAGATAAAAACTGCACTGTTTTTCCATTTACAGTAAATGCTGTAAAAAAAAAAATATATATATATGTATATATATATATTATATATATATATATATTAAAAAACAGATAAATTATGGCAACTGAGCTGCTGTTATTTTTCTGCAAAATCTACAGATTTTTTTTCAAGTTTACACAAAAAATAGTAAATTGATAAGCAATTGTGCAATAACAGATAGATAGTACTAGATAGTACTTTGTTGATTCCTTCAGGAGAGATCCCTCAGGAAAATAAAAAAATATGAGGTGAATCATTATACTTTTATATTCATATACAGTATATTCACCGATACAAGTGGCCCTCCGAAGGCAGCCATGACTGCGACGTGACCCTCAATTAAAACAATTTCGACACCGCTGCTTTGACATTAAGCAAAAGTTGATTTGGTTTTATTTTTAACATGAATAGAGATACAAGATGATGCATCAAACACCATATAATCCACACGTTGTAATTTCTCTTTACAACATGCTCGAAAAGGAATAGAAAGAAGCAAAATTTGGTTTATCCTACTCCTTTTCCGTTGTATAGCAATTAGTAACCCACGGGTGTTTCTGGGTGTTGTTGATAAATGGCTTTTGCTTTGCATAGTTTGCAGAGTTTTAACTTAACTACAGATGTAGCGACAAACTGTAGTTACTGGCAGTGGTTTTCTGAAGTGTTCTTGAGCCCATGTGCCGATATTCTTTACACACTGATATTGGTTTTTGATTCACTACTGAATGAGAGATCAAAGGTCACAAGCATTCAATGTTTATCACACTTACCTGCAGTGATTTCTCCAGATTCTCTAACCCTTTTGATATTATGGACCATATATGGTGAAATCCCTAAATTCTTTGCAATAGCTCGTTGAGAAATGTTTTTCAACTGTTCAACAATTTGCTGAAGCATTTGTTCACAAAGTGGCAACCCTCGCCCCATCCTTGTTTGTGAATGACTGAGCATTTCATGGAAGCTGCTTTTACACCCAATCATGGCACCCACCTGTTCCCAATTAGCCCGTTCACTTGTGGGATTTTTCAAATAAGTGTTTGGTGACCCTTCCTTTTTTGAAACATGTTGCAGGCATCAAATTCTAAAATGAGCTAATATTTGCGAAAAATAAAGTTCTCCAGTTCGAACGTTAAGTATCTTGTCTTTGCAGTCTATTAAATTGAATATAGGTTGGAAAGGATTAGAAAAATCATTGCATTCTGTTCTTATTTACGATTTACACAACATGCCAACTTCACTGGTTTTGGGTTTTAGAATACTTGCAAAGCCTTCTACATTCTGATAAAAATTAAAATATATTCTATTAAATTGATTTCCTGCCACATTGTTATTGCAAAGTATTTTTAAAGACATCAAAATTGGAGCTATGGCAATCAAACTATGGACAGTAACGCGCGGTTTAATGACAATTTCCACAATTCAGAAATTTCAACAATTATATTACAGTTGTTGAAAATCCTCATGAAGTTTTTTTTTTGTTTGTTTTTTAACCGACAAGGATCTCCTCGGATAGAAAGAATGGACAGACATTCCTCACCTGCTCTGCACATCTGTCAGTCATCTTCTTTGTTTCTAACAGCTGACCAATGGGTGGCGGTGTATGGCATGACACGATAACTTTCACCCGAGCAACTCAAGTATGACATCAGGACTCATGCAAGTAGGATACAACAGCTTCTGAATATTTGTCCACTGCTGGCGGGTCAAACAATACTGAAGCATCAACGCATTATGAAACACCATGAATGATGCCGTGTCCCACAATACCTCAAAACGTGTGTCACTTTATTAAAAACGCGACTAATACAGCTGCTCTGTCGTTTGGCTATGAAGAGGCCAACTGTGTTTATCAGGAAGTGCTTATTTTGGCTTGTTAGTGACAGCTCATACTGAAAGATGACAAAGTGGTGTGCCGTGTTTGACACTGTTATTCGTCGGCATCATGGATCGAAATAAAACTAAGAAAAAGGAGAAATTTCCGAAATTTAAGATACTTTTGACTTGATTGTTAGGTTTAAACACACTAAATTAGCAAAAAGGCTATCACAGCTGTTTGTTTGGGGAAAAAAATAGACTATTAAATTCTATTTGCAGGTCTAATGTGTTGTCTTTTCCATCCAGCAGATGGTACAATTGAGAAACAGCAGCACAATGTCAATACAGCCAGTGAGTCTGCCACATACTCACTGAGACATCAGTTACTTACTACTCTCCACTGCAGGCCTGGGCAATTATTTTGACTTTGGGGAAAATTTTAGAGAAAAAAAATGTGTCTGGGGGCCAGTATATTTATTTTTAGGAAAACTAATACAAAACCTCACAATAAAGTCTGATTGAATGCTAAAAATGTCACGACAGACCGCCATAAACTAAATGGAATTTTCTTTTCTATGGACGATAAAACCCTGAATATTGAGAACATATGAACATCACACCCCCTCTCAATCTACAACTTTTACAATCAAGCCAAATGCAACAAACACAGCAAAATATAAATGTGAAGGGTAAAAAAAATAAAACATCTACCATCTGACACATCACTAAGCTTTAGATCTTTCTTTTAAAAATCTCCTTCCACGTCTGTCCCTGACACCCGCCTTTCAGGCTGGCCGCTCTGGAAACACTCTGTGGAAATGTCCCCCACCCACACTGCTTGGTGCCTCATCTGACCTGCTGTGACGTAGATTGCCATAGTAACTAGTAGGGTTGTACGGGTATTGTATAGTACCGCAAAACTGATTAATCATATTTGCTACAATACCGCCTCTGAAAAGTACCGGTCCGCTACGCCCTAAGATTTTTTTGTTGAAATAAAGCCAATAATGCAATTTTTTCGGGTCCCCTTTATGTAGAAAAGTATAGAAAAGTACCAAAAAGTATCAAAATAATATTGGTATCAGGACAACACAAGTCACTAAAATATCATGCAAAAGTGCAGATTCCAACCACTGAAATATGTTGTATAGTTCAAGACTTATGGTAATTCGAAAACCTCACTGCACATCATAATGGCAGCTACACTTTCCATATTAAAGATCTAAAAAAAATATTTGGTAATGTCCGGCAGGCCAGATTGAAAGCTTAACGGGCCGCATGTGGCCCCCGGGCCTTAATTTGCCCAGGTCTGCTCCACTGTATTGGGCACTGTGCATGAAAGGGTTCAGCTTTAGCAATGTCGGTTCTCACCAAAATTGTGAGATATTGCACAAAAACTATTAGTAAGAAACCAACATAGTACTTAATAAAAAAAAAAATGACTCCCTTATTTTAACAATATATGTCATAGATGTAGTGCCAATTGACAATAAAAATGTACCTCAGATCACTGAACACAAAGGAGGTCTAAGAGCAAGTTAAAAAAAACAAGTAAACACCACACAATGAAAACAGTTTGGCGACAGAGGCAATTAAAAACTGTTGAACAGCAAGTATTTGTATTTATCAATCAATCAATGTTTACTTATATAGCCCTAAATCACTAGTGTCTTATATTTAACCTTACTTAAGAAAGGAAATTAAGAACATATTCTCAATTGCCATAGTGACCTAGCAGCATTTACGTCATAGAGATGTTGAAGTGTGATAAAAATCTAATCTCTTTTTTCCCCATTTGCCAACGAGTGACCATTATAGATCACTCTCATCAGCTCACACATGCTATTAACGTGCAGAAGTAAATGTGTTGGAACATAAACTTTAAGTGAAAACATATGTCTGCAACTTGTGGACAAAAGAGCAGCCAGCAGACAATGAGGTTTGACAGTGTTACTTTCTGTAGCTAGAAATGGTTATTACTATTATTAGTAATAATGAAATTAAAGCTGTGCATAACTTTGCAATGAGCTCTGTATGTGCATTTACAAGAAGTGGGAATCTTTGGGAACTTGACGATTCGATTCTAGAGGTGACCATTCGATTTGGAATTTTCAATTCACCAGGATTCAATTCAAAATTGATTGGCAATTCAACACAATTCTCCTAATATTATTTCACTATTGCTCATATTAAAATCTTTTCAAAACAGGTTACAAACATTCCTGTTGCCCGCTGACTTACGACTTATATGCACAATGTTGGCCTATAAGATATCATTTAAAAAACATATTTTAAAATGTATTTACAGATGTCAATGGTAATAGACTTAAAAATATAGAGCACCCCCAATTCCAACCCAATCCCAGCCTTACAATACTTAAGATAGAAATGTACAAAGCAATTACAAATAAAATATTATACAATACCAAAAAAGGAAAACCAAAAATGTATACAAGCAAAAGTAATGGTTTGTTTTATAATAACAATAATGGACTGGATTTAGGGCAGGACTATGGAACAGGGTTTAGTGCATGTGCCTCACAATCCCCAGGCTCGGGGTCTTGGTGTGGAGTTTGCATGTTCTCTCCGTGACTGCTTGGTTTCCAACCGGGTGCTCCAGCTTCCTCCCATCTCCAAAGACATGCACCTGGGAGAGGTTCATTGGCCCTTGTGTGTGAATGTTGTCTGTGCTAGCCCAGCGATCAGGTAATGACATATCTTCCCGCATGCGGCGGGGATAGGCTTCAGCGCCCTCGCAACCCAGAGAAGGACAAGCAGTATAAGATGGATGGATATTAAATTTATAGTGCTTTCCTAGGCACTCAAAAGTGCTTTACAGTGACAATTGAGAACCAATATTCAGTCAGTCACTCCACATTTACTCCTGGTAGTAAGCTACATTTGTAACCACATCTGCCAACTTAACACCACCACCAAACATGTTTGTGATGCTGAGCAAACCCAACAATGCACAAGAGTGTCTCTCAACGCATCCTTACATCTGGTTGTGTGTCACTTCCTCACAACTTCAGCAGCTGCCATATTTGCAGAAATGTTACTGCAGTATTTGAGTTCATTTCCTCTCAGCAGAGGAAACACAATACAAAACAAAACCCAAAGCAAATAAGCCTGATTAAGACATCCAAAGAAACAAAACAAAAAAATGCCAACAAAAACCAATGGAGACAAATTAATCAACCGTCTGCCTTTTCTTGAACTGACTTCAGAAAAACGGGAGGAAATGGACAACAGGCAAGGAAAAGTGATGGAAGACGGCAGGGGGTGGTTGGTCGCGACGTGAAAGAGAGAATGTCAGTTGTACTGCTGATTCGAGATTTTGATGTTTATATCTGGCACTCGCATCGGAGCAGGGAAAGCGTGGGTTATGGCTTTAGTGGCGTCGCAGCTGGATGCTGCTGAAAGACAGGCCACAATAAGGCTTTCTTCTTGAGCTGATTAAAGAAGTGTAACAAACGAGTGAAAGGATGTGGAAGACAAATACCCACAACTGATAAGACAGTGTCGGCAGTTTGTAAAAGGTTACAGTATCAAAAAAGGCATTCAAATTTTATTAAAAAAACAGGACAATGTTTATTGGGTTTTGCTGTTATAGCAACAAAGGTAAAGTGTTTAAAAGTAAACAAGCATATTCTGCAATCTTTGAGAACAACTCTAAAGATTTTGCATCTTAGCTGTATCACATTTGTCATAAACTGAACAATTGTAATAAAAAGGGATGTGTTGCTTCCACAATGCCCAAACATTTTAACAGTATATTACAAAGACTAACACCAGTCAGAAAAGAAAATCAAAAAAAAAAAAAAAGTAAAATAAAAGTTAAAACTCCAGAGTGCTCCCTATATACAGTACATACACATTCAATCAAAAGGCAGAATAAAATAACCACACAACAAAGGTTGATGTTGGAACTTGAAATACACTGCCCCCTGTTGGTCAAACCAACAGCTAATAACCTGCTGATACAGCAGCAAAGGAAAAATGTGTCAGCTTAAAGCTGATGAACTGGCACAAGACAGCTATGTATGACTAAAGCTATTAAAACACATTGACGCAGAAATTATTGCCATTTTAAATCACTACTGGTATTGTTAAAAAAAAGTGTGCTTTTATTTTAAAATATTGCACTTACCCACAAAACAATGCAATCACAATTCACAGTTTGGTTGGTCTAAGTTACAGGTCCCTGCCAGTTTTACCTGGAAATCAACGCATAAGACAAAACGTAAAGCTTCCTTTAGTCAGGGAGTAACTGTGTGACTATAAAAGTCACTCAGGTAAAGTTTGTCCAAAGATAAACAATTGAGAAAAATTAAGCATCTCAAATGTTTTCATCCCCTGTTCAACCTATAGATCCCACAAACCACACATACCATTTGCTCTGTGTAGCTTCCCCCTCAAGGACTGACCCTACGCCAGCTCAGGGTGCAGCACATGTGCAACACCCGTACAGAGAAAAGTGTGGCGAAGTCAGAAAAACAGAATACTATCTGCCTGGAGCAGGAAGAGGAAATTATCTCACAGCTCCAGCATTACCTTTTAAAAGACCTTTGCTGACTTGTATGTTTCAAAAGCAGGCAAGTCCATCCTCCTTTAGGGGTGTTTAGGGGTTAGATTGGCAGTGATGCCAATGTATATGGCTTAATTCCATTTGTCCTGTGCAGGTTGCATGGAGCTGTCTTTAGAGGTTATATGACTGCACAGGCTTCAATATTTTGGTCATCAAACATATCCGAGCAGAACACCCACTGCACAAACTGAACTGGACTCATCAACTTAGGTCTCTTCGTTTAGCACAAGCATACTGTCCATTTTGACGATGGCGCAGAATTGTTCAAGCCTTCAGTCAAAAAGGTGCACATTTGGTTCACTTGTTGAGAGCATTTTTTTTGTAATCAGTCACTGGATTTTAGACAGCCCACTTGCCAGGAGGAGCTTGAATGGGACCGTGGAGCGAGACATAGTTAAAGGTAGTCTGTGGAGACCTGCAAAAAATAAAAAAAACAATTAAAAACAGTGCACAATTATAGGGTGGAGTGCAAAACTAGGGAAAACAGTCGTGTAGGTAAAAGGAGAGCCGTTTTAGCATGGAACAAAAGTGAGTTGGGAGGCAATGGGAAAGTGAGTGGCCTTAGCAATGAGATGCTATCTAGACTGCAAGGAAGGTGGACTGTGGTGTGTGCTTTGAGCGTTTGTTTGTGTTGGGTGGAGGGTTCAAGGGTGTGTGTGCTGCAAGGGGTCTAAGGCGGCGGGCCTAAAAGGTCCCCAAGGGGATCTGAATCTCCTCCTGTCCTTTTACACTTTCCTGTAAGAATTGTATTTTTTTCTATCAAAGGAAAAGCGGCCAGCCCACAGGGAAATGGGGCCAAAGCTGGGAAAACCAACGACACACCATTCAACTGCTTTCAATATCAGCTCAGACCACCCACACATAAGAAGTAGTACATTTTGGCATACATAATGATAATACGGAGTTACTGACCAAATGCACGAATGAGTTCTCTCTGTACTGCCCATGTGACCGTTTTGATCAGGGAGGCAGAGGTAAGACCAGCAAACAGCATGTTGTATAAAAAGACAGCATAGAAGTTCCCGAGCCAGTTATACCGTCCAAAGTCTCCCAGTAGATCAAAGCGTGTGATCCCTAAAAACAGAGAATAAACGTTGGAGAAAACACACAAACTTAAAGAAGAAGAAGAAGCAAAGACTAAAACGCCCTCTTGTGACAGATGTCAAAACTACAAGTGCAAGACGCAAACATGGCAACCTGTTACATTTGCTTGTGTACTAGGGACGGGTATTGTTTACATTTTAACCGATACAGGTGCCAAGCTGTTACTTTGAAACAGTGTCCACAGTGTCTACACGTACTTTAATTGGGAATGGAAAACACAATTTTTTTGTTTAACAACGTTGCCTTTTTATTTCTACTAAATTGAGTGACATGCATGTTTAACACATTGCGAATTTATATTCTTCAATAGTATAAATGAAATGCTATGTAAAAGTATGAAATAAAATCCCTGATATAATTATCGTAACAAAATCAGCAGCATTACAAAACAATGTGCCAAAAAACTGTTAAAAATGTAGAAGTTCGTGAATGCACCTAACTCACTGTGATCGTGATTGGCGGGTAATGAGAAAGTGTTAGTGTGGAAAGCTATGACAAAATGTGTGTATGCGCAGTGTTGAAACTGAGTAGTGCTGTTGGCGTATTAAGGTTAAAAAGAGCATCAGACTATGTGGGCTTCTGTCGGAACGCTACATTAATCACAAGCAATTACTTTTGTAATGTCTTATGTTCTGAAGCACTCTGCTCTATTTTAGCACTTTTTTTTCTCACTGCCTGGTTACTACTGTTTACTTCAGCACCACTGACATTATGGAATTGTAATCCTTTGTTTCCATCCTTACCAAGTGTGCGTGAAAAGACAGGAAGTGCTGAGCTCAAGATGAGAAGTGAAACGCAGTTGGCGATCATCTGAAAGGAACATACATAGTATATATACACACGACACCGAGTGGTTTGGCATGGTTTGCTTGAGAGATACTGTACACTGCTGTACCTGTGTGAGGTTGGTGTCCTGTGCCCGAGGCACTAGACCAGTGAAGAGCGGAGAGCTATAGAATCCTACTACTGAGGACACCATTAAATAGCTGTTAGGCATTTATAAAGGACAACACTCAAATTAAAATGTTTGTTTTAACAGTGGAAACCATCAGGTTGTAAATATAATGTATGAATGTACAGTTTATGTCAACACAAAGCTTATAACTATGTAATCATATTTGCATTGCTTTGAAGGATACAGAATGAGGACAACTTGAACTACTGCACCCAGTGAACCAAACATTGAGAAGGAGGCCATTCCAAGGTGAGGGTCCTCAACACACAGGAAAAACATCAGTCGTCAGCATATATACAGAGGAAATATTTAAAAGTCTCAATAAATCCTTACTTCCATTCCTCTGGGCAAAGCAGTCTCATCAAGGAGTAACTCCAACACATTGAAACAGACCATCAGTACACACATCCCCTAAAAGAGAAAACATTAAAATCTTCAAATGGAAACCTAAAAAAAAAAAAAAGTGTGACTTCAAATAAGCCTGTAAGAATCTAACAAATGCTTACTGTGAGGGCAAGGAGCATAAGCATGGCCAATGGATAACCTAAGTTTCTCTGCCATGCTGAAGCTTTCCTCCGTGTCTCTGTAAAGACATCAACAGGATAAGCAGCACCGTAAACACTGTTTGAAAAGTCAAACACACCTAAGGCGATGCGCTGTGTCTGGACTGTTCGGTGCTCTTTCTTCATCGCCTCCATGTTCAGCTTGACCCAGCATGACTCAGAACTGCCACCTTCAACGAGACAAAAATCAGCTTGACACATATATAAGGTAATGGTAGAAGACGGTGTGCTAAAGGGCTCCTACTCACATTTCAGTTTCCTGGACAGCGAGTCCTCCTCGAAAGTGGTGCAGCTGAGAGTATCTTCTATGTCTTCAAACAGCTGTAGGAAATTGGTCAAATCAGTGACTGCAATTTCCAATTCAGATTGACTATGTATGTATGATATTGTCACTCACCCGGGGTTTGACCAAAAGGCTGCCGGTTACACTAAACATTCGCGACAATCCAAAAGGAGTACACACTAATGAAAGAAACACAAGTGAAATAAACACATGATAATGTCAGTGGCTTTGAACCAATCATTGCATTTTGGTGGATACCTACAAAGTAGTAGCAGCACTCCAAAAAAAGAGATGCCCGAGTACAAGTAGGGAAGGTAATACTCCCACAGGTCTGCAAATCAGACATAAATTTAATGCATTTTACATTGGTACTAACTGTTGCCACTGAAAAAAACGAGTACTGTTATATACAGAAGACTCACCATAGAGGCTCTTCCTCGCCATGTTGTCGTGGAGAAAGGCTGATGCCACCCATACAATGCCCAACACAAGAAGAGCTAGCAGCAGCAACAAGACAACTGCTTCATATACTCGCGCCATTACCCCCTTTACATAAACACAAATTGGTTATTATGCCATCACAGAAGCTATCTGGTATAGAAAGCAATGTTTAATTAAAGATGCAGTACTGTTAACACCATCACCTTTTTGGACCCCACAAACCCTTCAGACTCAGTGAAGAAGTAGGCAAAGGGCATGAGGAAGACCAGGGACAGATTGGAGAAAAGGAACACTAGGTTCCACAATCCTTAAAAATAAAAAAGACAAACAAATAAAGAAAAGAAGAAATGTTTCAAATAATTAGTCTTCTATTATCAGTAATGTGATTTCATTACATAAATTCACCATAGGGAGGCATAGTTTTGCTATCTTTTTTTGCTAGTCATGTATAATAGCTGGGAAAAAGAAAAAACAAAAATCATAAGATGTTTGTTGTATTTTTGGACTTTTAAGTATATCCTTACCATAAACTATCAGCCGACTAGGGTACTTATTTTACCACCTCCAACAATTGCACCAGTTGGGTCACAGGCATGAATAATATTGATTTAGAGATTGTAACTTTGTTTGACGTGATCTTTCTGCTGTGTTTACTTCTGATCGTCACAGATAATTTTGATTAGGGTGACTAACAAAAACTCAAAAATATACCATGGATAAGCGAGCCATTGAGCCATTGCATGTAGTAGCTCTGTGGGAAGGCGAGTAGCACCTCGTTGGAGAGAATTGAAATGGGCAGAAGCAGCACGGCACATACTGCAACTGACAACGTGAACGTACATAACCACAGCCTGCAAAAGAAAAGAAGTGCTGTTAAATAAAAGTTATACTCTGCTCAAATCACACTTTATTTAATCTAGCCGTGCATTCAAGTTCCCTCTAATTTCTCATGAGTGAGCAAAGGCAAATACTCCCTGAGCATTCAGTGGAGGACATGTGAGCAACAACACGGTGGACATACCAGCAGAACACCTGTCCCAAACGTGACACTGATGTAGGGTTAAAGTCATATTATTATAATCAAATGACAGCAGTCATTTCCATGAGACAAATTTCTAATATACGTGATTTGGCCCACTTACAATGAAAATAATACAAAATCTTGATTTTAATTAAAAACGGTTCATGGGGTACAGTATAGAGCATAGAGCGTGCCAGCAACTTGAAGGTTCGATCACAGCCTCTGCCATCCCAAGTCACTGCCGTTGTGTATTTGGGCAGGACAGTTCACCCTTGCTCCCAGTGCCGCTGGTGTATGAATGTTTGGTGGTGGTCAGGAGGTAGCCTGACTCTCATCAGAGCCTTCTAATTCGCTGAGCTCCACACAAGGATCTAGGACTTATCAATAGGAGATGTATTTCAGAAGGCAGGACCTTGTATAAAAAAACAAATAATTGTATGTGATTGGATAAACCACTTGTCCGTTATCTTGAATGACATGCTACTTCAACCACTCACATCGAAATCAACCCGTGACGCTGATTAGACAGACGCTGGGAAATCCAAAACAGAACAGCCAACATATTGGATAACGACAGAGAGAAAAGTTAATAAATGCCTTCAAAACCATTCTCTGTTCATCTTTTAAAGAATTAATATTCGAAAGATTCGACAAAACAGTTGCAATAGCAGAACCAGCGCCAGCACACGACTCCTCACTGTGTGCCGCCATTGTTGTTTGAATCAAACAGTCGTTTCGGCGCTACGTCACATAAAATCCTGTCCGTCGATCCTAATTGGTTCATTATTTTGTGCTATCTTGAAGGAGTTTGCATTGCCCTCAAGCCCAGATACTTGTGTGGAGTTCAGCGAACTACAAGGATCTGGCGAGAGTCAGGTTAGAGGTGCCATATGCGCAAATTGGCAGCAACACTTCAGTCAGTCTACCCCAGGGAAGCTGTGGTTACAAATGTCGCTTACCACTACCAATGTGGAGCGAATGAATGATTGGTCCTCACTTCTGTGCGCGCTTTGAGTGTCTAGTGCAGGGGTCTCAAACTCAATTTACCTCGGGGCCAATGGATGCAGAAACTGGGTGAGGCTGGGCCGCAAGAAAAGATTTCTTAAAAAAATCTAACATGCACTTTTTAATGAATTCACCTTCTAAGAATGGCTTTCCCGCCCTAGCAACATACTTGCCAATCTTCACGATTTTTCCGGGAGACTCCTGAATTTCAGTGCACCTCCCGACAATCTACCGGTGCAACCATTCTCCCTAATTTTTCCAAATTTTCACCCGGCCGACATTATTAAGAGCTGCCGTGACTGCACTGCCTTTAACGTCCTTTACAACAGTGGTTCTCAATCTTTTTTCCAGTGATGTACCCCCTGTGAACATTTTTTTAATTTAAGTACCCCCTAATCAGAGCAAAGCATTTCGGTTGGAAAAAAAAAGGAGACAAAGAAGTAAAATACAGCATAATATCATCAGTTTCTGATTTATTAAATTGTATAGCAGTGTAAAATATTGCTCATTTGTAGTGGTCTTTCTTGAACTATTTGGGGAAAAAAAAGATATAAAAATAAAAAACTTTTTGAAAAATAAACAAGTGTTTTAATTATAAATAAAGATTTCTACACATAGAAGTAATCAACTTATAGTGCCCTCTTTGGGGATTGTAATAGAGATCCATCTGGATTCATGAACTTAATTCTAAACATTTCTTCACAAAAAAAGAAATCTTTAACATCAATATTTATGGAACATGTCCACAAGTCTAGCTGTCAACACTGAATGTTAGATTGTTGTATTATTTTTCCACAGTTTATGAACTTACATTCATACTTCATTGAAGTATTATTCAATAAACATGTGTATAAAGGATTTATGAATTGCTGCTGTTTTTTTAGAATGTTTTTAATAAATCTCACTTGTCCCTTGGCATACCTTCAAGTACTTCCAGGGGTCCGCGCACCCCCAAAAGAAGACTACTGCTCCACTACATGTCATCGCGCACTCTTTCATATCACACACCAATGTGCCGGTTCTGTAACGTGTTGTGCGAGACTTGTGCAGAACAACGTCAGTGGCTGCAAGACGTACTTGTTCAACAGCCATACACGTCACACTAAGGGTGGCCGTAAAAAAAAACTTAACACTGTTACAAATATGCGTCACACTGTGAACCCACACCAAACAAGAATGACAAATCCCTTTTTGGGAGAATTTCCGCACCCTAACACAACTTAAATACAATCAATCAATCAATCAATGTTTACTTATATAGCCCTAAATCACTAGCGTCTCAAAGGGCTGCACTTACCACAACACACACCACTACGACATCCTCGGTAGGCCCACATAAGGGCAAGGAAAACTCACACAATGATGACTATGAGAACCTTGGAGAGGACGAAAGCAATGGATTTCGAGCGGGTCTAACATGATACTGTGAAAGTTAAATCCATAATGGATCCAACACAGTCGCGAGAGTCCAGTCCAAATCGGATCCAACACAGCAGCGAGAGTCCCGTTCACAGCGGAGCCAGCAGGAAAACATTCCAAGCGGAGGCGGATCAGCAGCGCAGAGATGTCCCCAGCCGATACACAGGCAAGCAGTACATGGCCACCGGATCGGACCGGACCCCCTCCACAAGGGAGAGTGGGACATAGGAGAAAAAGAAAAGAAACGGCAGATCAACTGGTCTAAAAAGGGTGTCTATTTAAAGGCTAGAGTATACAAATGAGTTTTAAGGTGAGACTTAAATGCTTCTACTGAGGTGGCGTCTCGAACTGTTACCGGGAGGGCATTCCAGAGTACTGGAGCCCGAACGGAAAACGCTCTATACCCCGCAGACTTTTTTTGGGCTTTGGGAATCACTAATAAGCCGGAGTCTTTTGAACGCAGATTTCTTGCCGGGACATATGGTACAATACAATCGGCAAGATAGGATGGAGCTAGACCGTGTAGTATTTTATACGTAAGTAGTAAAACCTTAAAGTCACATCTTAAGTGCACAGGAAGCCAGTGCAGGTGAGCCAGTATAGGCGTAATATGATCAAACCTTCTTGTTCTTGTCAAAAGTCTAGCAGCCGCACTTTGTACCAACTGTAATCTTTTAATGCTAGACATGGGGAGACCCGAAAATAATACGTTACAGTAATCGAGGCGAGACGTAACAAACGCATGGATAATGATCTCAGCGTCTTTAGTGGACAGAATGGAGCGAATTTTAGCGATATTACGGAGATGAAAGAAGGCCGTTTTAGTAACGCTTTTAATGTGTGACTCAAAGGAGAGAGTTGGGTCGAAGATAATACCCAGATTCTTTACCGTGTCGCCTTGTTTAATTGTTTGGTTGTCAAATGTTAGAGTTGTATTATTAAATAGAGGTCGGTGTCTAGCAGGACCAATAATCAGCATTTCCGTTTTTTTGGCGTTGAGTTGCAAAAAGGTGAGTGATCAGACAAAGAGCAGCTCAAAGACTTCTATGGAATTACAACTAAATGGACTCAGATTTCCCTTGCCCGGAAGCGGGTCACCGGGGTCCCGCTCTGGAGCCAGGCCCGGAGTTGGGGCACGATGGCGAGCGCCTGGTGGCCGGGCCTGTCTCCATGGGGCCCGGTCGGGCACAGCCCGAAGAGGCAACGTGGGTCATCCCGCCAATGGGCTCACCACTCATGGGAGGGGCCATAGAGGTCGGGTGCATTGTGAGCTGGGCGGCAGCCGAAGACAGGGCACTTGGCGGTCCGATCCTGAGCTACAGAAGCTAGCTCTTGGGACGTGGAACGTCACCTCACTGGGGGGGAAGGAGCCTGAGCTAGTGCGCGAGGTAGAGAAGTTCCGGCTGGATATAGTCGGACTCACCTCGACGCACAGCAAGGGCTCTGGAACCAGTTTTCTCGAGAAGGACTGGACTCTCTTCCACTCTGGCGTTGCCGGCAGTGAGAGGCGACGGGCTGGGGTGGCAATTCTCGTTGTCCCCCCGGCTCAAAGCCTGCACGTTGGAGTTCAACCCGGTGGACGAGAGGGTAGCTTCCCTCCGCCTTCGGGGGGGTGGGCGGGTACTGACTGTTGTTTGTGCTTACGCACCAAACAGCAGTTCAGAGTACCCACCCTTTTTGGGTACACTCGAGGGAGTACTGGAAAGTGCTCCCCCGGGTGATTCCCTTGTCCTACTGGGGGATTTCAACGCTCATGTTGGCAACAACAGTGAAACCTGGAGAGGCGTGATTGGGAAGAATGGCCGCCCTGATCTAAACCTGAGTGGTGTTTTGTTATTGGACTTTTGTGCTCGTCACGGATTGTCCATAACAAACACCATGTTCAAACATAAGGGTGTCCATATGTGCACTTGGCATCAGGACACCCTAGGCCGCAGTTCCATGATCGACTTTGTAGTTGTGTCATCGGATTTGCGGCCTCATGTTTTGGACACTCGGGTGAAGAGAGGGGCGGAGCTTTCTACTGATCACCACCTGGTGGTGAGTTGGCTGCGATGGTGGGGGAGGCCCAAGCGCATTGTGAGGGTCTGCTGGAAAGAACTTTGAACATGTCACGAGGGAGGTGCGGGACATTGAGTCCGAATGGACCATGTTCCGAACCTCTATTGATGAGGCAGCTGATTGGAGCTGTGGCCGCAAGGTTGTTGGTGCCTGTCGTGGCGGTAATCCCAGAACCTGTTGGTGGACACCAGCAGTGAGGGATGCCTTCAAGCTGAAGAAGGAGTCCTATCGGGTTCTTTTGGCTCATAGGACTCCGGAGGCCGTGGACGGGTATCGACGGGCCAAGCGGTGTGCAGCTTTAGCGGTCGCGGAGGCTAAAACTCGGACATGGGAAGAGTTCGGGGAAGCCATGGAAAACGACTTCCGGACGGCTTCGAAGCGATTCTGGACCATACGCCGCCTCAGGAAGGGGGAGCAGTGCACTATCAACACCGTGTATGGTGCGGATGGTGTTCTGCTGACTTTGACTGCGGATGTTGTGGATCGGTGGAGGGAATACTTCGAAGACCTCCTTAATCCCACCAACACGTCTTCCTTTGAGGAAGCGGTGCCTGGGGAATCTGAGGTGGGCTCTCCTATTTCTGGGGCTGAGGTTGCTGAGGTAGTTAAAAAACTCCTCGGCGGCAAGGCCCCAGGGGTAGATGAGATCCGCCCGGAGTTCCTTAAGGCTCTGGATGCTGTGGGACTGTCTTGGTTGACAAGACTCTGCAGCATCGCGTGGACATCGGGGCGGTACTTCTGGATTGGCAGACCGGGGTGGTGGTCCCTCTCTTTAAGAAGGGGGACCGGAGAGTGTGTTCCAACTATCGTGGGATCACACTCCTCAGCCTCCCCGGTAAGGTTTATTCAGGTGTACTGGAGAGGAGGCTACGCCGGGTAGTCGAACCTCGGATTCAGGAGGAACAGTGTGGTTTTCGTCCTGGTCGTGGAACTGTGGACCAGCTCTATACTCTCGGCAGGGTTTTTGAAGGTGCATGGGAGTTTGCCCAACCAGTCTACATGTGCTTTGTGGACTTGGAGAAGGCATTCGACCGTGTCCCCCGGGAAGTCCTGTGGGGAGTGCTCAGAGAGTATGGGGTACCGGACTGTCTTATTGTGGCGGTCCGTTCCCTGTATGATCAGTGTCAGAGCTTGGTCCGCATTGCCGGCAGTAAGTCGGACACATTTCCAGTGAGGGTTGGACTCCGCCAAGGCTGTCCTTTGTCACCCATTCTGTTCATAACTTTTATGGACAGAATTTCTAGGCGCAGTCAAGGCGTTGAGGGGTTCTGATTTGGTGGCCCCGGGATTAGGTCTCTGCTTTTTGCAGATGATGTGGTCCTGATGGCTTCATCTGGCCGGGATCTTCAGCTCTCACTGGATCGGTTCGCAGCCGAGTGTGAAGCGACAGGAATGAGAATCAGCACCTCCAAGTCCGAGTCCATGGTTCTCGCCCAGAAAAGGGTGGAGTGCCATCTCCGGGTTGGGGCAGAGACCCTGCCCCAAGTGGAGGAATTCAAGTACTTCGGAGTCTTGTTCACTAGTGGGGGAAGTGTGGATTGTGAGATCGACAGGCGGATCGGTGCGGCGTCTTCAGTAATGCGGACGCTGTATCGATCCGTTGTGGTGAAGAAGGAGCTGAGCCGAAAGGCAAAGCTTTCAATTTACCGGTCGATCTACGTTCCCATCCTCACCTATGGTCATGAGCTTTGGGTCATGAACGAAAGGATAAGATCACGGGTACAAGCGGCCGAAATGAGTTTCCTCCGCCGAAATGAGTTTCCTCCGCCGGGTGGCGGGGCTCTCCCTTAGAGATAGGGTGAGAAGCTCTGCCATCCGGGAGGAGCTCAAAGTAAAGCCGCTGCTCCTCCACATCGAGAAGAGCCAGATGAGGTAGTTCGGGCATCTGGTCAGGATGCCACCCGAACGCCTCCCGAGGGAGGTGTTTAGGGCACGTCCAACCGGTAGGAGGCCACGGGGAAGACCCAGGACACGTTGGGAAGACTATATCTCCCGGCTGGCCTGGGAACGCCTCGGGACCCCCCGGGAAGAGCTAGACGAAGTGGCTGGGGAGAGGGAAGTCTGGGCTTCCCTGCTTAGGCTGCTACCCCCGCGACCCGACCTCGGCTAAGCGGAAGAAGATGGATGGATGGATGGGTTGCAAAAAGTTAGCGGACATCCATCGTTTAATTTCATTAAGACACGCCTCCAGCTGACTACAGTCCGGCGTGTTGGTCAGCTTTAGGGGCATGTAGAGTTGGGTGTCATCAGTATAACAGTGAAAGCTAACACCGTATTTGCGTATGATGTCCCCTAGCGGCAGCATGTAGATGCTGAAGAGTGCAGGGCCAAGGACCGAACCCTGGGGAACTCCACACGTTACCTTAACGTAGTCCGAGGTCACATTGTTATGGGAGACGCACTGCATCCTATCAGTAAGATAAGAGTTAAACCAAGACATGGCTAAGTCTGACATACCAATTTGTGTTTTGATACGTTGTAATAAAATATTATGATCGAGGGTATCGAAAGCAGCGCTAAGATCGAGGAGCAGCAACATAGATGACGCATCAGAATCCATCGTTAGCAATAGATCATTAGTCATTTTTGCGAGGGCTGTCTCCGTAGAGTGATTTGCCCTGATATACAAGAGAACAAATACCCAGAACACCTTGCAGGGCTAGAATATACAACACCTCAACCGGCGCAAGTAGGGAGGGTGGGGGCGTGGGGGGTTGGTGGTAGCAGGGGTGTGTATATCGTAGCCCGGAAGAGTTAGGTCTGCATGGGATTCTGGGTAATTGTTTTAGTGTGTTTATGTTGTGTTACGATGCGGATGTTCTCCCAAAATGTGTTTTTCATTCTTGTTTGGTGTGGGTTCACAGTCTGGAACATATTCGTAACAGTGTTAAAGATTTTTTTTACGGCCACCCTTAGTGTGACGTGTGTAGCTGTTGATCAAATATATCTTGCAAAAACACACGTGCGTCTCACATGGCCAGATGCAACATACAACTGGGTAGTGATGGGATCGGCAGTTCTTTTGACTGTACTGTATCACTAAAATAATTTCCTTAAATTGAGTCGTTCAAAAAATGTGTTTACCGAACACATTACTTGAGTCAACATTAGCCGTTAGCTTGGAGAACGAATGGAGAACAGATGCCAATGGCATGAAACATATCCCCGTGACGGGAGGAGAATCACTCGCGGCATTGGGGCAAGCAAAGCAGAGCAGAGAGCGAGAGCGTTGTCGTTCACTGACTGATTCATGTCGTTAATCCACAGTGAAGGAATCGTTCGCTCAGTCCCTCCCCCCGCCCACATGAGTAGCTGGCTGCGTCGTTCGCCGACGTCGAGGGTTCAGTGAGTCACAGAATGCGCCAGTTCCACTCATACAGGCATGGTCGCGGCGGAGCTCAACTGTACTCAGAAAGGAGCGAATCAGTTCATGAAGTGATTCGGTTCAGTACGTTCACTCAAAAGATTTGTCTGTTCGAACGAATCATTCGCGAACGACACAACACTACAAGCGCCGTTCATATTAAACTTGCGGGCCGCACGAACATTAAATTGTCATATCAAAGGGCTGGCCGCATAATAACGTCTCGCGGGCCGCAATTGGCCCACGGGCTGCATGTTTGAGACCCCTGGTCTAGTGTATAGAAAAGCGCTATATAAATCTAATCCATGATTATAGCTGTGTACTATTGTGTGGGTGGGGATCCTACTTTGGAAATAATTTGTACCTCTTTCACAGATCACATTTAGTTCCCCTTAAAATATTCCCATGTTGTACATTGGATAAAGTGAAAATTCCTATAACTTTCTGTCTGTAAAATACATATTTTTATTAGCATTTTTGTAATCTATTAACATTTTAAGATTAATATCCAAAAATATACATTCTTAATAAATGACCGTAGAATAAGCGTGCATCAGATTGTGGAGTCATAGTCTAATGACTCAGCATTTACAGTTTATGTATCCAATTTTTTGTGTGGCCAAACACGCATCAGTGGCTTAGTGACATAAGTGCATGCGTTGGCGCAAGTTAGCAGGAGAGGGCGGCTGCTGTTGATATGACAGATAGTTTTCAAGTCAAGTCAATTTTATTTATATAGCACGTTTACAACAACTTTTAAGTTGAACCAAAGTGCTTTACAGGTTTTGGCATGGTTTGCATGGCAGAAAATGACCAGTTTTGCTAGATAAATGGTTTTTACTAATGTTTTTGGTGTGGTTACGGTCGACAAACAGTTTTGATCAATAAAGTGATCGATGGAATTCCTGTTCTCTTTGAAGCGTCTCGACAGACATAACAATAATTGAACAGTGTTGACGAACATTGTTTTATCTGTGGCTGCTTGTTGTCACCGGTCACTCTGATGCATTGCAAAATTCTACAGAATAAATTGTTAGGTGTTAAGTTTGTCTAAAGTTCAAATTGGATTTGATTTTGTGTGGGGCATAGATTTGCTGTACGCAGGACACGTGAGCAGTGCACAATTGTACAGACGCACACCTTCGAGAAATTGTTGCCGTGTCCCCAGGGTGAAAGTCTAAAAGAGTAAGATGTCTGTGCCAGTGTGGAGGGACAAAGGGCAAAAGGACACATCCCTATTAAATACAACCAACCACCAACCGAGTAAGCAATAAACATGTATCTGTTCAATCACTCACAATGACAATCAACATGGGAGAAGAGAACAAATTGCCCTGTGTCAGTTAATCATTATGAGGTTTTTACTTACGCAATTTTGTTGACAGTTGCATCCTCAATATCATCTGAAAGAGAGCAAAGTGATTTTTTTTTAAACATTAGGCTTAACCAACAAGAACTTTGAAAATATAAATATGAATGCAACTACATTGTGCTGAAAAAGTGATACAAAGCATTTACTTGAAACTACAAATCCTAAATTTGAAGGTGCTGAATTAATTTCCACCTATGCCGTGACCAAAATGCACATAAATGTATGGGGTGGGAAAGAAGGAAAAAAGCAGATGTCCCTGGCCTCAGGTGTGTGATTTAAGGTTTTTTTGGTACATGACTTTCGTCACCAGAAATGTTGATACACAAATACAAAAAAAACGACACTCAATGTTCCAATACTTAGATGCACTTCATACAATCATAAAACATTAGATTAAAAATATAAAATTAGATTACGAATATAAAAAAAAGGTATGAAGAGTGATATTTGAACGTGTTTGAACAGCTCTGTGCACAGCACTGTAATTTTTTTTAACGTACCCATGTTGGCATTTTATTAAACATTGACTCCATCAACTTCAGAGTATAATGTTGCTCATCATTTAGCTGCAGGCTGAAACTGCATCGCATTTGATTGTGCAAAGCAATACACATTGTAGTCCACCTAACCACAGCAGAGCAGAGAGACTTTGCTTGCTGGACAGCAAACATCTGCTTTAAATGAAAGCCAGTTATTGGATTTGTTACATAACCGCTAGCTCTGTAAGCCCAAAAAATGCCAACAGGATTTTGACAACATAAACTAAATAAAAAACATGGACATTCAAATCTATAAAGATTAATTTAAATAGTTGTTTGCAAGAAAACAATGAATGTTTAAATGTTGAATTAAAAATAACAGTTTGCCATCTTTTCACAATAGTTTTGTTTTACTGTTGAGGAAACCTGCAAAGGGATCTTTTATATGACCAAGGCAGTAAATATGGGTGACAACAAGTTGGCATGTAACGTGTTTTATACACTCAATGAAAGTATGTTGTTGTCATAGTGAAAAGGAGCCTGAAGCTACAACATTGTTTGTCTTGGAACAACATTCGTCCCCGCCCCTTCCCTGTCTTGATCCACAGGGATACTGCCTGGAGATGTAGTTGCATGTCACGATATTGCTCCATGTCCCGAGACATGCAATGATGCAATGTAAACATAGGTTAAAATAACATTCATGCAAACATTGCAGAGTGCCATAAATAAATATTTTCAACTTTTAAAAAAATGTTTACAATGGTAGTTTTTTTTCCTGGGCCTTTTGATGAATGTTGTAATGTGTGGAAAATGAGAAGTCATAGGTAACAGGCTCTATATCAAAGATCTTCAACAGGTGGTCCACAGACGTACTACAAGGAGGGTCATAATATATTTAGTTGACAGGACTTTTTCATGTATATTATTGTTCCACAAATTAAAATGTTTTTAAATACACAACATTGATCCAATACACTGTAATGTTTATAAATGTCATTGGCATGGACAACCCTACTCACTGTACCTTGCAGTTTTAAAATAAAAACATAAAACAACTATATTTTATTCATGTTAGCATTTAAATTACAACTTTAGCATCCAGGCACCAATTAGTGCAGTAGTGGCCAACGAGCAATTGATTCTCTTCCGACAAGTGATTTTTCCCAGACATAAAGACCAGTGGTGGTCAACAAAGTCAAAATGGCTGTTGTACAGCAAGCAGTACGCGCATGAAGTACAAAAGGGGCCTGTATATATTCCTGCAAGAAGCAGTTATGAGCAAAAAAATCCAACTATGCAATGGAATCAATCCTTATACTTTTGAAAAAAAAAAAAAAAAAAGGTCTAAGTGATAAAGGGTTATTTGCCGGTGGAGTTCCCAAACATGTCGAACTATTGTGCACCAGACATTCTACACAACAAAAGAGATGGAAACATGAAAAAGCATGGAGGGCTACAACTTTTTATTGTGAGTTTGTGTCAAGGAAATTGGTATCAAGACTCTACCGAATAAATATGCATAGTATTTGCTTGGGTAAGGTTCCATTTCATTATTTAACTTTGTGTCTACTGCCATGTTTATTGCTTACCCTTCCTGTTGCACGCATCGTTTAAGAGTTTGTGGGTTTTCCCGTCTATATCAAAATACAACAATAGAAGTCAACATTTTGTGTGAACTGAAAGCTAAATCTATGATCGTTTCCTTTGGTGAAAGCTTATAAATCTTTTAGGTTTTCACATTTGATTTCTTTTATTTAGACTTGCTGAGTTGGTGCTTTACGAAACACCTGTGGCAAAAATGTGTCTTGAGACATACAATATCAAGACAACACTTATATGGGAAACACTAAATATGAACAACACAAACACGACAACACTAAAAATTAAAAGTATATCAAACAAACCTTTAACAGAGTGGTCACTAAAAACTTCTGCATTAGGGGAATGGTAATTTTGCGATACTTTTTTATAAAATCTTGCACTCTTCAGCCATTCTTGATTACCTCTCGAGGAACTTTGAAGAAACATTTATAACATAGGGCATTTTTCTTCCAGTAAGGCTAAAAGGTACGTAGTACCCATTGTGAACAGACGCTGGCTAGACCACCACGTGTATTCAATGAGCCGGACATGACGTAATTTTGAATCCAAGCAATTGGCGGGCCAGTTGCCAGCTACTGTAGCAATTTGCGGGCCAGTTGCTAGCTAGCAATTAACGTGCAAGTCGCCAGCAAGCGATTAACGCGCCAGTCGCCCGTTCGCGATTAGCAAGCTATTTGCCAGGTAGCCATTACCAGCACTACTGCTATTATTTGTATGTTTTAGTATTGCACTATAACAAGGTGGCTTTGACAAATTTTATATAAAACTCTATGTATAAGTAGGGGGTCACCGGTCCATCAGTGTGGGGGTATTTGGCCTGGACAACATTGAAGACCCCTGCTCCATATTTAACATTGCTACTAATAGTGTCGCTACTGTTCAACACAAGTTCAGGTGTTCTTTTGTAAGCACCAAGAGCATTAAAACAAACTTTGAATTGAAATTTCAACTTGGGTGTCAAGAAGCAGCCCAGTTTATTGACCAAAAGTCTCTCTGGTGCTCTTACCAAAAGTGAGAATCTGTTGGTAAGTGGATAGATTTGCCAACAAGCAATGGATTCCCCTCCCCCACTACATTTGTTGTGTTTTGCACAATAGCCCTACCACAATCTAGCCATACAGATTGAAGGTTTTATAACCCACTTCCTCCCCTATTGTGCCCGATTGATCAGGAATGACTAGAAATTACATTGCTGCCACATAATTCAAAAAGAAAAAGGCCTGACATACCTGTGATAAACTCAGCAGTCTTCTTGAAGCGTGCAAGTATGAGGTAGGAAACAATGTACAGGCATGTAAACAGGAGTACACAGATCTGTGTATGACAGAGAAAGCAGATTAAGATTTAGTGAGGCACATCAATTTGAAAGTGAAGCAAATAATACGGAACAGCCTATACTGTAATTGAATATACAAGATTGTTACTTGACTTATGGGTTTTATTTTGATCATGGTTTGTTTTGGACATGCTTAAGTGCATTTAGGAACATTGAAGGGAATAAGCGGTAGAAATGGATGGATGGATTGATGGGGCAATATTACATTTACACAACTTAAGAAAGAAGACAAGGAAGCAGCAGAGTTATCCCTTTCTATTCTCCGGGTTTATTAGTTATAATTATTTCAGTGCTAGTACTTTCTGTGTTTAGGTGTTACCATTTTCTAGTAAGGCTAGAAAAGAGAATGTGTAGAAAAAAACATATCGTAGTAAGAAGAAAACGTGTTGAAAAAAACTAAAGTACTAATATACAAAATAGAAATCGGGGAGAAAAAAAGTGTTACTGTTAAAAATAAAGATCATCCATCCATCCATTTTCTACCGCTTATTCCCCTTTGGGGTCGCGGGGGGCACTGGCGCCTATCTCAGCTACAATCGGGCAGAAGGCGGGGTACACCCTGGACAAGTCGCCACCTCATCGCAGGGCCAACACAGATAGACAGACAATCAATTTTTATTTATACAGCCCTAAATCACAAGTGTCTCAAAGGGCTGCACAAGCCACAACGACATCCGTGGTACAAAGCCCACATAAGGGCAAGGAAAAAACTCACCGCAGTGGGACGTCGAAAGATTAAAAAAAATTGTTGAGTGAATTAAAAAGTGACTAAACTATTACCATAAAAAAAAAATCATAAACAAAATTTACAATATCATTATGCTTTTTTACAACATCCACATTCCCCACAGCTTAGCATTTTAGAATAAAATAACATCTCTTTTATTGTATCTATACAGTCGTTGCATGTTTATTGTATAGCTCGGTTGGTAGAGCGGCCGTGCCAGCAACTTGAGGGTTGCAGGTTCGAATCCCGCTTCTGCCATCCTAGTCACTGCCATTGTGTCCTTGGGCAAGACACTTTACCCACCTGCTCCCAGTGCCACCCACACTGGTTTAAATGTAAAAATTAGATATTGGGTTTCACTATATAAAGCGCTTTGAGTCAATGGAGAAAAAGTGCTATATAAATATACTTCACTTCACATTGGTTACAGGCCTGGTCGTGGTTAACACATTTCTATGACGGAAGCACGGCCAGCAGGTGTCCGTGTCCGTGCCCCATCACAAGAAGTGAAGGAGAGGAAAAAAGCCTAATTCAGCAATTTTGGATGAGCTTAGGGATGGCTATATTGCAGTGGTCCCCAACCACCGGGCCATGGCCCAGTACCGGGCCATGGCTCGATTGGTACCGGGCCGCAGAAGAATTTATTAATTAAAAAAAAAAAAAAAGAAATTAATTTTTTTTTTTTTGTATTTTTTTATTAAATCAACATAAATAAACACAAAATACACTTACAATTAATGCACCAACCCAAAAAACGTCCCTTTTTCATGACAAAAAACAAAACAAAAAAAATCCTTTAAAGATTTCAATAAGTGGTGGGAAAATTAAGCCAAATTTATGACACACATCATTTAAGAAACAAAAGGGAGCGGCATTTACCTCATGACTTAGTGAAGGGTGGTGAAAAGAAAAGTACAACTCGTTTATAAGATCACAGTTAGTGTAACACACTCAGGAAAAATATTTGTATTATTTTGTGATTCTTTTGTGCTAAATGTTAGTGTTAACTGCACAACTGTGCCATAGAAATTTACAAATGACACGTTGGGCACAGTAAAAAAAAATACACACGTTGGGGTGGAGCCCCTCCCCTTTTGAGGGGACATGATGCTTGACCCACTTTAAGAATGGTGACAAATACAAAGGAGACATCTGTCAAATTTGCATGGTAGGTTAACAGTACCCTTTAGTTCACGCTATTGAACGTCAAAGTCACCAAATGTACCGTTTGTGTGTCACGCCTCGCTGCAAAATGTACTATGACTTGCTTGTCATATGTTCATCTGGAGCTCTTCTTACCAGGCAAAGGGTGTGGACCATCAGTGGCTCCTTCCTCTACTTACATCACTCTAGTCATGTTTGTCATTTGCACCCACTCTGCCTAGGAGATAATGTTTTCAATTATGTGTTTATTATGTGCTTTACTGTTTGTGTGTCTCAATATGCAAAAATTATTTGATCCGTTGTGTAAACGGAATAAGAGAAAAAACCATTAGGTTTTGGTGCTGATTAACATCCACACCTGCACAGAAAAGTACAGTTCTAATTGCTTTTTATGTACTTATTGAATTTTTTTTTTTTTTTTTAAAAAGGTAGCAAGGACCACAACTACCCAACTTTATGGAGAAGTAGGGCAGAGGCCTTATCAACTAAATTGTTCTAGGGGGCACATTTTTTGAAAGCCAAGGACCAGGTACCAGACCTTTCAGGTTTAATCGAATCGTCTCTCCTGAAATCGTAATCGTAAGGTGCCCAAAGATTCCCACCTCTACTCATTACGACAGCACTTTTGATAAGGATGTTAAACGTTACTCAAGTCTGTCTGCCCATCTTTGGCAACATTGCCATTAGTCATCAAAACAAGAAAGATGGATACCTACACTGGCCAAGAAAAGGTCATAACAAATGTAAACCCCACAGGACAATATCAATGAACAACATAACTTTGAGCTACAGCCTGATTGCAAAAGCCTCAATAAATAAACACCACGACACAATAATATAAAGTTGCAACTAGGGATGTCCCATAAAATCGGACTGCCGATATTTTCGGCCGTATTATCGGCCAATAAATGCTTTAAAATGTAATATTGGAAATTATCGAAATCTCTTTCAAAAAGTAAAATGTTTTACTTTTTAAAACGCCGCTGTGTACATGGACGTAGGGAGAAGTACAAAGCGCCAATAAACCTTAAAGGCACTGCCTTTGCATGCCGCCCAGTCACATAATATCTACGGCTTTTCACACACACAAGTGAATGCAACGCATAGTTATTCAACAGCCATACAGGTCACACTGCGGGTGGCCGTATAAACAACTTTAACACGATTACAAATATGCCCCACACTGTGAACCCACACCAAACAAGAATGATAAACACATTTCGGGAGAACATCCGCACCGTAACACAACATAAACACAACAGAACCAATACCCAGAACCCCTTGCAGCATAACTCTTCCAGAACGCTACAATATACACCCCCCGCTACCCTGTACCCTCCCACCTCAACCCTGCCCACCTCAACCTTTTCATGCTCTCTCAGGGAGTACATGTCCCGAATTCCAAGCTGCTGTTTTGAGGCATGTTAAAAAAATAATGCACTTCGTGACTTCAAAAATAAAAATGGAAGTGCCGCGTTGGCATTTTTTTCCATAACTTGAGTTGATTTATTTTGGAAAACCTTGTTACATTGTTTAATGCATCCAACGGGGCATCACAACAAAGTTAGGCATAACAATGTGATACTTCCATGACTGTATGTATCGGTTGCTATCGGAAACGGTAATTAAGAGTTGGACAATATCGGAATATCAGATATCGGCAAAAAAAACATTATCGGACATCTCTAGTCGCAACACAACTTCAGTCAACAAAAGGACGCGTATAATAATGAATATGTTTATTACAAAATGTAAATAAAATTAAAGTGCAAATGAAAACACGGCTTCACCACTTTAGTCATATTTTTTGTACTTAAACTTCTCTGCTCCAGACTTCTTCTGTTTGAGATTGTCATTACTGCCACAAGTGGTGGAAAAGTGTATTACAATTGACAGACCACAGCTGACGAACAGATACTTTTTAGCGGCCTTCTAGGAAGCGCTCGTAGCCCGATAATGGGCCCTGGCCCTACGGCTAAGAAAAACTGCTCTATACAACAGGAGTTCTATAGTGTTTCTAGGAATTTTCTGCAAAAATGTAAAGTCTCTCCTAAGTTTTGAGCTGCACTGGGGGCCGGGGCAGGTCTGGTGTTATTCCCGGGCCGGATTTTAAAATAAGCAATGCAACCGAACAAACTGGACACCATTTAAATTAAGGATTGTTTAATTAGAGTAAGTGCTCCATGCTGCGCTCAAGCTCTTGCACAATTAAAGGAAAACAGACTCACTCAAAAAAATGTGTGCAGTGCATGCGTGCCAGTGAAAGGACAGGGAGGGAGGGTTAACATGATAATTTGTACCAGTTTAAGTGTGCCCTAAATTATCCCTGCATTCCCTACCAAATAGTTGGTCAAGGATTGTTCATCCTTGCCAATGGGGTCCCCATTTACCTAAGTGGTTAAGTTAGGCCATGTTGCAGTCTTAGCCAAGTTTTTACCATCCACCAAAAAAAATCCACCCAACCAGCCAGCATAAATACGCTTTGCCACTGTTGAGAAAATGACCATTGATGTTTGAGGAGAGCACAGTTGGAATCAGCAGGGTAACTAATTAAAATCACACATATAAAAACCACTCAAAAGCGACAATTATCTCAGGTTGGAGTGATGAAGGCAAAATGCATGTAAGAATATCAGCCAAGAATGTGACAAATGTGCAAACTCCACATGGAAAGATCAGCCAGTTGGCATTCAGTCTCAGAACTTGTAAGTGCGAAGCAATAGGCAACAAGGATATTAACTTCCTGGAATGAAGCTCAGCTAAAATGGTTTCAGACTGAAGCGGGAAGTAATTTGGACTTATTTTTCTGCAAGTAAAGCACAAATAGTCACCAACATACAATATACACACAACCTGTTAAAAGATGCGATAGGATAAGATAGATAAGATAAGCTTCAACCCAATTTATCCCACATGAACAGAACCCTGGCACCTGGAACTTGGCTGAAATTAAAATATTCTACTCGCTGACAGTTTTCAGGCACATACTATACACAGACCACTACTGTATTGTAGCTTAGAATAGAATAGAGTTTTATTGTCATTATTGCAGTGAACATGTTCAAAGAACAACGAAATTGGAGCAGCTTCCACTATGACGTAAAAGATGACGTGGTCGATCAAATGATTTGTTGCAAAACTGGCTACTGTCGACCGTAACCCCACCAAAGCAACCCAAAAAATATTTTTCCACACACTCACTCAGCTGGGCAATATTGCCTTAAGTCTATGTTGCGATATATAGTACAGATTCTTGTGATAATGATCAAATTTACTATATATTACTTGGCAAATACAGCTTGCCAGTATACTAGTGACAGTGGGGCCATGTCAATGGACATGGTCCATATGACATAATCATATAATTACATAATCAGCGATACATACATTTTCTCTAAAAAGGTTTAAAAAAAATCTTATACAGAAATAAAATAAAGCCTTCATTATTAATTAGTATTAACATGTTTGTTCCTAATTGTTTCTGCTTATTGTACAATGTACTTTGTTGAGAATGTTTCAAGTATCTACTTTCCCAATTCACTGACACGTTCCCAGCCAAAGAAGCATTCAGACGTCACAAACTCAACACTACACATTGCTGACAGTGACAGGTCACAATAGTATCAAGCCTACCATATTATCTGCAAAAAGCTGAAAATCTTAGGTAAAACCAGTTATATGTGAAGGATTTTGTTAGCAATTATTTCGGAATAAGCAAAATAAGATGTTTGTTTTGTATGAAACTTGCTAAAACAAACATCTGAGAAAACAGTAGGTCATGTTGGTATAAATAAGTCTAAATTAGGCACTTTATATTACACTTTCTGTAATGAGAGCAGCTTTTTGTTGAAGCAAATGGCTTGTTCTGTGTGATATCGTTTTATTCAATTTAATGGATGCTGACAAATCTACCCCGTTTAAAAGAATAATCCATTATGGGGAAAAACGCATAGATAACTGTGATAAATACAATAATCAAAATTACTATAAATAATTTAACAGGCATTCTTCATTTTAGTGACATTATAAAATGCAACACTGGCACATATATTGAAGTGGGAAGGGGTTGCTAAGATGTGGGTCATTTTCTTTTTGAGAAACAATACATTGACACATTTTCCCTCTTGTTTGTTGACCCACTAGCACAGTGTCTGCTCATTTTAACTTACTGTACAGTAGGGGTACAGCTATTGATTATTGTGCTTGAATCTTAAAGCAAAACAAAAATTGTAGACAGCTTGACGCTCAAAATACTGGTATGTTAAGGTACCACTGTATTTTAAAATTGTACAAATACACTGTCAGTATGTTGACATGAACCATATTACTGCCGTAGTTCCTTATTCCTGTGTTTTCCCACTTCATTGTGAAGTTTGAATTTACAATGGCTTTTATTTGATCGTTTCAAAATGTGTGCGTCAGAAACACGATGGGGTTATTTTGTTGAATTTGGTTAGTTAAACACAAAATAAGAAACAACACACCAGATGCAAATCCAAGTATACGTTGCACATTGGGATGCTCACGGCTGACAAACTCCACTGAAGTTTATGTTTTTGATATGGATGGCCCAATCCTATGTTTTAACCTCAGATTTGTTCTGATTTCAAGTCCTGATCTGATAATATGGCAACTTATAAAAGAGCTGAAATTTTTTTTATAGCAAGCCCCTAAAGTAAAAGCAATAACACATTTTTATAAAGCTTATCTTGTTCAAATTTGATTTTTTTTTAGTAATGTTGTAAAATCAAATGTATGGCATTGAATACTACATACAATGTGTTTAACAAAATAAAGTGGATAGAGCAGAGTAAACAAAATCGGCTCCCGTTTAAATCATTTAGGTTATCCACTCAAAGCCTTCCTGTATCCAGAAACTTACTCCCCAAATTTGTAAACAACAAAATTAGCAAAAAAAAATATTTTGTAATAAGAACAAGATACGAATGCAGCTGGGATAGGCACCAGCACCCCAAAGACCCCAAGAGTGTCAAGCGGTAGAAAATGGATAGATTGGTGAAAGACTGTACATGACATGTTTAGGGCAGCGTGGCTTGGCTGGAAAAGCAACCATGCACCAGCAACTTGAGGGTTCCAGGTTGGATCCATGCTTCTGCCATCCTAATCACTGCAGTTGTGTCCTTGGGTAAGATACATTACCCACCTGCTCCCAGTGCCACCCACACTGGTTTAAATGTAACTTAAGATAATGGGTTTCACTATGTAAAGCGCTTTGAGTCACTAGAGAAAAGCCCCAAATAAATATGTCACTAGAATTCATGAATCTAATCACTTTAGTATTCTTTACAAACCCCATTTCCATATGAGTTGGGAAATTGTGTTAGATGTAAATATAAACGGAATACAATGATTTGAAAATCCTTCTCAACCCATATTCAATTGAATTCACTACAAAGACAAGATATTTGATGTTCAAACTCAAACTTTTTTTTATTTTTGCAAATAATAATTAACTTAGAATTTCATAGCTGCAACACGTGCCAAAGTAGTTGGGAAAGGGACGAACTGTATTTTGTGACAGTGGTTTTCTGAAGTGTTCCTGAGCCCATGTGGTGATATCCTATAGAGATTGATGTCGGTTTTTGATACAGTGCCGTCTGAGTAATCGAAGGTCACGCTCATTCAATGTTGGTTTCCGGCCATGTCGCTTACATGGAGTGATTTCTCCAGATTCTCTGAACCTGTTGATGATATTATGGACCGTATATGTTAAAATCCCTAAATTTCTTGCAATTGCACTTTGAGAAACGTTGTTCTTAAACTGTTTGACTATTTGCTCAAGCAGTTGTGGACAAAGGGGTGTACCTCGCCCCATCCTTTCTTGTGAAAGACAGAGTATTTTTTGGGTAGCTGTTTTTATACCCAATCATGGCACCCACCTGTTCCCAATTAGCCTGCACACCTGTGGGATGTTCCAAATAAGTGTTTGATGAGCATTCCTCAACTTCATCAGTATGTATTGGCACCTTTCCCAACTTCTTTGTCACGTGTTGCTGGCATCAAATTCCAAAGTTAATGATTATTTGCGAAAAAAATGTCTTTATCAGTTTGAACATCAAATATGTTGTCTTTGTAGCATATTCGACTGAATATGGGTGGAAAATGATTTGCAAATCATTGTATTCCGTTTATATTATTTACATCTAAAACAATTTCCCAACTCATATGGAAATGGGGTTTGTATATAATAATATTACACTTGATATCGACATCTGGATTGATCACCCCCTACTTTACATTGAAGCTAGTATTTAGCTTCTTGTGTCATCCTGCTCGGTGTGCGTGTGTATAGGATGCTTACCCATTCCATTTTCTATCGTCCTCCAGTAATTTGGAGGATACTTAGCTTACTTTCTGCCATGGTGGTAAGAATCTTAGAAATGTCTTTGCACTGTGGATTAATTTTAACTTGGTCACAAATTCAAGCCGGTTTCCGGCAAGACGCGCAGCACATTTACACGCACTTCATACAGCATGTGTCTAACAAGGAATCTAGAAAATGTAATAGTGTCACCTTGAGTGTGCTAGCCTTTGGAAGGCCTTTTCCATGCGAGTACAATCTTTAGTTCTGAAAACACTGAGATCCCGAGCCCAGTCGATTGTCGATCAGTTAAAAAAGGCAAATATCTGTCGTGAGCCGTTCCCATGATCCGACCAGCTCGAGTTTTTAGCAAACTTGTGTCCCTCATATGTTTGAGGCCTCGAGAAATTAATCATTGTTTCAATACACTTGGCAAGAAAGCTTAATTTCTTCAAGAAGTCACTACTACTGGGAGCCTGGAATGCGCAAAGAAACCCCACTCCAATAATCGATCGAAGCGGATGCAGTAAATGCCTGAAGAATCTAATTTGCAATCAAATAGTATGCAACATTAAGACATTTATTATTGAGAATAAACTTATTTTAAAAAGGTATTTTTTGGGTACATTGATGTTAGAAAATTTGACTTGTTTTTGAAAGTCTTGACAAGCCAAATTTTCTTGTTCTATTGGCAGATAATTTTGCCTCGTTCAAATAAAATACCCCTAATTTTTGTATTTGTTTTTCTTGTTTTTGATCACTGACTTTTTGCAGTGCAGTAGGGCATAAATGTGTTCCTATATAGTATTTCTCCAGCAATGATCATGTTGTGACAGAAATGATGGTATTTTGAGAGGTAATCAAGTCGGGCAGCACGGTGAAAGAGGGGTTAGTGTGTCTGCCTCACAATACGAAGGTCCTGAGTAGTCCTGGGTTCAATCCCGGGCTCGGGATCTTTCTATGTGGAGTTTGCATGTCCTCCACCTGACTGCGTGAGTACCCGGAGCTTCCTCTCACTTCCAAAGACATGCACCATGGGATAGGTTGATTGGCAACACAAAATTGGTCCTAGTGTGTGAATGTGAGTGTGAATGTTGTCTGTCTATCTGTGTTGCCCCTGCGATGAGGTAGCGACTTGTCCAGGGTGGTAGCTGAGATAGGCACTAACGCCCCCTGTGACCCCAAAAGCGAATAAGCGGTAGGAAATGGATGGATGGATCATTCAAGTCGGACATCACTGAAAGCCTAAGTGGTAAACAAACTGCACTTAAATACCAGTGCACTATAGCCCGGAAATTATAGTATATGCATTTTCAAAAAGGGCTTATTTCAACTGATTAAATGTAGTAATTTGATTTTGTTTAGTGCACACTGTGTGTCTTAACCATGACAGATCACAAAAAAGTGCAGTGCTAGTGTACCTTTGGGGTTAAAGGTCACAACACGTATGTCTCGCTGTAACTGTTGTACTGAAGTTCAACACGAGCTGTTACACAATTTTCAAAGGACTCATTAAAACGATAAAAAACTAAAAAAATGCAAACATAGAAAAATAGCAGGACGAGTTTAAAATAGAATATGGATTGATCACTTCAGTCCGCAGCTGCATCTGCGCACTGATTAACAGGAGCCAGTCCTTCAATTTCCAACCTTGAGTCGCGTTTATGTGGCATTTCAGTGCATTAACTATTCCAAATGAGCTACTCAGACTTAGTCCCCTGGATGGAATAAAAATGGTTATGAGTAAGAAATAGAACCTTACGGGTGATACCGCCTTGTTGTTTACTAATCATGCATGATGGTAGACTCTTCAGTTAAGGCAGCACTTACTATCGTCTCCCGGACACGGTTGTGGAAAAGTTGCTCCCTCACCGACACGTCATTCGTTTCCATCCTCCGACAACATAACAACAACGTCTGGCTTTAAAGCACCGGAGAAGAATTTGTCAAAACGTTAAAAACAAAAACATTTTTGCCAGGAATGCCGCGGACATCCAGCTGAGGCTGTGAGCTAGCATGATGCTACGCTCAGTCAGTTAAGAAGCCAGGGAGGCGGGGCTAAGGGGCGGGGCTTACGCGCGGGAGAGGAAGGCCACGAAAGAGCCTCAGGTAGCCTGTCAAATGTGTCTATCATCTCCATGGTTCAAAGTCTCAGTCATCTCCAATGCAGAAAGGTATGTTTTGACTTCATACTAAACATACCAGGGAAGGTAGTCTCATACTGAAAGGTCTACTGTATGTTATGCAAGCATACGAAAGCAGTACAGTATTTCACTTATGCTGCTTACATTTCTCCTAAAGCTTTTTTGTGCAATAGACTGCAGTGGTCCCCAACCACTGGACAGGGGACCAGTACCGGTCCGTGACCCATTTGCTACCGGGCCGCAGAGAAACATTAAATAATTTATAAACGAATGCATTTTCTTCGACTTAACTTTTGCCTGTCCCACGAGACACACCCATAAACTGGTTTATAGATTGATTGAGTGAATGTAGTCTGTCTATCTGTGTTGGCCCTGTGATGAGGTGGCGACTTATCCAGGGTGTACCCTGCCTTCCGCCCGAATGCAGCTGAGATAGGCTTCAGCACCCCTTGCGACCCCAACAGGGACAAGCGGTAGGAAATGGATGGATGATTGATTGAGACTTTTATTAGTAGATTGCACAGTACAGTACATATTCCGTACAATTGACCACTAAATGGTAACACCAGAATACGTTTTTCAACTTGTTTAAGTCGGGGTCCACGTTAATCAATTCATGGTAGATGTACAATAAAACTCCTCATAGGAAGTTCCATCCATCCATTTCCTACCGCTTGTCCCTATAGGAAGTTGCCATTTGTTATAACTTTGTGACATTATACAATGCACATTAATGAAAATATATAAAATAGAAATGTGACAGATTGTAGCCCCCAGCAGGTTGATGGTAGCCTGCTAGTGATCTCATTGCAAAGAAATAAGCCCATAACTCCCACTAATTCTGCATTATAGTGAGTTGTATTTTTCACGCACTTATTATTGCTGTATTTATCGGGCAAAAGTGGAAAGCTGGTCCTTGAAAATAATGTGTCAGAATATTTGTATGTAAGTTATCACAAAACTTTCTGATGCCATGAGTTCCCAGCGAGCAGACAAAAGCCATCTTTGATCTTACCAATCAAAAGGCTTGTAAAACTCCACTGTGTACGATGGGAAGCAACATGAGGGTGTCGGTTTCTTTAATCTATTGCGATCCACAGGAAGATCATGTCTTGATTTGAGATCTACAAAGCGGAGAGGAAGCAAGACCTGACCCCCCCGCCCCTCTGTTTTGTGGCCGAGGGCAACGGATGTTTACGACCCCCCCATCCTTTAGAAACAGCTGTTATCATGTAATCAGGGAAAGTCCAAATAAAAGAGGAGGCGTGCAACCTTTCGTCAGAGCATGGTGAAAGACTGTACAAAGAGTACAGCCCAGACGTTGCTCCTCATTGAGCAAAATTGAATCCTGTGTCTGGTTAATTCCTTGCTTCTTGTCTGTTTAATAGACATCATCAGTGTTTGAACCTGACATAATGCCTACATTAAACCGGTCCGTGGTGCAAAAAAGGTTGGAGACACCTGCAATAGAGCATACCTATTTGGCTTGTATAGAAGATACCCAGATTTTTACAGTACAGTATTTCAAATACTCTTTTACAATATCCACCCCTATATATGACTAGCCTTAATTTTCATGACTTGATTTTGTAAAAATATTTTCAAAGACAAAAAAAATCAACAAATAAAAATTGTTTATGATCTTTCTTTAATAACATTTTCTCTATAAGTAAAAAACGAATCAACAGCATTGCAATAAAACAGTGGTGCAATTAAGTAAGTCAGATTCTCTTGTGCATGTGAGTGACAGGCAGAAAAGCTCTTGCTTGGTGCCATGAAAATGTCTACGCCAGGTGTAAGCAACCTGCAGTTCCAGAACGCATGCAAATCTTAAAGTCTGCTTGGAGTGGCTCTCTTTGAATAGCTTTGTGTTTTTTTCTAATGCTTTTGGGGACATTTGAAGAGTTCTGTAAGTGCTAACAGTGTGTAAGGCTGTGAATGTGTACAGGTTGAGTCCTGACTGGTGTATGGATAGGCGTGAGGAAGGATTAAAAAAAAGGAAAAAAATGCACTAGAGAAATGTTGGTTTCTCGAGCATGCAATCTCTGCAGTAAAGTAATTATGAATACATTATATTCAATAAAATAAAAAAAACATAATTTAATTGTCTTTTTATAATGATTCTATTGTGATTATTAAGTAAACAACACAAACAACAAAAAACAACAAGCACTCAGCAATTACTGAAAAGTCGTAATCATTTTTAAAGTAGGACTGCATAACGTTTGCACACTACACCAGTGGTCCACTACCCTTTGGGCAGGGCTATTTAACTAAAATATTATTGGGTTCACGTTTCAAGAAAGCTTAAGATCGGGAGGGCGGACATCTCCCTTTAGCATTCTCTGTAGTGAACATTTGTTTTTGCCTATTTTCTTTATCCGAGTTACACATTTCAGGACAAAATAGCCCTTTTATGTAAAATGCAAGTGTACGCTATACTGTAAGCTGGCCTTTAGATGCAAGGATCTGCCAATGTGCTTACACTGTTCCTAAGTTCTCTATGCAACAGAAGCACTCTGGAGTTTTAAGAAATGTTCTGCAAAATAAAAGTGTCTCTCACGTTTTGAACTAAACGGGTGGCTAGTTGAATAGCCCAGCCCTAGGGGTGTCCATGCGTACTGCAGGTGGGTAGTCAACATTTTTGGGTGATAAGACTTTTTTTCCAAGTATATGTTTTCATATTCCCCACAGTTTTTCCACAAATTTAATTTATTTCAAACACACATTAACGGTGTAGTTTAAAAATGACAGGAGCATGGCCACCCTACTCAGTGTATCTTGTTTAAAATAAAAAAATGAGTAAAAAATTGTATTACTATATTCATAATCGCATTTAAGATAGCTGGTGATTGGCACTCGAGTAACCAAATAGCGATTAGTGGCATATGCTACCAGTTAGCGATTAGCGCTTGAGTTTTCAGTAGGCGATTAACACGCTAGTTAACAGCTAGCTATAAGTGGTGCTGCATTATCTAAATACGGTAGGTTGTAAATTCGAACCCCGGCCGAATCATACCAAAGACTGTAAAAATGGGACCCATTACCTCCCTGCTTGGCACTCAGCATCAAGGGTTGGAATTGGGGGTAAATTCACCAAAAATGATTCCCGGCCGCAGCCATCGCTGATGCTCACTGCTCCCCTTACTTCCCAGGGGGTGATCAGGGGTGATGGGTCAAATGCAGAGAATAATTTCGCCACACCTTGTGTGTGTGTGACACTTACGTGACACTTGTGACGGTACTTTAACTTTAACTCAACAATAAGGTACCATTAGGACCAGTTTAATATAAAACTAAGACTGTCAAAAATAATCAGTTAACTCATGACTAGTCACAAGAAATTTGCAGATAAATAATGTAAATACGCACATTATTCATTCAATTTATTCTGAGCGCACATGCTCCTTTACCTTATCTGCAGATGTACCTAAAAGTTGTGGGCTTTGATCATGTCAGTTATCAGGTCGATGCATACGTTACCGCTAATATGAATGTGGAGACTCCGACTGGGTGCAGCACGGTGGTAGAGGGGTTAGTGAGCCTGCCTCACAATACGAAGGTCCTGAGTAGTCCTAGGTTCAATCCCGGGCTCGGGATCTTTCTGTGTGGAGTTTGCATGTTCTCCCTGTGAATGCGTGGGTTCCCTCCAGGTACTCCGGCTTCCTCCCATTTCCAAAAACATGCACCTGGGGATAGGTTGATTGGCAACACTAAATTGGCCCTAGTGTGTGAATGTTGTCTGTCTATCTATGTTGGCCCTGCGATGAGGGCGACTTGTCCAGAGTGTACACCGCCTTCCGCCCGATTGTAGAGATAGGCACCAGCGCCCCCCACGACCCCAAAGGGAATTAGCGGTAGAGAATGGATGGATTGATGGACTTAGACTGGTGTGCTTGCTGGCAAATTGCGCATCAAAATACAACTTGACAGGACTTCAGAATGAGTTGTTAGCAAGTTTTGACAACATTTAGAAAATGTTTGTGTATGACATTCTGTCAATAAAATTGCTTTGATGTCAAAAGATTGGGGTCTTTTTTTAGGTCAATCTAAATTATATAAGCAAGTGATTTACTGCGATTAATCAGAATTTATTCAAAATTATAATGTTTGATTAATTTGATTGAAAATATTAATCATTTAATTTAAATTATATAAGCAAGTTATTTAATGTGATTAATCACAATTCATCAATAGTAAAAATGTTTGATTGATATGATTGAAAATATTATTCATTTGACAACACTATTTAAAACACAATTTTATACAGGCTATATAAGTAGGGGGTCCCCACTCTATCTTTCCATTCGTTTGGGGGTCCTTAGCCTGGAAAACGTTTAAGACCCCTGCACAGCACTTCTGTTGTTGTAACTGGTAAAATAAAAAAAAATAAAAAAATGGATTTAGAGTTTTAAATGTTTATAAACTGTGCAATGTTTTGCTGCTATGGATTATTTTTCCGAGAGGAAAACAGGGAAAAATGCGACAGATGCAGCTTTGATTGATTGATTGATTGAAACTTTTATTGGTAGATTGCAGAGTACAGTACATATTCTGTACAACTGACCACTAAATGGTAAAACCCAAATAAGTTTTTCAACTCGTTTAAGTCGGGATGCACGTTAATCAATGCATGGTCCAAATATACAAACCCCGTTTCCATATGAGTTGGGAAATTGTTTTAGATGTAAATATAAACGGAATACAATAATTTACAAATCCCTTTCAACCCATATTCAGTTGAATAAACTACAAAGACAATATATTTGATGTCCAGACTCAGAAACTTTATTTTTTTTTACAAATAAAAATTAACTTAGAATTTCATGGCTGCAACACATGCCAAAGTAGTTGGGAAAGGGCATGTTCACCACTGTGTTACATCACCTTTTCTTTTAACAACACTCAATAAACGTTGGGGAACTGAGGAAACTAATTGTTGAAGCTTTGAAAGTGGAATTCTTTCCCATTGTTGTTTTATGTATGGATCTTCAGTCGTTCAACAGCTGCTGTCGTGGTTTACGCTTCATAATGCGCCACACATTTTCGATGGGAGACAGGTCTGGACTGCAGGCGGGCCAAGAAAGTACCCGCACTCTTTTACTACGAAACCACGCTGTTGTAACACGTGGCTTGGCATTGTCTTGCTGAAAAAAGCAGGGGTGTACATGATAACGTTGCTTGGAGGACAACATATGTTGCTCCAAAACCTATATGGACCATTCACCATTAATGGTGCCATCACAGATGTGTAAGTTACCCATGCTTTTGGCACTAATACACCCCCAGACCATCACCGATGCTGGCTTTTGAACTTTGCGCCTATAACAATCCGGATGGTTATTTTCCTCTTTGTTACAGAGGACACCACGTCCACAGTTTCTAAATATAATTTGAAATGTGGACTCGTCAGACCACAGAACACCTTTCCACTTTGCATCAGTCCATCTTAGATGAGCTCGGGCCCAGCGAAGTCAGCGGCGTCCCTTAGTGTTGTTGATAAATGGGTTTGGCTTTGCATAGCAGACTTTTAACTTGCACTTACAGATGTAGCAACCAACTGTAGTTACTGACAGTGGTTTTATGAAGTGTTCCTGAGCCTATGTGGTGATATCCTTTACACACTGATGTCTGTTATTGATGCAGTACCGCCTGAGGGATCAACGGTCCGTAATATCATCGCTTACGTGCAGATTTTTGTCCAGATTCTCTGAACCTTTTGATGATTTTACCGACCGTAGATGATAAAATCCCTAAATTCCTTGCAATAGCTCGTTGAGAAATGTTGTTTTAAAACTGTTCGACAATTTGCTTACAAATTGGTGACCCTCGCCCCATCCTTGTTTGTGAATTACTTAGCATTTCATGGAAGCTGCTTTTATACCCAATCATGGCACCCACCTGTTCCCAATTAGCCTGTACACCTGTGGGATGTTCCAAATAAGTGTTTGATGAGAATTTCTCAAATTTATCAGTATTTATTGCCACCTTTCCCAACTTCATTGTCACGTGTTGCTGGCATCAAATTCTAAAGTTAATGATTATTTGCAAAAAAAAAAACATTTATCAGTTTGAATATCAAATATGTTGTCTTTGTAGCATATTCAACTGAATATGGGTTGAAATTGATTTGCAAATCATTGTATTCCGTTTATATTTACATGTAACACAATTTCCCAACTCATATGGAAACGGGGTTTGTATACTATCAGCATAATACAGTCATCACAGAAGTTAATCATCAGAGTATATACATTGAATTTACATTATCTACAATCTGGGGGGTGGGGTGCGGACAGGGTTGGGGCCGGGGGGTTAGGTTGAGTTACTTTCAGCATATTTCAGTCATCAACCATTATATCATCTGAAAAAGGACATTGTAACAGTGTAGGTCTCACTTCGAAGGATACTGTAAGTACAGGAGCGGTGAACATAGTGAGCTCAGAAAGTACAAGAACAAGTATATACATTTGATTATTTACATTTAATTATTTACAATCAGGGGAGGTGGTATCTGGTGGGGGGAGGGAGTAAGGCTAGGGTTGGAGCTGCCTGGAGGTGTTCTTTTAGTGCGGTTTTTAAGGAGGATAGAGATGCATTTTCTTTTACACCTGTTGGGAGTGCATTCCATATTGATGTGGCATAGAAGGAGAATGAGTTAAGACCATTGTTAGATCGGAATCTGGGTTTGACGTGGTTTTTGAAGCTCCGCCTGGTGTTGTGCCATTATGTTGTGGTTACACATAATGGCAACAAAATAATATACGCATTACATTATGAATAATAGCATTTTATATATATATACAGTAAAACAAACTGAGTACTCCAACATTTTCTCTTCTTATCAGCAATAACAATCCAGGGCCCTAAATGTTGATGTGTACCACGTGCTGAGCCCTCAACAGTTTCATTGTCATAATCCAAAGTCCAAATTCTTGCAACAACACGCAGCAACTTCAATTGTAGAAAGGACAGAAAAGGACTGGTCATCTGAAGGACTTACATATTTTGGGAAGGTAAACAACAATGAAATTATTTTGGCAAGTAGAATAAACAATTGATCTTTGTACTTGGTACTCTGATCTCATTGGAATGTACTGCTTTTTAAAAAGCGGTATGTCTTAAAACACGCTGTTCATAGAACCCTTTGTAGAATACTGTCTTATGTATTGCTTTTGTTTGTAATGAATTAAGGTAAAGAATAAGTAAATAATGCCATTATATATAAAGATGAATATATGTGTACATATTGCATGATTGGATTTCACGCATTCTATGAAACTTTGGAATTATACATGTTTTGTACTGAATGTGTTTCCTCCCCATAGGCACTCACTGAGTATGTTTACTTCTCACCTGTACAAAGGCTGATCCGCAGTGGTCACACCATGGTAAAACGTGTCATAGTAGCCTATGCCCTGTGGGCAGGAGGTGGGCTTTTTGGCCTTCACCATTTTTATCTAGGAAGAGACAGCCATGCCCTGTTATGGATGCTAACAATGGGAGGGTTTGGCATTGGTTGGCTCCGAGAGATTACACGTATTCCTGCGTACGTTGGTGAAGCCAATCAACACACAGAGGAGGAGAGGAGAAGACCTTCAACAATGGTGCCTCCACCAGTAAGCCTTGTTAGATTTGCTGGCCAGATGTGCGTTGGAATCTATTTCGGTACAGTGGCTCTGATTGGACTGAGCTCCCTCAGTTTCTTCTACTTGATGGTCCTGCCTTTATGTGTGGGTGCCGGTGTGCATTTAGTGTCCACTGTTGGCCAACAGACATCTGATCTCTCAAAAACACTCACCGCCAGTCTGATAACATCCCCAATATTCTACGGCAGCACTTTATCCCCACTTCCTATCAGCCTGGCAGCCAGTATCACAGCTGCACAACATCGCAGGTACAAGAAACCCCAGGCAGGAACACAGGAACTTGGTGAGACAAATGACAAACATTAATCAGCTGTCAGAAGAAGCATACTACAGTTTTCCACTTCGATTCATAGCACTATCATCTTCTTTTTTTAGGTCCAAGGCTTTATAGGCTGGGTCTTGCTTGGCTGGCCTTCTCTACTCCATTAGCGTATTGTGTTTTCCATAATACCACAGCCACGTTTTACTATCTGTCGGACTGTGTGGCTGCATTACTGGATTTTTTCTGGTTTCTTCCTTGGCTCAGAAGTGTGGTGGAGTACATTTTCCTAATGCCATATCGTATCCTGTGCGTCTTCACTGGAGGTGGGTACTATGAAGAGGCCCTGAAAACGATGCTGGAAATATTGGTTAAAGACTACACTCAGCGTGAGAAAGAGGCCCTGGAAGTGAGTATATTGACATAGTATAGGCTCTTGCAATGCTTTGTGAGCTGTGGTTGCAATGTTTGAAGGCAAAAGATTTTGTTTACATCGCTGAGTCGGACACGGTGCTGCGCAAGAGTGAGTAACAAAGTGGGCCGTAAAAAAAAATGTAAGGGATCGTACCAAGGCTAACTGAACCTTGTTTCAAAGGCTCGGTACATTGACAAAATATGTAGAATCTATGAAAGTGACCTGCATGAGCACCTCCACTGGACATGCAATTTAGATGACCTGCCGCGATCATTCTAACGAGTCAGTTTTTATAACAGTAAATAATTTTGGAATGTAAATCTGTAAAGGCTCACAGACAAACCAGCTTTAGGTGATTGCAAGACCTGCAAATATTCCATCGGAAATAGAAGAGTATCTTAATTTCAGAGGAATGTAAACAAAAGCCTTGATCAAACATACACAGCCATTATCACTTTTAAAATACTTTGACAATTTGGTGCTTTTTCTCTGAAAGAAATAATCATTTATTTTTTGGGCTAACATCACTCCAAGTAAACACACAACATGTTTTCTTCCCAAAATAAGGTACATTGTTTGGCAAATGCTAGCAGACAATTAAATGCTATGTGTGAAACAGTTTGACATGCTTTTATTTAAACTCACTTGTTTAAAAACGCCATATCCCGACCGACATGTCAGGTGATGGAGCAAAAAGTAACGTTTTATTTTGTAAATGAGAAAAATCTCACCACATAATTTTTTTTTTCCTGAAGCAATCGTGTGAATGATCGTGGCAGTTCTTAATGCAGCATATTTGCATCTTGTTTTACATTTTTGAAAAAAAAAAGAACAGAACACTACAGCCCACATAAACATACTTCATATCCCACAATGCATTGTTTTTTTTATATTGCGGGATTTCAAACTTTCAATCCGATAGTATAGTACAGGGGCGCTCACACTTTTTCTGCAGGCGAGCTACTTTTCAATTGACCAAGTCGAGGAGATCTACCTCATTCCTATTTATAATTTATATTTATTTATTTATGAAAGAGACATTTTTGTTAACAAGTTAATGGTGTGTAATGATAATACAAACATGTTTAACACACATAGATTCCTTTCTTTCATGAAGACAAGAATATAAGTTGGTGTATTTGATTCTGATGACTTGCATTGATTGGAATTAGACAGTGGTGCTGATAACGTCCGCATTTTCAAATGGAGGAAAAAAAAAGTCCTCCTTTCTGTACAAAACCACATGAAAGTGGTTGGATTTGGCATTTCATTTGTCCAACTTGCATACTCGTTTTTAAACACTTTGTTATGAGAGTAGCATATGTGTGTGGCCCTTTAATGTCTGGCAGCAGGTGAGTGACGTCAGTGACTGTGCGGGTGGGCAAGCAAGTGAGAAAGCGGTCGCTGAGGGCGGGGGAGAAATACATTGGCATCAAACTCCGTAGCTTGCTGGCTTGTGCACGCTAGCTTTCTGAGACTCTTATTTTGTTAGCACAGGCAGGATGAAACAGGTCTTTTATGGTGAAGACAGGAACTGTGCAGTCGGTCTTTAGAGTTTTGACAGTAGGTACGGAGTCTCTAGAAATAAAATGTGTTTCTCTGCGTCCGCCCTGTTAGTGATTTTTTTCTTAAATATGAGCTCGCAGCAGCCAGCGTCATCTCACAAGATCCTCGGGTGCCGAGAATGTCAAACAACTGACGAAAGTGAAGTCTTGGTATGATTGATGATTGCTCATTTTTATGTCTATTTTTTAATGCTTGGCTTGAGATCGACTGACATACCCTCCGAGATCGACCAGTCGATCGCGATCGACGTAATGGGCACCCCTGGTATAGTAGGATGTAGGGTTGCAACGATTAGTTGACATAAACATCCATCCATCCATCCATTTCTACCGCTTATTCCCTTTGGGGTCGCGTGGGGCGCTGGTGCCTATCTCAGCTACAATCGGGCGGAAGGCGAGGTACACCCTGGACAAGTCGCCACCTCATCGCAGGGCCAACACAGATAGACAGACAACATTCACACTCACATTCACACACTAGGGCCAATTTAGTGTTGCCAATCAACCTATCCCCAGGTGCATGTCTTTGGAAGTGGGAGGAAGCCGGAGTACCTGGAGGGAACCCACGCATTCACGGGGAGGACATGCAAACTCTACACAGAAAGATTCCGAGCCCGGGATTGAACCCTGACTACTCAGGACCTTCGTATTGTGAGGCAGATGCACTAACCCCTCTGCCACCGTGAAGTCCAACATAAACATCGATTATAGAAATTGTTCGACAAAGATTAACTACTGACGCCTAATCTCTTCATAAAATTTAAATTGATAGACTGGCAAGAATGTTCATACAATTGTTTCCCTTCAGGTAAATGATGGCGGCTAAATGATCCTAACAAAACTGGATGAAAATACTTTATGCACTAAATATCATGTTTACACTTTAAGTCTGTTGATTTATTTTTCACTGCTGTTATATACTTTGTGTACAAAAGTAAATCCATTAGTTTCTCAAACATTTCTTTATTCTAATACAGTGGAATTTACTCAAATAGGTTTTAAAAATGAGTTAAAATGAAGTTGCGCACTCAATGTAAAACTCAAACGTGTACAACAGATCATGAGCAATACAAATTTGACTAGTCGACTAATCGAAAAAATAATCGCTGACGAGTCGACTATTAGAATAATTGTTAGTTGCAGCCCTTGTATGATGGTTGTGTTTTCAATTTTTAAGCATATTTATATAGTGGAACCTCCAACGTCAAACATTCCTATCACTCATACAAGTATAGAGAAGTTGAACCCCATATACTAAAACTAAAATAAAGATATATAAATACATTATTGATCTATAGAAATTTACACCCTATAAAAATTACTTTCTGATGACAAATCACAGACTCGTAACGGAAACAGAACGCGACAGAAACAGAGCAACACAACTACTAGATGTTTTATAAGTTCAAATATTAAAGGAGAACTATAATAATTTTGTTCTACATTAAAAACCCTTCCTTGTAGTCTAAACAATACCTATTTGATTTGCTTTGGTGTACCTTTTACGTAAATGTATCTCCATAATGACCTTTTATAACCCTTATAATGAGTATGTCTGCAAAATGTTCGGTTTTGGAGATGTTCCCAGATTGCAAATGATACCACACCCCACCCTCAGAATTGATCTTTTTCATATGTACACTGTTTAATTATATATCTTGAAGTTGTCAACGCTACTTTTTGTCCAGATTCGGTACGAAAATAAACTTCATAAACATTGTATACAGTATACTGACACATTCGCCGATCAATTCAGAGAATGTCTAAAAAAAAATAAAAAATCTGCTTTTTGCTGCATTTATGTCAAAGTTAAAGTACCAATGATTGTCACACATACACTAGGTGTGGTGAAATTTGTCCTATGCATTTGATCCATCCCCTTGATCACCCCCTGGGAATTGAGGAGAGCAGTGGGCATCAGTATTGCCACGCCTGGGAATCATTTATGGTGATTTAACCCCCAATTCCAACCCTCGATGCTGAGTGCCAAACAGGGAGGCAATGGGTCTCATTTTTTGGTCTTTGGTATGACTCGGCCGGGTTTGAACTCCCAACCTACCGATCTCAGGGCGGGCATTCTAACCACTATAGGCCACTGAGTATGTTCGCATATAGCACTTTGGTGTTGTTATACACATGCCAAAACTAGTTTAAAATTATATTTTTCTTATCTTATTTTTGCTTCCACCTCGTAGTGACGTCACATTGTAGCCAGACTGCAAAACCCCGCCAAAAGAGACATCCAAAAATGCCACAATGCAGTAACCTTATGATTTGATGCTTTGGTATCCAACATTGTAACAACATTTCTTGAGTCAACAAAGACAAAATTCATCACAGGAACTCTTGTTTTGTTGTCAGCAAGTCCCATTCAAACATGTATATAGTTGCCTCATCAATATGTGTAGATTGTGTTAGATTGAGTGCTAATTATCACAACATAAATGTGAGTGGTTGTTTGTCAATATGTGCCCTGTTATTGACTGATGACCAGTCCAAGGTGTATCCCACCTCTGTCTGTTTGTCAAGTGGTATCTAAAATAAAATGCATGGATGGCTGGTTTGTACATGAAATATTTCAGAATTGTAATTATTTTCTTCTATGACTGGCTCGGAAATCTTAAGTTTCATTTTCGTGGGGGTCAATGGGGTCAATTCTAAGTGGGTTATTGGCTTCAGATGCTGATGAGCAACAGAAATTGATCAAATGAAATTGAATTGTCATATTTCTGTTACAGTTGATGTCCTTGGGATCACAAGCCTCTCTTGAAGAGATAACCCGTGGCTACAGGGAGCTGGCTAAGGTGTGGCACCCGGACCACAACCCCAGTAAGGACGCTGAGGCAATGTTCGTAAAGCTCCACGAAGCATATGAGGTTCTTCTAAGGCGCCACAGGCCGGATCGCTTCAAATAGTCACACTTCTACCTCCTTGACTGGCCCAAAAAGTTGGCTCAGGGTCTTTGTGAATATAGAAAAAAGATATGTACAGTATGGACATAATACATATTGTCACCTGACATCTTTGTACTTGACAGACAACATTGCTGCTATTATATTGGGGCTCTCTTAGTGAGAAAAACAGCTATTTGCTGACTCCTAGTGGTGATTTGGTCGTATCCCCCTTGAACTATTCTATCCCAATGCACAGTACACCATGATTTATGCGTTCTTGTTTGCTATAAAATGTTACATTTGCAAAGTTTTGTATTTTTAATTTTCAAAATGTTAAATTTATTATTGAATGAAACAGCTTAATAAAAATATTGCAATCCAACCCAAGCAATAAAATAAGCAGGCTCACCAAGCGTGTCATTGCCCTTAATGATCGATATGCGTTGGCATATGACTAGAATCGATGCGTTCGACAATCTGCTAATCAAGAGCTGTGTCGTACAATTATTCGGTCTGCGTCCATCCCAGCACGGGCCCGGAAGTTGTTTGGGGTTCCCAGGTAAAAAAAAAAAAAAAAAAAAAAAAAAAAGCAGAAGAAAATCCGAGAGATGCTGCTGTCGCTTGGGAAAACAAACAGCTATCCGGGCACTTAAAAAAGAGGGAAACAAGGAGCGGTGACCAGGTAAGAAGGCTGTTTGCGGACTTAGCTCAACGCTTGCTAACATATAACCTTTAAAGACTATTATTTGCAAGTACACGGTGTGTGTTTTTTTTCCGCCGGAGTTGATCGCGGGTGAATGCCATTTGTCGTGTCGGTCGGCTGCCATAGCAACGGCGCGCAAGAAACATTTAACATTGCATGGCAACGACTATACTGTTTTAATGTACTCGGTGCTCGAAGCTGGATGACAGCCGCATGCAACGATGTGACATGACTGGCCGCCGTTTTCACGCTGTTCGGGTATACCGAGTGGATCAAACAAGTGGGCAAATGTGGCTAAAGGGAGTGTATAATTCACAAATATGACCACGGAGTCGCCCTCCTTCGGAGATAAAGGATTGTGAGAGTGTGTGTTTCCCCCCCAGCCAACCGTGCCCTGGTGTGACTGGCGCGTCTGCATCCGAGCCTGTTGCTCTCCAAGCGGCCAAAGGCAGCACATTCATGCTCCCTTTTTTACCCTCCTCTCATTAGTCCTATGTGACGTTTAAACAAGGTTTTACATCTCCGCCAGAAATATAATACCTTGATGTAACACAATATTCAATAAGACCCTACACCATGGGTGTCAAACTCTGGCCCGCGGGCCAAAAATTGGCCCGCCGTGTAATTTAACTTGGCCCTTGAGGCAATATCAAATTAACATTAGAGCTGGCTCGCCACTCTAACACCGCATTCACCGCCAACACTCTTACTTGCCAACCCTCTCGATTTTCCCGAGAGACTCCCGAAGTTCAGTGCCCCTCCCGAAATTCATCCTGGACAACAATATTTGGGGTGGGCTTTAAAGGCACTGCCTTTGGCGTTCTCTACAACCTGTCTCCACGTCCGCTTTTCCTCTATACAAACAGTCTGCCGGCCCAGTCACATAATATATGCGGCTTATACACACACACAAGTGAATGCAATGCATACTTGGTCAACAGCCATACAGGTCACACTGAGGGTGGCCGTATAAATAACTTTAACACTGTTACAAATATGCGCCATACTGTGAACCCACACCAAACAAGAAGGACACATTTCGGGAGAACATCCGCACCGTAACACAACATAAACACAACAGAACAAATACCCAGAACTCTTTGCAGCGCTAACTCTTCCGGGACGCTACAATATACACCCCCCGCTATCACCAAACCTCGTCCACCTCAACCCCACCGCCGAATAGAAGCATTAAATTTTTATTTAAATTTTATTTGATATGCCATTGAAATTTTGTAATTATTATTATTATTTTAAACTCGATTTTGCATGTCACTATAAAGTTATATAAGCCTTGCTTGTTCAATATTCAATGCAAAACTTGTTTGGGTCCCTATTAAAAGGTTAATTTGTTCAACCTCGGCCCGCGGCTTTGTTCAGTTTTAAATTTTGGCCCACTCTGTATTTGAGTTTGACACCCCTGCCCTACACCCTCAAGGAGCCTAGCACCCAGGCGTGCCCAAAGTGGGGCCGTGGGGCCAAAATATGACTTGTCAAGTCGTTTGATTTGGTCCGCCAAAGGATGTCTTCCCAAATGTAATACAAATCCATACTAACCTTTCAAGCTCAATAGGAGTTGCCCCGATCTAATATTGATAACACATAGTGTTGTAACGATACCATCATTTTGGTACCGGTACTACAATTATTTTGATACTTTTCGGTACTTTTCGGTACTTTTCTAAATAAAGGGGACCACAAACAACGGCATTATTGTAGGGCTGGGCGATATATCAATATACCGTATTTTTCGGACTATAAGTCGCAGTTTTTTTTCATAGTTTGCTCGGGGGTGCGACTTATATTTAGGAGCGACTTATGTGTGAAATTAACAACACATTACCGTAAAATATAAAATAATATTATTTAGCTCATTCACGTAAGAGACTAGACGTATAAGATTTCATGGGATTTAGCGATTAGGAGTGACAGATTGTTTGGTAAAGGTATAGCATGTTCTATATGTTATAGTTATTTGAATGACTCTTACCATAATATATTACGTTTACATACCAGGCACGTTCTCAGTTGGTTATTTATGCGTCATATAACGTACACTTATTCAGCCTGTTGTTCACTATTTTTTATTTATTTTAAATTGCCTTTCAAATGTCTATTCTTGCTGTTGGGTTTTATCAAATACAGTTCCCCCCAAAAATGTGACTTATACTGAAGTGCGACTTATATATGTTTTTTTCCTTCTTTAGTATGCATTTTCGCAGGTGCGACTTATACTCCAGAGCGACTTATACTCCGAAAAATACGGTACTCGATATATCGCGGGTTTGTCTCTGTGCGATATAGAAAATGACTACATCGTGATATACGAGTATACGTTATCACGCAGAAACTTTTACCTGCAGGCATTACACTGGAGGCTTGTATCACTCTTTCCTGTCTCTCCTTCTCACAGACAAGCGCACCTTCTTACATATGTCACATACTGTCGTGTCATACGCCCTCGCATGAGAGGTAGCAGCACGGGTAACATTAGCTGTGATGCTAGCGTAGTGGTGCGAGTGGTAATACGACAGAGAGAGAAGGTGCCAATCTGGTAACAATTGAAGGAATAATTAATTCCTAAGAAAAACAGCACAGGATCCATCTTCTGGTGGTGGTTTGGCTTCAAGTGAGAAGATGTTAATCAAGTGTGCGGCAAAAGCGTTACACACCTACTGCTAATTTGTAGCATCATTTGAAAAGTCCCCTGCCAAAGAATGTAGAGTGATTGAAACTGCATGTCAACATCTACGTTCGGTTCCATACCCACAAAATGCCTAAGCAACCGTTTTTAGATCGTCTGGAAAAAATAGTCTACAACAGAATTTAATAACGTCTGTAGTAACCTACCACATAGAAAAGGACATTACTTTTTTTTTTTTTTTTTTTTTTTGCTGTTACACAGCTAATTTTTATTCGACAGTTATTGAAAGATCTTGTGGGACATCAAGCACAAAAGTGCACTTTATTTGATTTAAACTATTGTAGTTGCGTTCTGTACAAAAAGTGCACTTTAATTTAATGTTGTTTTGAGATGTTATCTTGGTGACATCATGCACAAAAGTGCACTAATCGCTTGTTTTAAAATGTCCCTGACAATCTTGCACGTTCCGTTTTGAAATGACATGAATGTTTGTGCCACTGCTTTATAACTGTTTGATAAATACAGTTTTGGTAAATTGACTTAATTGTGGTTTCCCTCTCTGCATGAAAGTTTAAAATGAGTATATATATTAATGCAGTATGAACAAGAATGTTTTAATGTCACACATAGTGTCACGTTTGTAAATCTGATTTCATGTTTGATCATGTTTTGTTTTGTGTTCTGGACTCTTGCTCTGTTTTTTCACTTCCTGGTTTGTTTTTGTTACCATGACAACTCATTGCTTTTCACCTAGCCCTCCTAGTCACGCCCATGCCCTCAGTCCCGCACCTGTTCCTAATTATTCACAGCCACTATTTAAGTCAATTTCTTTCTGTCCCTCAGTCTGGGAACACCAACTTTCATTACCCATGCCGTTCTAACTTTCATTGCCTTACATACTTCATGCCATGCTTTTTGATTCATCAGCGCCAAGTAAGTTTTTGTTTGTATTTATGTCTTTGATAGTATATTTTGTTTGTTTGTAGATAGTATTGCCATTGTGCTGTTTTTGTTCTAAGTTATAGTATAGATTTTTATCCGCCACAGAGCGCATCCTTGGTTTGCCTTTTTTTTGTATTTTGAGTATTAATAAAATTAAAACTTGTTGTGTTCATTACTGCATTGAGTTAATCGTACAGTTGTTTCAGTTACATTGTACAGCCTCTATATGGCGGAGTGAGTCAGACGGAGGGATGCGGGAAGGTGAGGAGAGAAGAAGAATGTGATGTGATGTGATGTAGAAAATACAAGGACGGAATAAAGATGCTGACTGGAAAGTAACGCGTGTTGGTTACTACTACACACCCAACATAACAAGTGGCGACGAGGATAAAGAAATAGAGGAATGGCTTTACTCGGTTTACAACCGCCCTCCGCGTTCCTGGAGTGCCCGGGAGAGCCGAAGATTACGTTCGAGGATTGGAGGAAGCTATTCGACAACTACCTGCTAGCAATCGGAGGTCAAGAATTTTCCGCGGGGAGGAAAAGAGCCCTGCTGATTCACTGTCTGGGAACAGAAGGACAAAGGTTGTACAATACCTTGCCGCTTACTGAGGATACCTACAGTGGTAGCTTACTGGCTTTGCAAACATTCTTCACCCCGAAAGTCAACGTGGTCGGGGAGAGGTACCGTTTTCGGCAGCGCGCTCAAGCTATGGGTGAGTCAACGGATCATTATGTGGCAGCGCTGCGAGAGCTAGTGAAAACGTGCAATTTCAGTGCAATGGAAGATGAAATGATACGTGATCAGATAGTGGAGAAAACGTGTGTGCCTCGAATACGTGAAAGACTGTTGTTGGAACCCGAGCTAAATCTTGACAAGGCACTTACACTAGCCAGACGAATCGAAATTGCCGTTAGTGATGCAAAAACGTTTACTGAGAGTGGAACGAAGCTAGTCTCTGAAGTCTACAGACAGGGAAATAAGAAGGCAGGACACCCCAAAGACAAGTATAAGCACAAAGGGGGAAAACGGAATGATGCCATTCAACAATGTTACAGATGTGGCTCTGCTGATCACCTTGCTAACGATCAGTCATGCCCAGCTAAAGAAGTTAAATGCAAAACATATGGGAAGATAGGCCACTATTACAGAGTGTGCAAATCCTCCGTTAAATCAGTCAATGAAGTGAGTTTGCCTGAAGTGACTGTCCTCAATGTTGGCAAGAAGACTGATATGCAAGGGAAACTAATTGGAACTTTTACTCTGGCTACATCACCTACAAGTACACATACAAATGACATGTTAGTTGACACAGGATCTGCTGTTTCAATACTACCCGAAAAACTGTACAGAGAAAACTTCAGCACAAGTAAACTAAGCCCACCTACAGTAAAACTGTTGACGTACTCAAGATAGAACCTAAAAGGGTTTGGACGTCTTAAAGCGACAGTAACATACCAACAGAGGACTGCAACTGGATTTTTCAACATTGTAAAGTCCGGTACACCCCTCATTGGGCTAGATCTATGTGAAGACCTCAACATAGAGATTAAAGGAGGAAAGTTGGTGGAACCAACAGTGGACTGTGCCATGCTTTCACGGTTACCTAAGCTTCCCGAAACTACAACCACTTTGGACATTGGAAATGCCAAGGGTTTTGTACATAAGGTGCAGATACGCACCGATGTTAAACCAGTGCAACAAAAACTCGGGCGCCTGCCGTTTTCAGTACGTGATACCGTCACGGCAGAGCTGAATGAACTGGAAAAGCAGGGAATCATAGAGGGAGTAGATTCATCCAAATGGGTTTCCCCTATTGTTGTCACTCGGAGGAAGAACGGGAAAATCCGCATGTGTGTGGATATGCAGTGGTCCCTGACAGCCATCCATTACCACTGATCGAGGACGTACTAGCTGAGCTGCGTGGGTCAAAGATGTATTCTACCTTGGATCTGAAAAGCGCCTACCATCAACTGGAACTGCATGAGGAGAGCAGAGATCTCACTGCTTTCATTACACATGAAGGATTGTACAGATACCGCAGGGTTCCTTATGGACTAAGTTCAGCTCCTGCAGCATTCCAGAAAATGATGACAAAAATACTCAGTGGATTAAAAGGGGTTAAGTGTTACCTAGATGATGTCATAATATATGGACCCTCACAGGAAGAACATGATGCTAACTTGGAAGCTGTAATGAACCGTATTCAGGAAGCGGGTCTGCAGCTCAACAAGGAAAAATGTCTCTTCAATCGGACTACACTGACATTCCTGGGGCACAGACTCTCACCTGAAGGTTTACAGCCAAGCGATGGCCATGTGACTGCAATCCTGAATGCACCTCGTCCTACCGATGCAGCCACCCTGCGCTCATTCCTGGGTTTAAGTGCATGGTATAGCAAATTTATACCTAACTACGCCAGCCTGGTCGAGCCAATGAGAGCTCTGTTGCGGAAGAATACAATATTCAAGTGGAATGATGCAGCACAAAAGAGCTATGATCAAGTCAAAAACATGGTTGTCAACAGCCCAGCACTGACACTGTTTGACCCAAACAAACAAACAGTGGTCTCGACTGACGCTTCTGATTATGGACTTGGAGCTGTTTTGACACAGGTTAATGAGGCAGGAGAAGAAGATACAATCGCTTTTGCCTTCCGCAGTTTATCAGATGCTGAAAGAAAGTACTCAATAGTTGAAAAAGAGGCTCTTGCATGCGTCTGGGCTGCTGAAAAGTGGCGTGTGTGGCTCTGGGGAAGGAAGTTCCTGTTACGCACTGACCATCAAGCTCTAACTACACTCCTGACTACCAAGGGAAATAATCGGGCTGGACTTCGGGTTGCCCGGTGGTCTGCTCGCTTAATGGCGTTCGACTATGAGGTCCAGTACAGAGCTGCAACACTGAACAGCATCGCCGACTGCTTATCCAGACTACCACTTCCTGCGACAAATGAGGATTATACTGAGACTGTGGAGTCAGTCGCAACAATACTGGACGACATTCAAGCAGTCACTCAAGCGGACTTCAAAGCGGAGAGTAACTTGTCCCCTGTGCTGACCAAACTTCGCGCACAGCTACAAAAGCCTTGGCCAAGACAAAAAAATGTGCTTGACCATGACCTACAGCCATACTACCTGATACGTGAAGAACTGGCAATTTTGGAGGACTGCGTGGTCAGAGGCACTCTGACCACGCGGTGGTTCCAGAATCACTACAGAAAAGGCTTATAGACATTGCACACGAGACTCATCAGGGCATTGTCAGAACAAAACAACGCCTCAGAGAACTATACTGGTGGCCTAAAATGGACGCACAAGTTGAATCACTCATCAAAGACTGTACTACATGTCGACAAAATGACAAGTCAGTAATTACCTACAATGCACCACTCCAACCTGTGCCTTTGCCTGATGCCGCATGGGAAAAAGTGTCAATCGACATCGTTGGTCCTTTTGAATCTGCACCAAGAGACTGCAGATATGATGTAACGCTTGTGGACTACTTCAGTAAATGGCCGGAAGTAGCTTTTGTGGCACAGATTGACACTGCAACAGTTATCCAGTTCCTCATAGCAATTTTTTCACGGGAAGGTAATCCAAAAGAGTTAGTGAGTGACAATGGTACTCAGTTCACATCAGCTGAATTCGAACATTTCCTAAAACAAAGAGGAATTGTGCACCTGAAATCATCTCTATATTATCCCCGTGCAAATGGAGAAGTTGAAAGGTTTAACAAAGTGCTCAAAGACTGCCTCCAGACTGCTTCTATACAAGGGACACCCTGGAAGCCATTCACAAGGTCCTTTCTTATGGATTACAGAGCTACTCCACATTCAACCACTGGAGTGAGCCCCTCACAACTGCTTCATGGAAGACAAATGAGAACCAAACTCCAAATCATGTATATGACTCCTGTCCACGCAAATGAGAATGAGGTGCGTGAACGAGTTAAAAAGATACAGGAATACACAAAACAGTACACCGACAGCAAGAGGAGTGCAAAGAAGACTTCCTCCAACTGTGGTGATCAGGTCAGGATTCGTAAGCCATGGAAGGTAAAGAAAGCAGAACAAAAGTTCACAAAGCCAAGAACTGTGGTGCGGAAGAAAAGCCCATACACCTACCTGTTGGATGATGGTAGAGTCTGGAATGCATCACACCTTTCTGTACTACCACAAGTGACCACTATGGACAATGACACTCTACAGATTAAACCTGAACAAGAAACAAATGTGAACAGTAGACCCGAGAGGTGTAGGCAACCGCCTAACTGGACTAAGGACTATGTCATGTACTAAAGAAGTTGCATAAACATGCATGTTGCTAGTTGTTAAAGAAAATAAATAATGCATGCATGAAAATGTTTGGTATGCAGTTTACATTCGGTTAAATGCTGCTGTAATGGTTGATTGGTTGTCGTTTTATTACTTTCAAAATATTATAGACATGGTGTTACTTGAATCCAATTACAAAAGCAACTGTAAGTTTTGTTATGAAGGTATTCGCTTTTATTGAAAGGGGGAGATGTTGTGTTCACTACTGCATTGAGTTAATCGTACAGTTGTTTCAGTTACATTGTACAGCCTCTAGATGGCGGAGTGAGTCAGACGGAGGGATGCGGGAAGGTGAGGAGAGAAGAATGTGACGTGATGTGATGTAGAAAATACAAGGACGGAATAAAGATGCCGACTGGAAAGTAACGCGTGTTGGTTACTACTACACACCCAACATAACAAAACTATGTACCTGAATTCACGCCTGGCTCGTCCCATATTCCCTCTGCGTCGAAGGAGCACAAACAATCCAAGTCCAAGCCTGACAGAATGTTCCCAGCAAAAGCGCTCCTTCGCAGGAGATTTGGACGAGGCGTCCTTGGCGGTGCTGAGCGCGATGGAAGAGGAAACGCTGCGCTACTCTTCCCTCGCGCAAAGAAGGTTGATGTTGGGGCCAAATAGTGAAGAGGTCCCCATTGACTTCATTTGGCCCGAAGACGACGACATGTTGCCGTCTTCCCGGAAGCGTCGCCCTCGACGGAGGATCTTGGGGAAGGCTTCCAGGTGCGGAAAGGAAGCGTCGCGCCAGCAAGCTCCTCCCACTCAGGGCGGAAGTGGACCGCGTGCTGCCCGGACTCTCCAGGACATCGTCACGCCACCGTCAACAGACATCACAGACCAGGATTTTTTTTTCAAATCTTTCACAGTTAATCACCCACCACCACCAGAAGACTCAGACCCCATAACAATGATTAATTATTACAAAACAATGATTTTGCACAACAGATCACAGCAATCCCAGCCATCCAAAGTTCATGCCACGCCCCCCAGGACTCAAGCCCCCCCCAAGCCACAATAATTTTTTTCAGATAATCAAACAAAGACAATAAAAAGACAATATGGACAATTTAAAGGGGAAGACTCTGCCCTCCTCCTCACGTCCCTCCGCCCAACCCAAAATACTTTTCCAGGTCATGATGAAAGTGTCTGGCAGCCACTCCTTGAGGGGGGGGCTGGGGCTGGGAGCTTGTGGGTTGGTTCTGCCCGGTGCGGTTCCAAGCCACAGCGACCAGCACGTCCCCCACCTCCAGTTCTTCAACCGGCCAAGCCACAGCGGCCAACACGGCCACCTCCACCAGTCTTTCAGCCTGCTAAGCCGCAGCTTCCAGCGAGGCCACCTGCACCAAGATCAAGTCCACGTCCAGCTCCAAGTCCACCTCCAGCTCCAAGTCCACGTCCAGCTCCAAGTCCACGACCAACGCCACGTCAACCTCCGAGTCCACGTCAACCTCCGAGTCCACGTCCACGCCAAAGTCCAAGTCCACGAAGCCAAGTGCCCCCAGTGGCAGCTCCACGTCGAAGCCAAGTGCCGCCAGTGGCAGCTCCACGTCAAAGCCAAGTGCCGCCAGTGGCAGCTCCACGTCGAAGCCAAGTGCCGCCAGTGGCAGCTCCACGTCGAAGCCAAGTGCCGCCAGTGGCAGCTCCACGACCAAGTCCACGACCAAGTCCACGTCGACCGCCAAGCCCAAGTCCACGTCGACCGCCAACGCCGGCCACGATGACGACGCGCCCGCCTCCTTGTTGGCCACGGATGTGGCTGCTACGTGGGCGTCCACCACGCCAAGGATGTCGACCTCCTCGTCGGCCACAGTGGTGGCCACTACGTGGTCGTCCGCCACGCCAAGGGGGTCGGCTACCTCGGTCCTCCACGCGTCGCCGCCACCTGACCTTGCCCCGTTGGATACGGGGACACGTGGTTTGGCGATCCACCGCCATGTCCCCCTCCCGCCCTCCCATGACTCTAGATCATTGTGGGACATCTGGAAGCTGTCCTTAATGGGGGGGTCTGTCACGTTTGTAAATCTGATTTCATGTTTGATCATGTTTTGTTTTGTGTTCTGGACTCTTGTTCTGTTTTTTTCACTTCCTGGTTTGTTTTTGTTACCATGACAACTCATTGCTTTTCACCTTGCCCTCCTAGTCACGCCCATGCCCTCAGTCCCGCACCTGTTCCTAATTATTCACAGCCACTATTTAAGTCAATTTCTTTCCGTCCATCAGTCTGGGAACACCAACTTTCATTACCCATGCCGTTCTAACTTTCATTGCCTTACATACTTCATGCCATGCTTTTTGATTCATCCACGCCAAGTAAGTTTTTGTTTGTATTTATGTCTTTGATAGTATATTTTGTTTGTTTGTAGATAGTATTGCCATTGTGCTGTTTTTGTTCTAAGTTATAGTATAGATTTTTATCCGCCGCAGAGCGCGTCCTTGGTTTGCCTTTTTTTTGTATTTTGAGTATTAATAAAATTAAAACTTTGTACCTGAATTTACGCCTGGCTCGTCCCATATTCCCTCTGCGTCGAAGGAGCACAAACAATCCAAGTCCAAGCCTGACACATAGAATTATTATACTGCTGTGATTATATGCATCAAGTGTTAATTCAAGGCTAAGGGAAAATATCGAGATATATGTTATGTATCATGATATGGCTTTATATATTGTGATATTAATAGAAGGCCATATCGCCCAGCCCAACATTATTGTTTTTATTTTAACAAAAAATCTTAGGGTACTTTTAACATATGTTCCTTATTGCAGTTTAGTCCTTAAATAAAACAGTGAACATACAAGACAACTTGTCTTTTAGTAGTAAGTAATTGATTGATTGATTGAAACTTTTATTAGTAGATTGCACAGTTCAGTACATATTCCGTACAATCGACCACTAAATGGTAACACCCGAATACGTTTTTCAACTGGTTTAAGTCGGGGTCCACGTAAATCAATTCATGGTACAAATGTACAGTATACTATCAACATAATGCAGTCATCACACAGGTTAATCATCCGAGTATGTACATTGAATTATTTATATTATTTACAATCTGGGGGGTGGGATGAGGAGGGTTTGGTTGATATCACCACTTCAGTCATCAACAATTGCATCATCAGAGAAGTGGACATTGAAACAGTGTAGGTCTTACTTAGTAGGATATGTACAGCGAGCAGAGAACATAGTGAGTTCAGATAGCGTTAAAACAAGTACATACATTAGAAATACATTTAATTATTTACATTTGGTTATTTACAATCCGGGGAGATGGGTTGTGTAGGGGGGAGGGTGTTAGTAAAGGGTTGAAGTTGCCTGGAGGTGTTGTTTTAGAGCGGTTTTGAAGGAGGATAGAGATGCACTTACTTTTGCACCTGTAAGCAAACCAAGGCTCCTAATTAGTCTGCTGACGTATGCAGTAACATTTTGTATCATTTATCATTCTATTATTACGTCAACATTATTAAGTTAAAGTGCCAATGGTTGATACACACACACCGGGTAGGCATGGCGAAATTCTTCTCAGTATTTGACCTATCACCCTTGATCACCCCCTGAGAGGTGAAGGGAGCAGGGGGCAGCAGCGGTGGCCGCGCCCGCGAATCATTTTGGTGATTTTACCCCCAATTCCATAAAGGACAAGTGGTAGAAAATTCATTATTAATCTATTTCTTCATTTACTGTTAATATCTGCTCACTTTCTCTTTTAACATGTTCTGTCTACACTTCTGTTAAAATGTAATATTCACATATTCTTCTGTTGTCTGATACTTTACATTAGTTTTGGATGATATCACACATTTGGGTATCAATCTGATACCAAGTATTTACAGGATCATACATTGGTCATATTCAAAGTCCTCGTGTCAATGGACATATTTCCTGAGTTTATAAACATGATACATATTTTTTAAAAACAAAAGGAGGTGTTGTGATGCCAAAAAATATTGACGTACTCATAGTAATATCGACTACATACGGGCCTGTACTTGATATCATTACAGTGGCTGTTAGGTGTAGATCCACCCATGGAGTTTGTTTACATTTTGATGCCGGTGAGCTACAGTGTGTAGTGAAGCATGTTTAGCTATTCGTCGTCCGGCAGGGATGATACTTTTAAGAAACGTACTTTATTTGTCGCTACGGAGGCAAGGATTAGTGATTTAGAAGTAGCTAAAACGCTGCAGACGGCGGATGGACGTTAGCTGCTAGCTAGCTAGCCATGTTTTAAAGCACCTGTCTTCCTGAGGGAGTTTCAGTGTTATAGCTTCACCTTTATCTTTGGTTTTTAAGCCAAAATGCGTCCGTTCTCCCTTTTCTGTCTCCACACTGTCTGCTTGTAAGTACTCTGTGACGACAATGCGGGCGTGGAGGAGTGCGGGAAAGGTACTTTTCAGAGGCCATATAGTACCAAAAAAGATTCATTAGTATCGCGGTACTATATGAATACCGGTATACCGTACAACCCTAATAATACATATCCAGGGTTTCCCCTAACCTGCCAAGATACCAGTGGGGGCCTGTCTGCAGGCGTGGTCACCATGACCTCATCAAGTAATTAGCATAATTTGCTATGATATGGGTTCGATCCGGGGCTCGGGATCTTTCTGTGTGGAGTTTGCATATTCTCCCCGTGACTGACTGGTAGAAACATGGATGGATAGATGGATATGATTTTCTTTTAAAAAGTTCTAAAAAAAAAACGTGTACACCGGTACATTTAAAATGAATTTGTTTCATTAATTAGTATTAACATCCATCCATCCATCCATTTTCTACCGCTTGTCCTTTTTGAGGTCGCAGGGGGTGCTGGAGCCTATCTCAGCTGCAATTGGGCGGAAGGCGGTGTACACCCTGGACAAGTCGCCACCTCATCGCAGGGCCAACACAGATAGACAGACAACATTCACACACACATTAACACAATAGGGACAATTACGTTTTGCCAATCAAACTATATAATAGTATTAACATATTTTTAAAAATTGTTTTGCCATATTTCTTAGTTGTTGCTGTTTTTTGTACAATGTACTTTGTTGACATTTTTCAAGTGTTTCCAGTGTTTTAATGACTTTCTCAAAATTAAAAACAACAAGCAACAAATCCAGCATCTTCTTCTGGTGTTATTGGTAGGTTGTGAGTTCAAATCCCAGCCAAGTCATACCAAAGACTATAAAAATGGGACTCATTCCTTTCCTGCTTGGCACTCAGCATCAAAGGTTGGAATTGGGGGTAAAATCACCAAAAATGATCCCCGGGCGTGGCACCGCTGCTACCCACTCCTCCCCTCACCTCCCAGGGGGTGATCAAGGGTGATGGGTCAAATGCAGAAAATAATTTCGCCACACCAAGAGTGTGTGTGACAATCATTGGTACTTTAACTTTAACTTTATTATAAAATGTACTTGTGTTGAGAGACTCTTAACTTCTGTTCCTCGATGTCCCTGACCAAAGAGGCTCGCTGCAACGAGCATGACGTCAAACTTGGTTCGCGCTGCTCCAGTTGGAATTTTTCTTTCTTTGTAGATGGCTGTCCGCGGGTATATCTACATTATATATAAAACTTACGTCCACATCGCAGACATGCCGACAACACTCCAGATAGTCACAAGGGTGTGTGCGTTTTGTTTACATCCGATTTTGGTAGCGCAGTTTTTGATTATCAAACTCTTTTTTTCGGTGATCGAGTTTTTAGTACATCACTTGTCAGGCTATATATACAGTATATCAAATCATACTGTAACAACCAGCTAATGTTAATGTTTTATGTTAATGTGGTTTGGATTTAATGTCAGTTTTTCCCATGTTTACAAACTAATCATCCGTGCCTGAAAGGTGATTGGCGGAGAATGAGGACGTGTTGTTATGTGTTCAGGGAAGGGAGAGAAAATGTGTTGGAATTCTGCCGTTTGTTATCATAAGATTGGTAATAAAAGTTTAAAATTGCGTCAGACTTTGTGATTTATTCTGGGGGCTACAATACATTTTATTACTTTAATTTGTTATCATGGAAAAAACATGAAAAAACTTATTTTCAAGGTGTAGCGGTGATCAAAATTGAGTGGCGACACACCACATTGAATTACATTTAGGGGAACCTTGATATCAGTCCATCGGATTATATATAAATATTAGTTCTAGGCTTGCAGCAAGTTTACTTGTGCAAAGCTGGACAGTTAGTTAAAATTGAAATCTCTTCAAATAAGCACACAAGCTTGGTCTTTTCAAGTCACTTACAAACAGTAAACATGGTAGGCTATATAGGCTACTAAGAGCTAGCAGCTACACAACAGCTATGCACACAATGCACTCAAGCTGGATATACATAAAATTATTCAACAATATTGCAGTGTAAAACAGCACATTTGTTAATATGAACAAGTATCAATTACTTACAGATACAAAGTATCCAAGGCAGAAGCGTATTGATATGTATCCAGTAACAAACATTTCTGCATTATTTAACTTACTGTCATTGCATAACTTAATTAATTTTTGTCATCAAAAACAATTACCTTTAACTTAAAAACAGATTAAGTCCATTCCAGACTGTTAATAATCAAAAGGTTAGTGTTTTTTATACCTACTATTGTTATCTTACCTATTTCACTTGATCAAACCTTTTCTAACAAAAGAAAAGTATGTATGATTCCTGGTGATATCAGATAAAATCAATATCAGCATCATATCAGAAGTGAAAAAGTTTGGTGCACCCTTAACGTTCACTCAGTCATGTTCGTAAGGCTAACTAGTAGTCTAAGTAATTGCCATCCATCATTGTTATTGGTACTAACTATATGAACTTTTCGGCTATTGTTTCATGCTTAAAATTGCTGTCGTTGGCTTACGGCCGTTGTAACATTGTCACTTTTACCTTTGAAAGAATAAGTTTGAGCACCCCTGTCCTTGACCCCCACCAAGCTTTTAATCAAAAACAGTCACATGTGAGTCTCCAACAAGTTATATGTGATTTTACGTATTTGATTGAAAATAATTACCAATCTGGATTCAAATTGTTTCTAGATGACAGTGATACTTTGTGGATTAATTTAATTTTGGAAGGGTTTACCTACTGTGAATCTAATTCATTATTACTATGTACTGCTGGATTTGGATTGTTGCGGTGGTAAGCAGCTGCTTAAGTTCCTGGAATGATATTAATACAAAGAGAGGTGCCGCCACAAGGCTGACATTTCCAATATACTATATATGCAAAAAGTTAGCCAACCAGAGAGAATGTTGGAGTTTCTTACTGATTTTTTGTGTTTGCTACTATGCCGCCGCCTGTATTTCCAAAATACAGCCGTAGAATGACACTACTTCTGCATAGACACTTTTGGAGACAATTTTAAACTTTGACAAACAGATTGGTTTTCCAACATGGGAAATCTGTATAATAAACCAGAATATCATCAAGGTAAAAAAAGACAATTCCCAAGAAGTCTCTCCGCACGTCGTTTACACAAACTGGGAAAATGTCAGGGGCATTAGGCAGGCCAAACAGCACTATAAGATATTTGTAATGCCCCAAGGGTGTGTTGAATACTTGTTTACACCCATATTGGTCTTATTTATGTACTAGGTGGCATGCATTGCACATATTATGTTTTGTGAAGACTTAAGCTCCTTTTGAGTGTCAAAAGCAGATGTTAGCAGGGACATTGTGACTCAGGGGCATAATGTCATCCATCCATCCATCTTATTCCACTTCTCCAAGGTCGGGTCGCGGGGGAAGCAGCCTAAGCAGGGAAGCCCAGACTTTCCTCTCCCCAGCCACTTTGTCCAGCTCCTCCCGGGGGATCCCGAGGCGTTCCCGGGCCAGCCGGTAGATATAATCTTCCCAACGTGTCCTGGGTCTTCCCCGTGGCCTCCTATAGGTCGGACGTGCCCGAAACACCTCCCGAGAGAGGCATTCGGATGGCATCCTGACCAGATGCCCGAACCACCTCATCTGGCTCCTCTCAATGTGGAAGAGCAGTGGCTTTAATTTTTCATCTCCTCCCGGATTACAGAGCTTCTCACCCTATCTCTAATGGAGAGCCCCGCCACTCGGTGGAGGAAGCTCATTTCAGCCGCTTGTACCCGTGATCTTGTCCTTTCGGTCATAACCCAAAGCTCATGAACATAGGTGAGGATGGGAACGTAGATCGACCGGTAAATTGAAAGCTTTGCCTTCCGGCTCAGCTCCTTCTTCACCTCAACAGATCGGTACAGTGTCTGCATTACTGAAGACGCCGCACTGTCCAAAGGGGGGCCCCGATGACCCGCGTCTGGGCGAGGGAAATCTGGGTCCTTCGTTTTTATTTTTCATAGAGGTCTTTGTCTGATCCCTCACCTAGGACCAGTTTGTCTTGGGAGACCATACCAGGGGGCATAAATGCCCCGGACAACATAGCTCCTGGGATTATTGGGACACGCAAACTCCTCTACCACGATAATGTGGCAGCTCAGAGAGGAGAACGTATGTCATGTTTCCTTTATTTTCTACATTTGTTTATTTCTACTTCCTGTCTATCTCCCTCAGCGCTTTCACTCCCTCACCTGTCAATGATTGGCAGCCTGGCCACACCCGGTCATGGTTGCCAATCAGGCTACTATTTATGCTTGCCTCGCCCTCCAGTCATGGCTCGAGGATTATTTAGTGACTAATACATGTTACTGACGGTTAGCTGCATGCTGTGTGCATCAAGGTTTAAGTTAAACCCAACCATTCATCCATCCATTTTTTATAGCGGCAATTCTCTTTAGGGTCACAGGTAAGCAGAAGCTTGTCCCAGCTGACTTCCAGCTGGAGGCCCTTAGATGGTTAGGGAAAACCTGTTGGAAATGTTCCCGTTCAACTGGGGTAAATCTTGCTTCTCTCTCTTGTGCATGCTAAGGGGTGTGTTGACGAGAACTAATGGTGGGGTGGGTTTTGCCAGAAGCTTGGGAATCTCATGCTCACAAAAACAGGTGGTCGGGATGTTCTTTGATGTTGTTCACGTTAGCCTGGGCAAGATGGCCTAAAAATAAGATGTCATATTTTTTTTACAAACTTTTTCTTACTCTTTTTAAAGAAAGCTATAGGCTACAGATGACAAAGATCATTCAAAACAACAAAATAACACCTATTTCCCTCCTGAAATTGAATTACCATCTGTTCTTTTGTTGTGGGCAATGCACCTAAAAACTACACACTTTAATTTGAAAGGAGAGTTGTGTTTACATTCACATTGAAGGCTGCACCATTTTCCTCTCAGTACTGAATGACATGTTTCACTAGCTCTAACTTAAAAAACAACACAACTTACAGGGATACATAGCGATGTGCAAAGTGACCGCTTCAGTGATCACTCTCAATCGCCACCATTTCTTCTCGTACTTGGGGCCTTGGTTAAATAGTTGTACCAGTAAGCTGCTTTTTAGCTGGAGTTTGGTGGTTGTAAGGGTCTTGTTAGTTTTGCGAAGAGTGACATTTCTCTCACTCGGCTGGATGCCTCTGTTTTAGATGTTGGAATTAGGCTTAACGTGTTGCTGCCTTTTGTTGCAATGGGCTTTAGACAAACAGCATGCAGCAAGCATTCACAAACCCAAACCAGTTCCAAACCACTGACGAGACTATTTCTTTCTTAGGAACAAATAAGCGGTAGAAAATGGATGGATGGATAGCTTTTTTTCATGTTTAATGTTGAGTTCCTGTCCTGCACACTTATGTTGTAGTTTCAGTTCCTTTTTGAGTCTCCTGCAGCAGCTTTATTTTGTCTCCCAATTTAGTCATCGCTATTTAAGATTATATTCTGTATGGATGCTGTTGAACGCTGTACCCTCTTCTGAGGCTTCTAAGTACCTTTGTTTCTTAAAAGTCCCAGGTTTTGTGCATTCCCTATGTAATGTATTAATGTTTGTTTGGCTCGCACCTCGCTGCATATGTGCCTTAGTGTTTTTATCTTTGTTTATTATATATTTCATGCCTACACGCTGTCTCCTGCTACCTTCTGCATCTTAAATCACAATCTTGGCTATCATGCGACCCTAGCGTCACAGAATCTCCTGACCACAAAGTGATTTAGCGGAAGTTTTTGACAAAGAAATGGAGGTGTTTGAGAGAAGAATGTTTGAGGGCATGGAGGCAGAGGCACAACTCTTCTCACCAGAGGTTCTGGAGACCTTGATGTAGGCTCCAGATGGTCACCTGATTCCAATAGACTCGTTTTTGCCAAGTGCCTACCCGGCCTATCGTCGAATAAGGCGGAGGCAAGCTCCAGCATCTTCGACACGCCGATGGGACGAGCAGCCCACTCAACCTTCTCCACTGCAGGTGGATCAAGCTCGGCGTCCCTCCACATATATTAAATTGACAAAAACTGACTACCAGGATAATTTTTTTAAAGACCAGATTAACAATTGTTGGCAGGTTTTTCTTGTTTTTTGTTTTATTGTTTGTGATTTTTCTCTTTAATATATTTATTTCACAGTGTGCATTATCTTTTTTTTTAACATTCCTTTGAGTTTGAAGGCCTATACAACTTCCAAAAATACAATCACAGATCAAATGCCCCCGCCCTCAAAAAATTAATAAATAAAAAAGATATTTAAAAAAAAAATGTATATGTAAGGCAGTAGCCTGGCAATGTATAAGACAGTACCTCTTTATGAGCACTGGAGGTCGCTATTCTGTTGATTTTTACCTGTGGGTTCAGCACACCTCACCTTTTTGTCCCTCAGTGGACACCATAGTCTAGGCGCCATCTTTGAAAATGTTCTTCTTTTCCATTGAAAAGCTTAATGACCAGAGCCAGAGAGGACCACTACTGTGAGCAAATAAATGCAACAAGGTCTCATCCACAATCCAGAACCACTGTGTCCAGTGTCCAATCTCTCCGCACAACAACCCACCTGATAAACACTAAAAACACAACGCAGAGTCCAAGGGTGTGTCGAGAGGCAGTGACATTGTGGGTTACATCTTTGGTGCCGTGACCCGGATTGTGGTAATTCTAAGACCGAAGGGAGACTGACAGTAGCATCCCCAGACATGCTGCTAAACTGAACTGTATCCTCTGTGAATGGACCGGTCCATGCGGTGGACTGAGCTACTACTGAGCTGTATGAGAAGATTATCCACCTTCAACATATCCTTTCAGTGCTATGAAAGTTATTTTCATTGAAGGACTTTATATGGTATCCTATAAACTGAACAGCTAATTGAAATTGAGAAAGAACAAGAAAAAAAATAAAAAAATGCTATATTCTGTGAGAGAATTTTCAAGTTACAACTATATGAGTATTATTTGTTGTCTACTTGGTTCATATGCCTTGAGTTAGACACACAGAGATGTGTACTGACTAATTGTTTGGTTAATGTGAATTTTATGCACGGATTGATATTTGTTACTATTGTTGTTGTTTTTCCTCTTTTTCTTTTTATTGTTTTCATTGCACTTCACTATACACCTACAACATACACAGACTCCCAACTCCTGCCCAAGCCCGTGGCCCCAGTTAAACTAACTGAAGATGTTGAGTGACTACACTGGCCTGGAGGGCACAGGCCCTACAACCAGCCATGACTCTCCCCACAAGCCACATTCCTCTCCTGGACATGCAACAGGCCATAACTACAACCCTCCCCATACCACACAATTCCATATTCAGGATGAAGGAGCAACGGCTGATGCCAGTACAGTAAAGCAGCAGCAGTCGGCGCGGCCAAAGCATACCAACATGTTCCTCAGCTCCCCTAGCCCTCAGCAGCAGCACCACACTCAGTACTCAGGGCAGGGCTGGCAGCTTACGCCGCCACCCCCAACTCTGTCCCCGCATACCCCAGCTAATGTGTCCACATTGCCGCGCCACCAGATCGGCAGGTCAGGCTACAGACTCCCAACTACCGCCCGAATCCAGGCTGCTCATCCTAGCCCCATGACCTACACCAGCAATTCAGATTCCACCCATGCGCCCCAGCTCCCTACGCCGAATTCTCAAAACCCCCAAATGAACCTTTCGAACAACCCTCCTGTCCAACACCACTCTCAGTCCCTGGCCCATAATGAGATGACCCTCCGGCGCCCGCCTGCAACTGGTGAAAGAGGCCCTATCCCTATGAATGTGAATTATGGAAATGTTGATTACGCAACCCCCTCCCATGCCTCTGCTCCAACACATCTACAGACACCTGCTGCCCACCCCCAAGCCAGTCTGTATCCCCATGCCCTCCCACAAGCTATTCATGATACATTTTCCCCTCACACCCCTGCCCCAGTATACTTTCAGATGCCAACTCCAGATCCTCAAGCCAGAATGTACCCCACTATCCTCACACAAACCCTTGATCATGAAGCCCCTCTCCATGGCCCCGCCCCAGTACATCCATGGACACCTGCTTCTGATCCCAGAGTCAACGTGTATCCTAATGGACTCCCCCAATCCACACCTCTACCTCCATTCTTCGCTCCAAACAGCGCCAAAGCCCAACCGAGTCCTCCCGCTGCCTATGGTGGCTTCCTGCAGACTCATCAGGTTAAAAATGTCCAAATCTTCACTGGACATTCTGATAGCAAGATGCTTGTGGAGGACTGGATTCGTGACATGCAGTATCTCCTGGAGGCCATAGAGCTTCCCATGCATCTCCGCTTTTCCACAGTAGTGCGACACCTGGGTGGTGAAGCCAGAAGATTGGTGTTGAACCTACCTCCCCATGACCAAACCCCTGAGAAAGCATTTGAGGAATTGAGGGCGGAATACGGTGACACATATGGCTCTCTAGATCCACTAGCCGACTTCTATGAACGAATCCAGAGGCCTGGAGAGTCTTGTTGCTCATATGCCATAGCACTGGAGGCAACACTGCGAGCTGTTGAAGACAGTGAGAGAGGAGGCAGGCCTTTCCCCGACCGTGATAGCAAACTCACCCGGCAGTTCTTAAGGGGGCTTGAAGATGAGGAGACGTATGCCCGAATTTCGCCAATGAAGCCCCGGCTATTGAGCTTCCGAGAGCTGCAACAGGAGCTCAGAGATCTAGCAAAAGAAACAAAGAAGTTCCAACCACAGCACAAGACAAAGAAAGCATATGCCCAGGTACATGGCACACCTAAGTGTGGTACTAATGAGAAGACGGAGACAACGAAACAGAACTCAGAACTGTCAGAGTTGAGAGAGATTGTACAGAAATTGGCTCCAAGCCAAGAGCAACAGATTGCCATGTTGTCGCACCTCGAATCAAGAATTTTGGTCTCACCCACTGTACCGCCTGCTGTCTCACGCATTGTCCCTCCTGCAGCCCCCCCACAAAGATTCCAGTCATCACCAAGGACTACAGTACAGGGCTCCAGTGTGACATGTTACCGGTGTGGGAAACTAGGACACATTGCCCGGGTCTGCAGAGCAGCTCTCCCAGATCCCAGCCTGTCCTTGGCTCAGCAACCCCAGCCTGTGACCCCTGTGGAGGGAAACACAGCTCCCTCAGCACAACATTTAAACGCCTAGAGCCCATGGTTACCGGGGCAACCATGGGTGAGCAGCAAGTGTCCCCATTACAGGTGAGCGGAACTGATTATGGAGGAGAGGATACCCCCCTAGTGGGCCCCAGGAATGAGGGGGAGGTGGAAGTCAATGGGGTAAAATGCAAGGCACTCATAGACTCTGGCTCCCAGATTACCAGTATTACTCACAACTACTGGCGCAACCACCCCACCCTTCGGGAACAAAGGCTGAAGCCTTCTAAAATACCCATAGAGGGGGCAGCTGGCCAGAATGTGCCTTACCATGGTGTCTTACACATTAACCTGAAAATGCTGGGGAGAGAGTTTGAGGCTGTGCCGGCTTTCGTGGTCCCTGATTCTGAGTATCGTTCCTCTGTCCCTCTGCTTGTGGGCACTAATGTCATTCGGGCCTCCAGGAGCCACCTCCAAGCAACCTATGGCCAGCAGTTCATTCACCGTGTCAAGCAAAGCCATCCAGAGTCGTACACTGCCCTGCTGGAAATCCTAAACACAGAACATGATGTAACGGATGACATAGTTGGCCCTGTTGTGTACGCTGGACGCAAAATAAGCATCCCTGGAGGGAAGGAGATGGATTTGAAGTGTAGGATCAAAGTTGGCCCACAAAGAAAGACTTACACAGCCCTCATTGAAGGCCACCCTTTCCTGCGTCTCCCCCAAGACCTATTGGTTGCCAAAGTCCTTACTGATGTAAAGAAAGGCTGCACCCCTGTTAGGGTGATGAATCTGTCTCAACATGCTATCACCATAAAGCTCCATACACATTTGGCCAATGCAGTCGTGGTGGAAAATGTTGTAGAGTTTCCTGACAAGAGGCCAGGTGAACCTGATAAGGCTGAGAGTGAAGAGGCCTGTCTGAGTTTGGATCAAGTTGTGGCAGGTTGTGGGGTGGACCTCAGTGAAGCAGCGGTAGAGAATGAGCACCAGCGGTCCCTCCTTAAAGAGCTGGTGGAGAAAAATGGAAGTGTGTTCTCCCAGCATTCCATGGACTATGGCCACACAAAAACCATAGCGCATGAAATTCCCCTTGTCGATTCTACCCCTTTCCGACTGCCCTACCGCAAGATTCCCCCCTCACAGTGGCAAGATGTGAGGAAGTTGTTGATGGACATGAAGGCAACAGGGGTCATCAGGCCTAGTAAGAGCCCATATGCTTCGCCAGTAGTGATTGTAACCAAGAAAGATGGGTCACTAAGGCTTTGTGTGGACTACAGAAAGCTGAACTCCTACAGCACCAGAGATGCATTCCCTCTGCCCAGAATAGAGGAAGCTCTGGAGGCCCTGGGGCAAGCGAAGTACTTCTCCACCCTTGACCTCACATCTGGTTACTGGCAGGTGGAGGTGGCGGAGCACGACAAACACAAGACAGCGTTCAGTACTCCTATGGGGCTGTTTGAGGCAAACAGAATGCCTTTTGGGCTGCAAAACGCTCCGTCCACTTTCCAGCGACTGATGACCTGCTGCTTTGGAGATCTGAACTTCACTCACCTCCTCATCTACTTAGATGATCTGATCATATTCTCAAAAACCTTTGATGAGCACCTGGAGAGGTTGCAGCTGGTGTTTGATCGACTCAAGGAGCATGGCTTGAAGTTGAAACCCTCGAAGTGCCAGCTTGTGAGACAAGAGGTGCAGTATTTGGGTCACTTGGTGTCCGCAGAGGGGATCAGGACAGACCCAGAGAAAATCAGCAGGGTTAAGGGCTGGGTGAGGCCCACAAATAGGAAAGAAGTGCTCCAATTCTTGGGCCTAGCCGGGTATTACAGACGGTACGTGAACGGCTACTCCATGATAGCAGCACCTCTATACCGCCTCACTAGCGGTGACCCCAGAAAGAAGAAGAGGGGGCATAAGAAGAGCCCGGGTCCTGACCCACCCTTCATGTGGACTCATGAGTGTGAGGAGGCCTATCAGACACTGAAAGAGAAGTTGACAACTGCTCCAGTGCTGGGGTATCCAGATTTCAGCCGGCCCTTTCTGCTTCAAACTGATGCGTCAGGAGAGGGCCTTGGCGCTGTCTTGGTCCAGGTCCAGAGTGGAGTCGAGAGAGTCATAGCCTACTCCAGCCGTGGCTTGAGTCCAACAGAGACCCGATATCCTGCACACAAACTTGAGTTCCTCGCTCTGAAGTGGGCAGTGACAGATAAGTTCTACGACCATCTCTATGGGCGTAGATTCTCAGTCCAGACAGACAACAACCCTCTCAAGTATGTGATGTCCTCAGCTAAGCTGGATGCTACAGGACAGCGGTGGGTGTCTCGACTGTCGGCGTTCGACTTTGACATCCAGTATAGAAGAGGAAAGAGTAACGCAAATGCTGACGCACTCTCCCGTATGTCCAACCAGGAGGTCACGCAAGTCTTACACACCTGTCCCCAGCGGGTGAGGGCCAGTAACTTAGGCCATGAAGAGAACCGGCCCACCCGTGGACAAGAGAGCCATGGACAGGAGAGCTCCCCGGATGTGAACAATACTGCCCCAGAGGAACCTGACATCCAAGAACCTCTATCACACAAGCCCAGTGAGCCCTATATGGATGTGGGAACAGAGTCATTACCTGCCATGACAAAACAGGAGATCCGTGCAGCCCAGAAGGAAGATCCTGCCGTCGGCCCTGTCCTGCACTCTAAAAGCCTGAACCAGAAGCCAAGTCGCAGTGAGAGGATCAGTGGTGGTGGGCAAGTGTGCCTTCTCTTAAAGGAGTGGAGGAGGTTAGTGATACGAGACGGTATCATGTACCGCCGTGTACGAGATGGTCAAAGGGAAGTAGTAGAGCAGCTGATACTGCCAGAACGGCTGCGCGCATCCGTCAAGACTGCTCTGCATGATGACTCAGGGCATTTAGGATTTGAGAGGACCTTGCAGATGATAAGGGAGAGATTCTACTGGCCAAGAATGTTCCAGGAAATCAAGACTTGGTGTGAACAGTGTCAGAGGTGCTGCCTCAGAAAGACCCCAACTGCAGGCCTCAGGGCTCCCCTGGTCAGTATTCACACCAGTGCCCCCATGGAGCTGGTGTGTGTGGACTTTTTGACACTGGAGAAGTCAAAAGGTGGCATTGAAAATGTGCTCGTTGTTACCGACCACTTCTCACGATACGCCCAGGCCTATCCCACTAAAGACCAGAAGGCCAACACAGTTGCGAAGGTACTGTGGAAAAACTTCTTCTGCCGGTTTGGTTTTTGTGAGAAATTGTTGGCAGACCAAGGACGCAATTTTGAAAGTGCTATCGTGAAGGAACTGTGCAAGTGTACGGGCATCACTAAGACCCACACCACCCCCTACCACCCACAGGGCAATGGGGGCACGGAAAGGTTCAACCGGACCCTCATGGACATGCTGGGGACACTAGAGCCTCACTTGAAACCCCGCTGGCATGAGCACTTGGATGCAATGACGCATGCCTACAATTGCACACGTCACGACTCGACTGGTTATGCACCATACTACCTGATGTTCGGTAGGCACCCCCGGCTCCCAGTCGACCTGGTCTTTGGGCTTCCTTCCACCAATGAGCAAGGAGGATATAGTGAGTACGTCCAAACTCTACATGACAGTCTGTCCGAAGCCTATGCCCTGGCTAATCAGGCTTCTCACCATGCGAAAGATCAGCAGAAAAAATACTATGACCGAAAAGCAAAGAGTCAAGTCTTCAGTGCAGGGGACCGAGTCCTGGTCAAAAAGTGTCATGTGGAAGGACGGCAGAAACTGGGAGACAAGTGGGAGTCTCGTCCATACATTGTGGTGAAGAAGCAACCCAATATACCGGTGTATGTAGTTCGACCAGAAGATGGTGAACCAGAGAGAGTGGTCCACCGCAACCTCCTTACACAGTGTATGTTTCTGCCAGTGGAACAGGCCGGTGAAGTGACGACAAATGATGTGGAGTCAGATGTGGAAGAGGATCACGAGGGAGCGGATACAGAGGAAATGGAGGAGCAAGATAGAGGAGAGACAGAGGAAGATATTGAGGAGGAATGTGAGATGGATGATACAGGGACAGTAAACGGACAGGTTGAACACACAGGGATGGAGGAATTGGATGTGGAGGCTGGGCAAATAAGTGATAAAGAAGAGGAAGCCACACCTCTCAGTTGTGCAGAAGCACCTCCAGAGGCTGTGGCTCCAAGAAGGAACCCGTCGAGAAATCGACAGCCCCCAAAGAGGCTATGCCTTGAGTCGCAAGTTCTGAGATCGGATGAAGAACAACAGAAGATAGAGAGAGGCAAGAAGTTGTGGCAAAGGGCCAAAGCAAGAGGACCAGAAGGGCATGTTTAACACACACACACACACACACACACACACACACACACACACACACACACACACACACACTCACTCACTCACTTTTGGTTAAAGAGTGGAGTTTTTGCTTTTTGTTTACGTTTGATCTGATGGCAGAGACGCCATCAAATAAAGAAGGGGTAGATGTAAGGCAGTAGCCTGGCAATGTATAAGACAGTACCTCTTTATGAGCACTGGAGGTCGCTATTCTGTTGATTTTTACCTGTGGGTTCAGCACACCTCACCTTTTTGTCCCTCAGTGGACACCATAGTCTAGGCGCCATCTTTGAAAATGTTCTTCTTTTCCACTGAAAAGCTTAATGACCAGAGCCAGAGAGGACCACTACTGTGAGCAAATAAATGCAACAAGGTCTCATCCACAATCCAGAACCACTGTGTCCAGTGTCCAATCTCTCCGCACAACAACCCACCTGATAAACACTAAAAACACAACGCAGAGTCCAAGGGTGTGTCGAGAGGCAGTGACATTGTGGGTTACATATATATTAATTTTTGAAATATTAATTGTATGATTGATTGAATAATTTTGGCAAGATAAATTGTATGATAAAATGGTATAAAAAAATACATCACAATTAATCCATATTCAAACGTGTGACTCATCTAATTTTTTTTTTTTAAACATCATTTGACAGCTCTGTAGTTCATATACATCAATATACAATACAAACCACAAAGGGATGTGGCATATGCAGTGTTGCAAAACGAGATATTATGGGGTTTCTCGCATACTTCAAGGGGAAAACCAGCAGGGGTTTAAGTAACCTTGCTAGCAGCCAAACCAAATTGTCATAAAAACTACTGAATGATTATAGAAGTTTGAGATCATTTATAGTGCCCAATACAGCTGTGTGCTTTGTGGTGCTAAAGTTATTTACTGCAGGCCTATGACTAGGCAATGTTCCTGCCTGTAGTTTTAACTCCTCCTGCAGTGGAGCAGCTAATATTCATTGGCAGACCACAATGCAGATGAATAAATACTGAGCGTGCACTCTGAACTTCAACACCTTCAACTGATAATTAAAGGGTTCTATTTCCTCTAGCCCCAACATCTGCAAGTATTTTCATATGCTTAGTGTTCACATAGTTTTATTGTAATGTATGTATGGCATTGGATAGTGCCACCTAAAGTCCCACGAAAATGATATCTTATGTCCGTCTTTAATGTTGTGCAGATGCATGCATCTGGTGAAAGAATGAATGCCGGGGACTGCAATGGATGCTCTTATGCATCAGGTAAATAAATATACAATATGTAAAACTGCATAATTGTTTACTTGTGTCATCAGATTTTATTATACATGATCTCTTTCAGGCAATGGTAGAGAGTCAACCACGGAGCAGGACTTTTACGGTCCAAACGGTCAGCATTCCTCAACGCCTTGCTCCTTTACTGGTCAGTTTTCAACTATGTGTTGACTGCTTTGGCATTATATTTATTATACCTATGAATGCATATTTAAGAGAGTGTGGTTCCTACCCCCTGTACAGAACACTCTATCAAGGTGGAACTGTGCAGCGAAGATGGATCACCACAGCCTGAGAACAGAGGGGCTGTCAGAGATAGTAGCTGTGGGGATGACAGAACAGAGCTGAATGCAGAAGGGAGGGCAGAGCACACTGGGGTCGGACAAGGTAATCTTTACAGTGAGATGGCCACTTCCAATCATGCTTCCCCTGGACCCATTCGGCTTGCCAGTGGCAAGCTCCAATGTGATGTGTGTGGGATCATCTGCATTGGACCCAATGTGCTGATGGTGCACAAGCGAAGTCACACGGGTGAGAACACACCTGCAAACATTGTAATAACCTACAAACACAATCTGGTGTATGCTATCCAGTGTAAGGATGGATGCATTTATCCATATATTGGGAAAACAAAACAACCACCAAGCCGACGCATGGCACAGCCCAAAAGGGGCTTCAAGCCAAATCTCAGCTGTATACCTGCACCTCAGGGAAAAACAGCACTCATTAGAGAACAAAAATGTACAGATTCTGGACAGGGAGGACAGAGGCGTGAGGGAAGCTATCTATGTCAAGGTTGAAAAAACGTCCCTTAATAGAGAATGTCGTCTGCGACACCACCTATCTCCCACATACAACACTATCCTTTCAACTATTCCCAAAAACTCTGCGATTTAGCCTCTTACAAATAACAGGAGTTAGAAACTTTCTGGTCACAGAAGGTGAACAGAATGCCATTTGTTTACAACTGAATGGAATGCTTTTGTGGGGGATTCCGACTATTTTTGAACTGGTAGTAGTCGATCCACAGTGATTGTTCTGCCACACAAAACAGGGTGAAAATACACTTCAACGACCGTTATTGGCTTTGACAGTTAGGATTGCCCGTTTGCATCAAAACAGTTGTATTTCTCACTACGATAGGGCGAAACCATCCTTGCCCAGGCATGCCCTCCTTTTGGAGTATAAATATTTTGTGTTTTGGCACCAGCCGCTAGACTAGATCTTACCTATGTAAGTCTATGAGCATGAATCAATGAAGCCTACTCAGATGAGAGGCCTTCTAAGACAAACTAAACGATCCATTTGCGGTCGATTGAATGAATGCCCTAAGATTACAATGACCTGGATGAATGAGAACATCCATAGACATCTATAAAGATCTCATATAAATTGTGCACATTCTTGTCATATCCTTCACGTGTTGTTTAGGTGAGAGACCTTTTCAGTGTAACCAGTGTGGAGCGTCCTTTACCCAAAAGGGCAACCTGTTACGCCACATCAAGCTGCATTCTGGAGAGAAACCTTTCAAATGCCCCGTTTGCAACTACGCTTGCCGGCGGAGGGACGCCCTGGCTGGACATCTAAGAACACATGCAGGTAGAATGGAGTGGAACAATGCTATCTTACAATATTTACTTCTTGATTTATTTATCATTGACAGTGTACAGGTAAAAAACTAAAAACAATTGAGTATTGTGAAAAAGTTAATTCATGTCAGCAATTCAACTTTCAGTGTGAAACTGTAATGTGATATAAAATCATTACGTGCAAAGTGAGATACAGTATGCCAAGCCAGTATTTGCTACAGTTTTGATGTTCATGGCCTAGAGTTTTAGAAAACCCCACATTTTCTGAGATTTTCATAAGCTATAGCCATAATCATCAAAAGTTTATATGAGCCTTTTTTATATGTTAATGTCACTTTGTAAATCTAACTGCTGGAATAAAAAACTGTTGCACAATATTATTATTTTTTTAATTTGACCAGTATTTTAATCAACATTGCTTTAAATGTTTCACAATTAACTAAAATGATATTTTTCATATTTTGTCTTTAGACCAGTCTTAAAATGATCTACCTGTATCGGCCTTTCCAGGTTCTAGACCTAAGGCCTTGGGCTGAGCCAGGACAGGTGGTGCACTTTCGTACGCACTTCCGACCACAACCTACGTCTCTCTAAAAATAGCTTTATTTGCAAAAAAAAGATTTTCTTTCCAACATTCAATCGAAGGTTAACAAAAACAACCTAAACTACATACAAAGCTATAAACAAAACTAAGGCTCAAGTGATCCTGCGAAGAGGTGGCGACTTGTCCAGGGTGTACCCCGCCTTATGCCCGAATGCAGCTGAGATAGGCTCCAGCGACCCCAAAAGAGACAAGCGGTAAAAAATGGATGGATGGATGGATGGATGGAAGGTTCAAGTGTTGCGTGAGAAGTGGTCAAAAATGTCTCTCAACCCGACATTTGTCCAATCAGTTTCCCCTGTGCGCTCCTCTGTGGTCTCGTCACAGGTGCTGTATTGATTGACTGATTGAGGCTCTTATTAGTAGATTGCACAGTACTGTACATATTCCGTAAAATTGACTACTAAATGGTAACACCCAAATACGTTTTTCAACTTGTTTAAGTCGGGGTCCACGTTAATCAGTTCATAGTAAATGACACAGAATGTAAATGACTTTCTAATTAAAAAAATTAATAATCTAACTTAATATATGTAGTACCAAATAAATATAAATAACACAAAAAGGGCTTCCAAAACCATAATGACTAACACCAAAGTGCAGAAGCACAGTAGGCCCAAGTATTCATCACACTCCACCACAATAACCAACACCAAAGTACAGTAGTGCAGTAGGCCCAAGTATTCATCAAAAAACAAATAATTAATTTAACTTAATATATGCAGGACTGGGCAGCACGGTGGAAGAGGGGTGAGTGCGTCTGCCTCACAATACGAAGGTCCTGAGTAGTCCTGGGTTCAATCCCGGGCTCGGGATCTTTCTGTGTGGAGTTTGCATGTCCTCCCCGAGACTGCATGGGTTCCCTTCGGGTACTCCGGCTTCCTCCCACTTCCAAAGACATGCACCTGGGGATAGGTTGATTGGCAACACTAAATTGGCCCTAGTGTGTGAATGTGAGTGTGAATGTTGTCTGTCTATCTGTGTTGGCCCTGCGATGAGGTCGCGACTTGTCCAGGGTGTTCTCCGCCTTCCGCCCGATTGTAGCTGAGATAGGCACCAGCGCCCCCCGCCACCCCAAAGGGAATTAGCGGTAGAAAATGGATGGATATGCAGGACTACAGAAATATAAATAACACAAATGGCTACCACACTACCTAAAACAGTAAAAAGATGATGCAGTGACTAAAGCAATTCAAAGGAAAGAGCAGTAAAATCAACATCACAAAAACTAAAATACACTATAGGACATGTATAATTATCACATACAACGTTATGATTACTTGTACAATCTTTGTGGCATCAGAAATGATCAAATATCATAATGCTGTTTTGATTGACATAGTCATCAAATACATTATATATTAGTTTACCATAATTATTTTTGTAATTTGCATTAGAGTAGAATTATATTGCATCATGACGAAAGCTCTAAAATGTTGATTACCTTATCTTAGCTCCTGTATAGTAAACATATTACACACAGCTCTCAATAAGATGCAGTGCAGATCTGCATACTCCTGCAGACGCCACCCACATGCATATAATAGATACAAGTAGCCCTTTTATCGAGCAACTGTGACAAAGTCAGAGTAGACCAAAAAAAATGAAAAGATATATCAATTAGAGATGTGCCGATCGATTAGCCACTGATCAGTATTGGCCGATTTTTGTGAAAAAGTATGTGATCGCCTTTGCTGATTTATGTCTTTGAGTGCCAATTACAAACACCGATCTACTCTGGTTAACACTTTCTTTATTTTTATTTGGCTGTAATTATGGGTCTCCATACACAGCGTGGAACAGCTCCTCTAAGCTAATAATAATCACGTCCATCACAGCAGATAAACTTAATTTTTTAGTTAAGTATCATCATTAAGTAACATTGTCTCTGGAAGACGAGGCTAAACATGTTACACACCAAGCGCAAGCCAGGAAAATACATACTAGTAGCAAAACTAGCTTTTTACAAATTCAGGGGTTATTGTGTATTGTTGACTTTTTTTAACTCAAACAATTATATGTAATAAACAAAAATAAGGAACTACTTTAAATATTGCGTTGATATTGTTAAACTGTCAATAGCTATAAACATAAAAAAAAAAAAAAAAGTACAGTTAATACATGTGATCAGTAGCAGTATTGGAATCAGCTTGATAAAACCCTGATCGGAACATCTCTCATATTAAAAATATGCCATTGTAATTTTTGATCATAAAGCTCTTGTGTTACTGTCGTGGACGCTTTCTGGGCGAGTCGCAGATGGATGAAGTAAAAATATCTGCCATCCATCTTCTTCCGCTTATCCGAGGTCGGGTCGCGGGGGGAGCAGCCTAAGCAGGGAAGCCCACACTTCCCTCTCCCCAGCAACTTCGTCCAGGGGGATCCCGAGGCGTTCCCAGGCCAGCCGGGAGACATAGTCTTTCCAACGTATCCTGGGTCTTCCCCGTGGCCTCCTACCGGTTGGACGAGCCTTAAACACCTCCCTAGGGAGGCTTTCGGGTGGCGTCCTGACCAGATGCTCGAACCACCTCATCTGGCTCCTCTCGATGTGGAGGAGCAGCGGCTCTACCTTGAGCTCCTCCCGGATGGCAGAGCTTCTCACCCTATCGCTAAGGGAGAGCCCCGCCACCCGGCGGAGGAAACTCATTTCGGCCGCTTGTACCTGTGATCTTATCCTTTCGGTCATAACCCAAAGCTCATGACCATAGGTGAGGATGAGAACATAGATCGACTGGTAAATTGAGAGGTTTGCCTTCCGGCTCAGCTCCTTCTTCACCACGACAGATCGGTACAACGTCTGCATTACTGAAGACGCCGCTCCGATCCGCCTGTCGATCTCACGATCCACTCTTCCCTCACTCGTGAACAAGACTCCTAGGTACTTGAACTCCTCTACTTGGGGCAGGGTCTCCTCCCCAACCCGAGGATGGCACTCCACCCTTTTCCGGGCGAGAACCATGGACTCGGACTTAGAGGTGCTGATTCTCATTCCGGTCGCTTCACACTCGGCTGCGTACCGATCCAGTGAGAGCTGAAAATCCCAGTCAGATGAAGCCATCAGGACCACATCATCTGCAAAAAGCAAAGACCTAATTCCACGGCCGAAAAACCGGAACCCCTCAACGCCTTGACTGCGCCTAGAAATTCTGTCCATAAAGGTTATGAACAGAATCGGTGACAAAGGACTTCTTCATAAAGGTCTTCAAGCTGCTCTTTGTGTGATCCCTCACCTAGGACCTGTTTGCCATGGGAGACACTACCAGGGGGCTTAAAGCCCCCGGACAACATAGCTCCTAGGATCATTGAGACACGCAAACTTCTCTACCACGATAATGTGGCAGCTCAGAGAAGAGAACCCCTCATGTTATTTATAGTGGACCTGTTTTGCAAAACCAACTTTTCTTACCTTTTGGTACCTGTTTTTGTGTGTTTTGGATCTGCATAAATCAAGCGATGAAGGAATGGTGGAGATATTTATAAAACAAGCTTGCCTTCCTTCTTACTTCCTTCAACGTGGCATTTGGAATTTGCACAAAAACTTGCGATGTTTTTCTAACATATCCCACAAAACAGTGCATCCTACAGAGACAGTCAGAAAGCGGCTTGAAGATGTGTGTAAAACAAAAACAAAAGTACCACTACTACGTGTTATGTAGACCACTAGGAAGTGTTTTTAATGTATATTAAAAAAAATCCTAATATGACCACTTTAATGCAAAGCTGATGTCTGAAATGCGTTTTAAGTGAAATATTTTCAAACACAGATTTAAGTGAAATCACTTGTTTACCTTATTTAGTGCCATTTATATATTTTGTTTCATTTGTATTCAGTGTGTCTATGCATGCAGTTATCATGTTCTCATGTTGCTCTCAATTATATTAACCACATTTCATGATTTGACTTCAATAAAATTGGGTTGTGACTGTAATAGTGGTTAGAGTGTCTGCCCTGAGATTGGTAGGTTGGGAGTTCATACCAAAGACTTTAAAAATGTGACCCGTTACTTCCCTGGTTGACACTCAGCATCAAGGGCTGGAATTGGGAATTAAATCACCAAAAATTATTCCCAGGCGCGGCCCCCGCTGCTGCACACTGCTCCCCTCACCTCCCAGGGGGTGATCAAGGGTGATGGGTCAAATGCAGAGAATAATTTTGCCACACCGAGTGTGTGTGTGTGACAATCATTGGTACTTTAAAATGTGAATAATACCTAGAGTAAAATAATCTCCAGTATATACAATAGTGGTGATGATTGATTGATTGATTGATACTTTTATTAGTAGTTTGCACAGTACAGTACATATTCCGTACAATTGACCACTAAATGGTAACACCCGAATAAGTTTTTCAACTTGTTTAAGTCGGGGTCCACGTTAATCAATTCATGGTACAAATATATACTATCAACATAATACAGTCATCACACAAGTTAATCATCATAGTATGTGCATTGAATTATTTACATTATTTACAATCCGGGGGGTGGGATGAGGAGCTTTGGTTGATATCAGAACTTCAGTCATCAACAATTGCATCAACAGAGAAATGTGGACATTGAAACAGTGTAGGTCTTATTTAGTAGGATATGTACAGCCAGCAGAGAACATAGTGAGTTCACATAGCATAAGAACAAGTATATACATTAGAAGTACATTTGAGTTGTTTATAATCCGGGGAGATGGGATGTGAATGGAGGAGGGTATTAGTAAAGTGTTGAAGTTGCCTGGAGGTGTTGTTTTAGAGCGGTTTTGAAGGAATATAGAGATGCACTTACTTTTACACCTGTTGGGAGTGCATTCCACATTGATGTGGCATAGAAAGAGAATGAGTTAAGACCTTTGTTAGATCGGAATCTGGGTTTAACGTGGTTTGTGGAGCTCCCCCTGGTGTTGTGGTTATGGCGGTCATTTACGTTAAGGAAGTAGTTGGACATGTACTTCGGTATCAGGGAGGTGTAGCGGATTTTATAGACTAGGCTCAGTGCAAGTTGTTTTACTCTGTCCTCCACCCTGAGCCAGCCCACTTTGGAGAAGTGGGTTGGATTGAGGTGTGATCTGGGGTGGAGGTCTAAAAGTATCCGGATTAGCTTATTCTGGGATGTTTGGAGTCTAGATTTGAGGGTTTTGGAGGTGCTGGGGTACCAGGAGGTGCAAGCGTAATCGAAGAAGGGTTGAATGAGAGTTCCCGCTAGAATCCTCAAGGTGCTTTTGTTGACCAGAGAGGAGATTCTGTAGAGGAATCTCGTTCTTTGGTTGACCTTTTTGATCACCTTGGTTGCCATTTTATCACAGGAAAGATTAGCCTCTAGAATGGAACCTAGGTAGGTGATCTCATCCTTCCTGGTGATAACAATGTTACCCACTTTTATAGTGAAGTCACTGACCTTCTTAAGTTTGATATGGGACCCAAATAGGATGGATTCCGTTTTACCTAAGTGTATGGATAGCTTGTTGTCAGCGAGCCAGGTGCAAATATTGAGGAGTTCAGCACTGAGCATTTGTTCCACCTGTGACTTGTCCTTGCCGGATACCAGCAGGGCCGAGTCATCCGCAAACAGGAACAATTCACAGTGGCATGCTGATGGCATGTCATTTACGTATATTAGGAACAGTAAAGGTCCTAGTATACTGCCTTGGGGGACTCCACAGCTTACTGAGAGGGGAGGGGACATGGTGCCGTTCACCTCTACCACCTGTTTCCTCCCCTCCAAGTAAGATTGCATCCAGCTTGATGAGGTTTCGTCGAATCCGATTGCTCGGAGCTTATCCAACAGTATAGCGTGGTTAACGGTGTCAAAGGCCTTCTGAAGGTCCAGCATGACCATGCCGCAGTATTTTCCCGCGTCGGTCAGATAGAGAAGGCATGTGTCAGTGGAGTGGTTTGTTCTGAAGCCGGATTGGAATTTGTACATTAGTTTATTAGTAGCAAGGTATCTATCAACCTGTTCATAAACTATTTTCTCCATTACTTTCGAATTATTTTGAATATGCATAGTATATCACATATTTCCAATTTATCATTACAACAATTCCCAAAAAGTGGGAAAAAAGGAAAAAGCAGAGCTTATTTAATTATATCCATTTTCCATTCCATAGCAATTTCCTACACATTTGTTTTTCTTCAATTCAGGTTCTCAATCTGTAACACAAATATAATAAATTAATTAAAAATCAATACAGTTCTCATGATTAAATGGGTAAGTAAATTGTGTTACACATAAATAAGATGAATAAGATTATGTAATTTTCAACAAGGTTCAAGATGCTCATGAATTACAACTATATAATGTTCAGTATGAAAGAGTATACTGGAACTGCATAACATTTCCTTATTGTTATCACATACAGTATTCTACATGTGATAACAGTAAGTGATGGAGGTAATTTCATTAGAAATGCCCACCCCCTCAGTGAAGCTCAAAGGAAATATTTATTATTCAGCAAAATGTTTTGGGAGGCACATGACACAATATGACATATAGCAGGCTGTGAAAACAGGAAATCCTGCATTCAAACTGTCAACACTTGATAGGTCTTTGTGTAGTCTCAAAAGTTTTTTTTTGAAGAAAATGTCCCTAAAAACTGGATTTTGCAAATAGATGTCACTTTGCGATGGTTTACGATAATAGAACGCTGAAATGCCAGAAATCCAAGCTTAAAATATAGTAAAGCAAAAAAATTAACTTTTTTTTTGTTCAAATAAAAGCAAATAACATAAAAATAATCAAGCAGTCAGTGAAAATAATTCAAACCTGTGATAATTTCAGTAGAACATTCGTCACATTTTCAGTAATAGTTTATTTTTGTTGAATGGTTTATAGTTACATTATCAAATACAGACTTTATGTTATTATCCATTGTTAAGATTAGAGATTATTTTCTTCCTTTTTTTTAATTGCAGTTTCTTCACCGTTGGGGGGAAAACCTTTCAAGTGCAGCTACTGTAGTCGCAGCTACAAACAACAAAGCACATTGGATGATCACCTAGAGCGCTGCCACAGTTTTCAAAAGAGCCAGGACCAGCAGGCTGCAGTCAACACGCTGACAGAACAGCACGGTAACATAACACACAAACCCCAAAGAAAAAAAGTCCCTGCATGACTTTTAATGCAAATTTATTCAATGAGCATTTTACCAATTAGCTTGTTTGTGTGTAGGTGGTGAGTTGCTAGATATCGAGCCAATAGCCAAACTTGCACTGGAGCCGTCCAATGAGAAACCACACTTTGTTGATAGATTAGCCGCTAGCATCACCAAACGAAAGAGGTCGACGCCACAAAAGTTTCTTGGTAAGTTTTTTTTTTATCAGCTGTGCGGTCAAAAAAAAACAGTCACTGCCATGCTTTTATTATTGATAAACTTTAAATGAGTAGGGCTGTGTGCGTAACGATATATAGTACAGTGCAATATTCAGAACGCTTCACTTTTTCCACCATTTTGTTATGTTAAAGCCTTATTCCAAAATGGAATACATACATTTTTGTCCTCCAAATTCTGCACACAATAATACCTCATAATGACAATGTGAAAATATTTTTTAAACATTTTGCAACTGTATTAAAATAAAAAAATATATATAAATCACACGTACATAAGTATTCACAGCCTTTTCTTAATACTGCATCTTTGTCAGCAATTACAGCCTTTTTGAATACGATGCCACAAGCTTGGCACACCTATCTTGAGGCAGTTTGCCCATTCCTTTTGCCATTTACTCTTTGTAGCACCTCTTAAGCTCCATCAGGTTGGATGATAACTATTGGTTTTCATACAGGATCTCAGGTGCATCAATGTCAGGATTAAGCAAATGCTAGTTTGTACACACACACACACATATATATATATATATATATATATATATATATATATATATATATATATATATATATATATATATATATATATATATATATATATATATATATCCATCCATCCATCCATCCATCCATTTTCTACCGCTTATTCCCTTTTGGGGTCGCGGGGGTCGCCGGCGCCTATCTCAGCTACAATCGGGCGGAAGGCGGCGTACACCCTGGACAAGTCGCCACCTCATCACAGGGCCAACACAGATAGACAGACAACATTCACACTCACATTCACACACTAGGGCCAATTTAGTGTTGCCAATCAACCTATCCCCAGGTGCATGTCTTTGGAGGTGGGAGGAAGCCGGAGTACCCGGAGGGAACCCACGCATTCACGGGGAGAACATGCAAACTCCACACAGAAAGATCCCGAGCCTGTATTTGAACCCAGGACTGCAGGAACTTTGTATTGTGAGGCAGACGCACTAACCCCTCTCCCACCGTGAAGCCCTATATATATATATATATATATACATATATACTGTATATATATATATATATATATATATATATTTTATTTTATTTTATTTATTTATTTTTTTTTTTTTAATAAAATTGCTAAATAAAAATAAAAAATTCTTGCAAGGCTGTAATGTAACAGAATGTGGGAAAAAGGAATCTCTGTGAATATTTTCTGGATGCAGATTTACAAGTTAGGCAGCACGGAGAAACGGGTTAGCGTATGTGCCTCACAATAAGGAGATCCTGGGTTTCATGCTTGGGGTCTTTCTGTGTGGAGTTTGCATGTTCTCCCCGTGACTGCGTTGGTTCTCTCCAGGTACTCCGGCTTCCTCCCACCTCTAAAGACATGCACCTGGGGATAGGTTGATTGGCAACACTAAATTGACCCTAGTGTGTGAATGTGAGTGTGAAGATTTGTCTATCTATCTGTGTTAGCTTTGCCATGAGCTGGCGACTTGTCCAGGGTGTACTCCGCCCAAGTGCAGCTGGGACAAGCTCCATTGACCCCGCGCCCCCTTAAGGGACGGGCGGTAGAAAATGGATGGACGATGGATGGAATATACAAGTTACAATTATGTTTGATTACAAATGCATGCACAGAAAAATAAAAATCCATGCGCAGATGCAGGGGGGCATGAATTTCAATAGGGAGCAAGTCTCGTCAGAACATCGGCTTAAGCAGTTGGCAAGCGAACATGCCTATTTGTAGTGAACTACCTCGTAGTGTTGCAATTTACCACACTAAAAAAACAAGTATGCCGGATTGAAAGCACGTAAGTGTAAGGCTCCACTTTTCAGAAGGTGCTAGCTCGTTGCTAATTTACATTGGATATGCCATTAACACACCCAAATTTGTTCATTAAAACTACAACTAAAATGCATTACGTTCAAAAAGCTAGTGTATAATAAGTACAATAATTACAGTATACAAATTTAGAAGCTCTGCTTAAGAGATCCAACTTTAATGAAACACAAAGCCTCATGTAGCAGTAAATGCTAAACAGGAAATACAAACTACGAACATAATAAAATGATCACTTACTGTACAGTGTCTGCTCTCACTACTATGATAACTGATAGGATGTTCATGTCTTCTTGTTTAGATTAAGAATTAATCATAATCCACACAAAGGTTTAAAAAGAAAAGTTGCTGCCTGCAGACACTGTTTTCTGTTGTGTGTCCTTGTCTCCATCTGCGGGTATAAATTGAATGACACAGATGAACAACTTCTAGATTTACGTAGTAATTCTCCAATTATCCAGATGAGAGGCATTATTTATAATCTGTAATAGTTTTGATGAGCTGAGACGCAATGCATCAGTAGCAGGACATCGGGGCTAGCTCACAGTACAGCAGCAGGGGGTTAGTTAGCTGTCTGTTATTAATGTGCCGCTAAAAATAATTTGTCAGCGTCAATAACAATATTGCTAATAATTTGTGAGTATTCAGGTTACAATATGTAAATAGAGTATTGTTGGTGATTTTGGGATGATTTTTTAGATGCTGTTTTGAGCGGAACAGAGAGCCGCCATTGACTCCATTGTTTGTGGATTTTTTATTTATTTATTTATGACTTAGAATGCATAAAAAAAGAAAAACATTTCTGTTTTCGTCTTACATAGGGATTGTAAAAGATAGACAGCACATCTCTCTCCAGTTTCTTCATATTTTCACTATGACTGATCTGCTGATATGGTCAGAGTACAGAAGCGTTTCAATCGGGAGTTCATCCAACCCTGATTCTGCGGAAATTGCCAGAGACATTCAGAGTGGAATATTCAAAATAGCCATCTGAAATTGTGGCATTTTGTGATGTTTAGACAGTATTTTTACATAATTTGCAGATTGTAAATACAATTGGATATGATGTATTTGATACGATGAATCACAAGTGAGCATATAAAGTCAACTTGTTTTTCCACTCTGCTGGTACTTTAAAGACAATACATGCCCCATAGCCAATTATGCAAATTGTATGATGACATCATTTGTACCACTTTCTACTAATAGACTGCCAATCTCATTCTTCTACATTTAAGAATGAGTAGCAAGCATACTTCAACATAGCTCATAAAGCAAAATTTAACATTGCAAAAGGTCCAACACTCCCAACACAAAAAGGAAAACCAATTGGAAGCCCACGTGAGCACTTTGATGTTGGAGATAAGGAAAAAGTCTGTAGGGAAGATCTCTCAAACAGAACCGAATCCGAAATGGTGGATCAGCCGCAAAGTTGCGCTCCTGGACATGTTTATTGTACGTATATATATGTATATATCGCTAAGTGAATGGCCACTGTTGTCTTTCTCCCAGCTGACAAGTACAGCCATCTTGACCTTCCTGAAGCACCTTATGACTTGTCCTCTGGTTCAGAGAGGGACGGGGAGCAGCTGACCCCCCAGCCAGCTAATGAGTGCATTGGAACGGGCAAGAAACAACTGCAAGACTCCAGGAGGAAACTGTCTCAAATCCATCCTGCCTTTTTGTCTGAGCTGCGCACCGTTATGAGCTCTATCCAAAGCAATGTGCCTCCTCCTGGAGCCTCGAGCGGACTCACAATGGAGTCTCTGGTACTATCGGGTCAAGATACAGGTGAAAGGTGCGATGGTCAGCCCTTAGCCCACAGCCACACCACCTCACCCAACGAATGTCCCGACTCTACAGACACAGAGAGCACAGCTGAAGAGCACAACACAAGGGCTGCAGCACACACAAGTACCTCCAACAACAACCAGCACCTCCACTACCAAACCTTAGGACTGCCCCACAGCCTTCCCACCTCCAGCCCCAGCCAGGCCAAAGAAATGGACTCAGAGTGGGACAGGGGGTGCCCCGCACCCATCACTCCAATGAAGAGGAGTGCTGGCTCTCCATTCACCTCCAGGGAGACAGTGCAGGTTCTGCACAGAGACGGCCAGCGCCTACGCTCTTTCCACTGCCGCCACTGCCACATCCTCTTCCTGGATCACGTCATGTTCACCATTCACATGGGCTGTCATGGCTTCCACCAACCATTTGAGTGCAACATCTGTGGCCACCGCAGCCAGGACCGTTATGAGTTCTCCTCGCACATCAGCAGAGGAGAGCACCAGGTGGCCTGAGGTGAGCGGGTAGGGGCGAAATGAATGGATGTGACTATTTTACTCAGAACGTCGCAGGCTCATGTTCTTTCTGCACCAGATCCTATTTTCAATCTCCAGTGTACAAATTCGAATTTGAGGTTTTATTCTGGCGTTACTTCACTAGAAAAGAGAGCGGAATTAAAAAATTCATGACAGCAAATTATATACTACGATTGGTTGCTATCTCTTACTAAATAATCTGGCAAAATGTGATTTTGCTTTAAAAAGTGCCTTCTTGGAGGATTTCCTCAAAAGTTAAAAAAAAAAAAATGCAGGAAAAAAGGTTGACTAGCCATCTTTTCCTACAATTTAAGTTGTTTCATGAAACGGTGGTGTGCACAGGCAGTGAAGAAAGCACCGTGTTTGCATTTTAAAGAATTGTATCAGGATGCACTATTGAAACTGTGAGGCGGTCCTCCTCTACGAGTTGGTAGAAGACACCAGAGGAGGCAGGGCAGTTTGGAAAAGTTCAAGAAAACACCTTTTCGAAACCTAAGCTAACTTCAGGTATGTTTAAAGTAAGGCTGTTAAGTTAACGCATGTGATTATTCACAAAAAGTTAGCGCATTAATCATGTAGAAATTCAGATTAATCACGCAATTAATTGTGCTGCACATGCACTTGACCTCAACCATGGATGGTTACCTGGGTTGTCACACGGTCAGTGATCAAGCCATTGCATACACCTGTGTAGGATGAGTGAGGAGACTACGACTGGTGCGTTCACTGGCACATTTTGCTTGAAATTACATCCTGACTGGACTTTAGATAAAACTGTTAACAAGTTTTAGGCAGATAAATAACACTCATTCAAGTAAAACATTTTAAAAAAAAATTATATGACATTCTGACAATGAAATTGCATTTGTGTCAAAATGTTGGGATCTTTTTTAAAGTTACTTTTAATTATACTATAGTTCGGTTGGTAGAGCGGCCGTGCCAGCAACTTGAGGGTTGCAGGTTCAATCCCCACTTCCGCCATCCTAGTCACTGCTGTTGTGTCCTTGGGCAAGACACTTTACCCACCTGCTCCCAGTGCCACCCACACTGGTTTAAATGTAAAAATTAGATTTTGGGTTTCACTATGTAAAGCGCTTTGAGTCACTGGAGAAAAAGCGCTATATAAATATAATTCACTTCATTATGGTAATTAATCAAAGTTAGGGCTGTCAAAAATAATGACTTACTCATGTGATTAATCACAAAGAATTATTGCATTAATCATGTATATACACACATTACTCACACAATTTTGACCCTAAACGCTCCTTTACCTTAACTGTGTATGGTTACCTGACTAAACTTTGGATAAAAGTGTTACCAAGTTATGAATAAATAAATATAAAGTAAAACATTTAAAATATGTTTATGCCATTCTGTCAATGAAATTGTATTAGTGTCCAAATATAAGTTAATTTAAATTATACAAGAAAGTACTTTACAGCGATTAATCAAAATTCAAAAGTGTGATTGAAAAATTAATGGTTCAACAGCACTAGTTTAGAGGTGACATTAATTTAGATTTAGTTCCTGTAGAGAGTGAACAAAAGTCTTGGGTGAGGCCTGCACTGTAGCATATTCTCTGAGGGGAGGTTCACTGTGCCACACTTAAAAACAGCACTTATGAGATTTGTTTGGTGATGCAAGATGGTGTCAGGTAGGCTTTATATGCACTGAGAAATGTGTGCCTCTCTAACGGATACAAACTGAAAAGGACTGCCTTAAATATCTTGTTTACAGGATGTGAAATCAGAAAAAAAGACTATTTGCTGCCTGACCCAGGTACACAATGGGAATTTTGTGATGATAGAGTAGCTTCCCTCTTGCATTAAATGCAGGGGTCAAAAAAAGAATTGTGGCTTTTACAGTGAATACTGGTGCAGTTTAGACCATGAGCCATGAGGTGTACAAGAAAAACCCTGACCCAGATGGCCCGGGGTTGTGTTTACCTTTACAGTAGATCATCTGCTTATATATATAAAATCATTGCCGAAGCACTTGATGGCTTTTACTTTGTTGTGATTGTTCTCCTGCACTGAAACTACTGCTGAATACTCTCAATGATCGTAGATTTAATTTATATACAGCCTTTCTCAGATTCCCTCAGCGTTGCGCTCGTTGTCGCACTCAAGTTGCTGCACTAACTGAGAATTAGAATTGTATTTCTACTTATGTTTTAGCCTCGGCATATAAAACTGAAACTAAATAGAACTTAATTGCAATGAAGGTAATTGTTCAGCAGACAAGTCGGTTGGTAAATATTTAATGTTGCTTGTTTCAGCCTTGGTGTATTTATTAATCAGCTATATTCCAAATGGTATCCAGCATATTCCTCAAGTTCACAAGATATGTTACCTCCTGCTCCTTTCTATCACCCAAATACCTTATTGCTACAGTACAGTGACTTTTCTGTTATTGTTGATTTTGGGAACACGAATGAGACCAAACTAAGTATTCTCAATTTGTTATTGTGGGTTTGCTGCTTTAATAGTTGACCTTCCTTTCATTGCAGAATGTTCTTGAGGTGGTTTGACAAAAACAAAAAAAAATGAAGAAATAAAACTGCACTTGTTGGTTTGTGACATACAAAGAGAAAATTGTGTGAATGGGAACACAGCATGTGTACTTGTCACCATTCTGCTTCTACCTGAATTGTGAAACTATTTTTCAAAATGTGAAGTGAAATATGAGGCATGGGTCTCCTTGTGTGATCTTTTATTTTTGTGAGTGACGTGACATGACAAAACACTTTTACCTCAGAGTTCAACATGTTTAACTGCCTCATTATTTCAAAAAAAGTCCTGTTGCTTTCCAAGATGTTTCTGCACTTACAAATGCGTTGCCCTCGCTATTCTGGAAATTTTTACTGTTAATAAAGTTAAGTTAATTGTTAAGGTGTCCATTCCTTTCATCATGGCATTATACTTACCGGTAATTGCGTTCAAATATTCAGAAAAATAAAAAATGAAATAGTGGTTTTCTCAGTGTGACAAATCTAAAAAATACATTAGAGGAAAGTATTTACATTTGGGTATTTGCACATATGAACATAATTATGCTAAAATATTTTTTATATTCATGGTTTGTAATTGAATAGCAAAATTAATAATATAATACCTACATTTATGCAGATATATCTACCCTTATATATTTACCCTTATATATTTTAATGAATACAATCATATACATTACAATGTCATCTTTTTTGTATGATTATTTTTTAAATACAATAAATATATTTCATGACTTTATGACACTTAAAAAAAAAATACATATATTTAGATTTTTTATTATTTGAGACTGCAATAGTTTTCAAGATTATTGTATTTTTTAAAAGGAAAACAACCTTTATTCATGGTGAATAGTTGAATTTGTTTAAATACAAGACATACTGTGTTTTTCAATTACTCAGAGCCACTCTATAAATGTCTCTTTAAACAGTGAACTTGACATTGCCGTTCTACTTTACCCACATGTTGTTATTGTGCTTTTGCAATTCTAAAAAAAACGTGCTATGTTAGGTAAGATTTTAGCATAATTCAATTACTCACCATGAAACAAGTTAGGTTACTTTATATTACCCAAGTTGTTACCCCCCATTTTGACCATATCTCCCCAAACTTTTCTCAATCAAAATCAAAAAATGATCACTCTGCCAAAATGTATTTATCTTTTTCAAAATGTATCAATTGTAATTCCTGTAGATTTTTTCCAAAAACTTGAATCTTTAGTTCTAGATTTTGTGTGGGGATGTAAAAAACGCAGAATATCCAAAAAGCACTTATTTAGATCTACAGAGGAAGGGGGACTGGGTCTTCCAATGTTCAAAAATTATTATTGGGCATCAAATCTGAACGCATTGACCTATTGGAAGATGGGGTCCCCAAATAATGAATCTCTTAATTCTGCTCCCTTATGGCTGAAATTGGAACTGCAGTCATTAGTGAAACCCTATACATCATTGCTATCGCTACTTTTTACTAAACCAGTCTCTTCAATTAAATCAATAAGTCATAGTGTTGTAGTACGAAATTCTATCAAAATTCTTTCTCAAATTAAAAAACAATTGAATATTTCCAATGTAACTATGTATTCACCAATATATCAAAATCATGCATTTATTCCATTGATAACAGATAAAACATTTTTTGACTGGTACTCAAATGGAATTAAATGCATAAAAGACATTTATGTCGAGGACAGTCTTGTGTCATTTGAGCAATTGCGAATCAAATTTAATTTGTCCCAATTCAGTTGGTTTTGCTATTTGCAGGTAAAAACATTTATTAAAGAAAACATTTCAAAGTCTCAGCTGATAAATAGTTCTTTTAGAACTATTAAATTTACCACCCACAAGTAAAAAGTTTATTGCTAAATTTGTCAGCTGCTTCATTATGCCCATGACATCAGCAGACAGTGTTAAAAGAGCATGGGAACAGGAACTAAGAACAACAATACCCAATCAGCAATGGGAACAGACACTCTCTCAAATTCACAAGTGCTCAATTAACAGCAGACATAGGCTCATACAGTTTAAAGTGATTCATCATTTTTACTATTCTAAAGTTTTATTACACAAATTTTATCCTGATACATCTCAACTTTGTGATAAATGTAAATCTGCTGAAGGATCATTGTCTCACTCGTTTTGGGGATGTCCAATTATTCAATCATTTTGGTCCAGCATTTTCTTTTTTTACTCGGGGGTATATCAGAGAAAAATTGTCCCTGATAGGGATATGATCTTATTTGGGTAGTCTTCAGAAACACAAAAGCTTCCAAAACATATTAGAACTGTGTTGCTGCTTGGGACGGTTTTGGCCAAAAGACTCATTCTCAGAGACTGGAATACACTATCTGCACCCAACTTCAGGAACTGGTTAAATGAACTTGTGTAAGTAATGACTCTTGAAAAAATAAGATTTATAAACTCTACAAATATGAATAAATTGGAATTAACCTGGAAACCTTTACTGACATATATTGAAGCATAACTTATAGACATTTAAAGAAAAACTAAACTGCCATCTTTTTGTAGTTGTATTCCTTTTTTATTTTTTATTTTTATTGTTATTATCTTTTGTACTGATTCAACACTACACTTGTTTTTCTCGTGTCACTTCTGATATGGTTTTGTCATGGTTTACTTGCTATTTTGTTCAGTTTTTTTTGTGATTATTGTTTTGTATTGATCAAGCCCTGTAACTTTTCCTTTTTTTTCCCTCTAAGTGTGTACGGTGGACAGGCCCTCGGGAGGTGATCTTGTGAACACTTCCTGAGGATCCTTGATGCCGAGGTATGTTCATCCATTTTGCTGTGATCTGGATAGCCTGCTGATCGTGAGCCGCAGCGGGATGGATGGATATATGTATATATATATGTATGTATATATATATATATGTGTGTGTGTATGTATATATATATACAATATTTGGGTATATTTTCTAATAATGTCTGTACTGTAAACCTTGAGTTGTTAAAGTTCATCTGCACCTCTTTCCTCAAGTGTGTATGTGTGTGTGTATGAGTGGATGTGACTGTTTGTCATTTTAACTGTAAAATCTAAAAAAATATATTTGCACAAAAATCAAAACATGTTCATTAGTAAATTTACATCCCATCCATCCATCCATCCAGCCATCCATTCATCCATTTTCTTATCGCTTGTCCCCCTCGGGTCGCGGAGGTGGCTGGAACCTATTCCAGCAGCATTTGGGCAGAAGTACACTACACCTTGGACACCCTATACAAAATAAGATATTTTATAAAAGCAATATCTAAAATTTCAAATACATATTTCTTTACCTTTATCATTTATTTTGTGTTCCTCTTTACAGTGGCCGTTAAACTTTACCCATATGTTGTTATAGCGCTTTTGCAATTCTAAAAAAACTTGCTATGTTAGGTAAGATTTTAGGATAATTCAATTACTCACCATGAAACAAGTGAGGTTACTTATATTACCCAAAGATAAACTTGTTTTGCAGCCTTTAAGATGTGGACATCTAATAAACATACAGGAAAAAGTAAAATAGAAACGCTTTACAAAGACTTACCACATACTGTATCAGCAATAAAAACATTTGGTGAGACTCTAAATTGTAAATGTACTCAAAGTTCCCATAAAAATGATATATAAAATCCCAATCAGATTAAGTTTGGGACAAGCCAGAATAAAATATCCTGAATAAAATAATAAATTACACAAAAGCAAATATGGGCAAAAAAGTACTATACAGCTTGTTTAGTTGTTTAATGTCAGCTGGGTAAAACTGCATCCGGAGCGTTTTGTTCTGCCTCTTGGGACTAAAAACCTCCATCCACAGGGGAGAAACTCTGAACATGGGTGTGTAAGTAGTGAGACACATCAGTTGAAATGGAGGAAGCTATCCAACCTGTATGAAGTTGTTACCCCTACTTACTAGACCAGGGGTTGGGAACCTTTTTGGCTGAGAGAGACATATAAGCCAAATATTTTAAATAGTATTTCTGTGAGAGCCATACAACTTTTTTTTTATTACTTTTTTTTAACACCGAATACAACTATATGCGTGCATTTTTAAGAAAGACCAACATTTTTAGAGTATAATAAGGCTCTTATTCTTTTTAATAACGTTATTCTGAGGCTAGCCAAAAATAAATAAAATACTTCTTACCATTAATGCGACTTCTTGAACAGGTGCGGTAGGAACCGGATGGATGGATGAAAATGCATGAGAATGTTTTATATTTTGAACTTTATTTTTGATACTGTGATTACCAGCGGATTTATTCATTACTTATCGTGTTAAGCAATGTCAGCTAAAATTTATCTGAGAGCCAGGTGCAGTCATCAAAACAGCCACATTTGGCTCCAGAGCCATAGGTTCCCTACCCCTGTACTAGACCATATCTCCCCAAACTTTTCTCAATCAAAATCAAAACATGATCATTAGTAAATATACTGTACATCCCATCCATCCATCCATTCATCTATTTTCTTATCGCTTGTCCCCCTCGGGTCGCGGAGGTGGCCGGAACCTATCCCAGCTGCATTTGGGCAGAAGTACACAACACCTTGTACACCCTATACAAAATAAGATATTTTATTAAAACAATATCTAAAATGTCAAATACATATTTCTGTGCCTCTATCATTTATTTTGTGTTCCTCTTTACAGCGGCCGTTAAACTTTACCCATATGTTGTTATTGTGGTTTTGCAATTCTAAAAAAACTTGCTATGTTAGGTAAGATTTTAGCATATTTCAAATACTCACCATTACGGTAATCAATTTAGGTTAATGTTTGTATTACCCAGAGATAAACTTGTTTTGCAGCCATCAAGATGAGGACATCCAATAAACATACAGGAAAAAGTAAAATACACATACTTTACAAAAACTTACCACAAGTTGTATCAGCGATACAAACATTTGCTAAAACTCTAAATTATAAATCTACTCAAAGTTCCCATAATAAGGATATAATATAAAATCCCAATCCCTCTTTACAGTGGCCGTTAAACTTTACCCATATGATGTTATTGTGGTTTAGCAATTCCCCCCAAAAACTTGCTGTGTTAGGTAAGATTTTAGCATGATTCAATTACAGTACACCTTGGACACCCTATACAAAATAAGATATTTTATAAAAGCAATATTTAAAATGTGAAATACATATTTCTGTACCTTTATCATTCATCTGTGTTCCTCTTTACAGCGGCCGTTAAACTTTACTCTAATGTTGTTATTGTTGCTTTGCAATTCCAAAAAAAACTTGCTTTGTTAGGTAAGATTTTAGCATAATTAAATTACTCACCATTAATGAAATTAGTTTACTTTATATTACCCAAAGATAAACTTGTTTTGCAGCCATCAAGGTGAGGACATCCAATAAACATACAGAAAAAAGTAAAATAGACATACTTTACAAAGACTTACCACATACTGTATCAACAATACAACAATTTGGTAAGACTCTAAATTATAAATGCATTCAAAGTTCCCATAATAAGGATAGAATATAAAATCCCAATCCCTCTTTACAGCGGCCGTTAAACTTTACCCATGTGATGTTATTGTGGTTTTGCAATTCTAAAAAAAAAAATGCTACTTTAGTTAAGATTTTAGCATAATTCAATTACAGTACGTACAATTACAGTACCTTGGACATTCTATACAAAATCAGATGTTTTATAAAAGCAATATCTAAAATGTAAAATACATATATCGGTGCCTTTTATCATTTATTTTGTGTTTCTCTTTACAGTGGCCTTACGGTACTCAACCCAATGTCACGTGATCCTTTGTGGGCGTGCCCTCAAGTGAGCTAACGCCAACCTTATGTTTGCTTAGCTAGCTCGAAACACGACACAGAAGTAAAAGAAAACAACAAAACACTACGTACCTAAGCAGGTAGGTTATAAGAATAAGCAAGTAGAATATTTCCAATACCTTCTTCCTGTACAACTTTAAATTCCTCGTTTTTCTCCCACCATTAGGTTGGCATTGTCAGTTTGACCACTAGATGTCAGTCGAACAATGACGTGTACAAAGCTGCTTGTGTGCAGTTAATCAATGACTTCACAGCTGAGGTTGTTTTCTCATCCACTTTATAAATGCTTATATATCAGTAATACATGACGATAAATGGTTTCGAAAAGCTCTTATATTGAATTTTATTAGAGTCTAGAGGTGTTTTGAATGTCGTGGCCATTGAGTGTTATTATCACCCTTTCTAACCACAGGGAATGGCATCTGCTTCCATGACAAATGTGACTAATATGAAGAATAAATGTGACCAAGAGGCTCTAAATAAAAGGTATGAATATAAATAAGGAAGCACACATTCCCAACACCTGGTGTTTTGTCCATCTGACAGTCTCACAGATCTCCATTTCTATATCATGTGATAGTTGCCTTTATATAAACAAAGACGAACAATATAATTTTTGTGCCTACCTAATATTTGTGTGGTGGTTCACCAACATATTTCATAAAGGTGTATTGCTACAAAGGTATGACAGTTGTGTTTATTTCAGCAAATTCTGGCAGCACGTTGGAAAAGTGGTTGTTGTTCATGGTTCAGTGACGTGGTGAACTAAAGACCAGGTTTACCATGAATTGATTAACGTTGACCCCGACTTAAACAAGAAGAAAAACTTTTTCGGGTGTTACTATTTAGTGGTCAATTGTACGCAATATGTACTGTACTGTGCGATCTACTAGTAAAAGTTTCAATGAATCAATCAGGTGAGCCATGGATACTTTTGGAATTTTTTCTTCTTCTTTTTTTACTTAAATTCATATGTGCAGCTCTAATCACTGTTAATTTAGGCTGCATATTAGAGTAACAGGAAAAAGAAGGGATGGATTGATTGATTGAAACTTGTATTAGTATATTGCACAGTTCAGTATATTATTCCGTACAATTGACCACTAAATTGGTAACACCCGAATAAGTTTTTCAACTTTTTTAAGTCGGGGTCCACGTAAATCAATTCATGGGAGTTATACACTTTCATAAAAACATTATCATAATGATATTATGATATGATAAATGGGTCCAAAAAGTATTTGATAAAGTTGACATTAAATACTTTTTAGGACCATTTGCTTTTAACAAAATAAATCAAGTATTGTGATTGTGTCTTACCTTTCTGTAATTTGTATCTGAAGCAGCAATAGCTATCCTCCATGAAAAACGTACTTTGTATGATCACATTCATTTTGTCTAAAAGTCCAGTTTAGAGAACTATTTAATCTTGGATACAGTATATAATCCTCCATATTGGCAGACACATTAATTTAATTTAATTTATTCCAAGCAATAAAATAAAACAATATTTTTTGCGTCTGACAAAAAAACGTCCACAAACGCTGGCTTACTCTAATAAAAATGCCATGTTTGTTATACATACAGTTTTTTTTTTTGTTTTTTTTTTGAAAGGCTGGCTTCCGCTAGAGCAGGGGTCGGCGACCTAAAATGTTGAAAGAGCCACATTGGACCATTGGAGCCGCAAAAAAATAAAAGCCATATTACATACAGATAGTGTCATGAGATATAAATTGAATTAAGAGGGCTTAAAGGAAACCAAATGAGCTCAAATATAGCTACAAATGAGGCATAATGATGCAATATGTACATATAGCTAGCAAAAAATGGCATGTTAGCATCGATTAGCTTGCAGTCATGCTGTGACCAAATATGTCTGATTAGCACCCACACAAGTCACTTACGTCCACAAAACTCACCTTTGTGCATTCATGCACAACGTTAAAAGTTTGGTGGACAAAATGGGACGGAAAAAGAAGTGGCATAAAACACGTCTTAAAAAGTTGGAGAAAGTTATACATGTAAACAAACTGCGGTGAGTTAAAGGACCGCCAATATTAGTAGGACAAAACGACAGAAACGATATTAAAACAACAGAAGTATTTTTTATATTTCTTTCCTCATCTTTTTCCATTTTTCATACATTTTTGAAAAAGCTCCAGAGAGCCACTAGGGCGGCGCTAAAGACCTAGAGCCGCAGGTTGCCGACCCCCGCGCTAGAGAGACATATGTGTCTACTAGCTAGAGCGCCCCCACTTCTCCCAGTGTGGCAAGTCAGAGTACTGCTGAGGCACTGAACTGCCAGTTGTCAGGTTCAAACACTGGCGACATCTATTAATCAGACAAGAACCAAGGAACCAAGCAGACACAGAGTTAAATAGAGCTCATGAGGAGACACGTGTTTTGGGCTGTACTCTAGTTACAGATCCGAAACAACGTTCTAAAGAACAGCCCGCGTGCCTCCTGTATTTATTAAGGAAATCCCTATTACATCATTGTGACTGAGGGAAAGGGGGGAGTGGACTCGACACAAGATATGATAATACAAAAATGCAAATATGTTGACACTAGGTGCTATCGCCCAGTCTGTTCTTGTGCTGATCCCAGAACAGAATGTTTGGCCTTGGCAGTCAGCATGCGGAATCTGGACAGAACACTCATAGGAAAGAAAGGCAAGCAATCTCTCAGATTGCTAGTTCTGCACAAATACAGAAAAACCGCTTCAGCACAAATTGACAATACTTTATAGTAACGGCCCTTAAGCATATAGTTATGATGATAATATATACATAATTATTCTAACAATTCCCTCCTGTTTATCACATAACTTCCCCAGACTCTTCTTATCCCCAATACCTTCTTCTTGCGATTTTCAGTTAATAGTTCATGTCTTTAGGGCAAAGTTATGTTTACACGTCATCATATTTTTATATATATTTTTTCTATACATATAGTCACCAGGGTCTAAAAACAGATCAGGAACACCGTCCAGGTAGGTATCCTCATCAGATTCATCTTCTTTGTCGTCCGCCAGAAGGTGCATCTGAACAATTCTATCATCTGCTGGGCCAATCGCTGTGGTGATCAGACGGTTAAGCAGATAATGCAGACAGGGAATACAACAACATCCACACGTCAGTATTGCTGCAAATACAGCAATAAATGCTAGAATTGATGATACCAAGGACTTGTATTTGCCGAACACATCCAACCATCCATCCCACATAGATGAGTGCTCTTTCATTTTTACCGTTTGAGGGTGCGAAGGCCTTCCAGTGCTATGGTCAGGCTATCTTCCGCATCAGTGTAAGTGCAACACTGTTCACCCTATATAGCGCACACATCTCCTTTTTCCACTAACAACATGTCTGGCGCCATACGGTTTTGAAAGGCCATAAGGGAGGTTGCGGCGAGTTGATCAGCGATGACTTCAAGTCCGGCCTTTGTCCAATTTCCTAATCTCTGTATGTTGTAGTGGACGTAGTTTATTCTGTCAACATTCTTGTTAATCGTACACCACCAGCAGAGGGATGATTCGAATCCAGCTGCAACTTGATTTACCTTTTTGTACTCGTCAGGTACACCTCTGGGGACACCTATCACATCAATATAAGTTGGATCTCCAACACTTTGCCAGTTTACATCAAGTGTACTTCTTTTCCAGTGTTCAGGTATCAAACTGTTCAGGCGTTTTAACAATTCTTGTACAAATATTGATACATTTACTATGTGTAAGCAGTTGTCTGATGCTAAGATTCTCAATAAAATACTAATATCTATCTAACTGTTGTCCAGAGCCTAGCATGTTAATGCAGGTGTAATTTCGCTTTTGTCACATGTTTATCAAATATTGGTTTCTGCTTTGTTTCTTTGGTTACAGAGTAGATTTTCTCCCATGTAGTGCAATCCCATTCTGGAGTTATTTTGCTGATTACTTCAAATTAACTTGTTTGTCATGAGTAACCAATTAACAGCCAAAGGAGGAACCAATTATTACACACCAATTGTTACTTTGAACCATTTATACACATTATCAAATGGTACGCTTACAAACGTGACTCCAGCACGTTTAGTATAGGTGTTCACTCTGGGTTGTTAAGTGTTGTGGATGGTTTGATTTATGCAAACAATCACCGGGAAATATGGGTCTAGTCCACTTGACCATGACCATAATTGGAAACCCCATCTGGATGTGTTGAACAGTGTGGCACTGGGTGCTCTATTTTGTCCCTCAGGGAGTGATATGGTTAACACTAGATCTGGGCCTTGATGTTTCAGTGTTATTTGAGTTTTAAAGAACTTAGCTTCTTCGCTATCTCCCGGGGCAAGTAATTCATTCATTCATTCATTATCAATAGACAATTAAACTTTAGCAACTAAACACAGATTTATACAACTATGCTTGACAAGGAACAGGATGAAGAAAATCTTATATTTCCTGCCCCCCTTTAACATGATAAGTAGTCTTTACTTAGTGGATAGCCCAGATTCACAAGCATACAAACCAAACAAATACATCCAAAAACAATAACAACAAATAATATACACCTCACGGGATGACAAAAGAACAAATACAAAACCAGACACAAAATAAGTAGAGTAATACATATAATATATACTATAATATAATATATGTAGTGTCCATTTTCCCCTGTATTGTATGGCATGTGAGATACCACCAGGAATTTGGCCAGTCTGTTCCCGTGGTGGGAATCCTTTAAAGTTTCTTACAGGAAATAGTGTTGTGGAGGTGGTATTGGAAGCTACCGTAAACATCAGTGATTCATTTTAGGCCCACAAGACTATCTATGGGACACAGATTGTTATATTTAGACCTGGGTTTTATGATCAGATCTATCGAACAGACAGCATAGTCCGTTGTTCTTGCCTTTGCATTTCCTGTTTGTCGTTAAATGCGGCTGTACTTGTAATGTTCATGTACATTTTTACTAAATCTATTACATTGTGTCCGTGGACGTTTTGCTTCTTCCACACATTTCTTTGGTCTGTTTTTAATTGTTAAATTTTTCCTTTCCACTAGTCCTGCGCTTTATGGATGACAAGCACAGGGGTTTTTGAGATCAATGTGGAATAATGATCCTATCTTCTTTCTTTCTTCCTTCCTTTCTTTAGTTTATTTTGAACATGAACACACTTACAGTATTTCACACAGTTCCGTATCATTTCACTTTACATCATGTCCAAAAAAGAGTAGGAAGAAGCAAAACTTATTTAATCCTTACCACTTTCCCACTTCAGAGCGTTTACAAATATATAGAATCATTTACTGACCTTTTTATAATAAAATAACATCTGTGAATTAGTATACACAACAGTTTTGTAATATTTAATCAATTAATTTAGTCATTACCAACATACTGAGATGCGGAAATATCTTATTTTCAATAAGGTTGAAAGTATTTCTCATAATTTTTCTTCTTTGTACTTTGTGAGCACTATTAATTTGAACAAGCTCTTAAACTGGATCATATCAGTACAATGTTTAACTTCTTTACTTAATCCATTCCATCATTTAATTCCACATACTGATAATCTAAAGGTTTTAAGTGTTGTACGTGCATACAAATGTTTTAAATTAAATTTTCTCGTCTAAGTTTATATTTCTCCTCTTTAGTTGAGAAGAATTGTTGTACATTCTTTGGTAGCAGGTTATAATTTGCTTTGTACATCATTTTAGCTGTTTGCAATTTTACCAAATCACCAAACTTTATTATTTTTGACTCAATAAATAAAGTGTATGTTCTCTATATCCAACAATAGGTATCAGTCTAATTGATCTTTTTTGTAACACCGTTAATGAATGTAGGGCACATTTATAGTTATTTCCCCATATTTGAAATGTTGTTTTTTTGCCACCTTATGTTGTATATGAGATTTCCAGTTCATTTTATCATCTATTAATACCCCCAAAATCTGGTTACTTTTACCCTTTCAATATCTACTTCGTCTATTTGTATTCGTGTCTGATGCTCTTTTCTACTGTTACCAAATAGGATTATTTTAGTTTTACTGAGATTCAAAGAGTCTGTTCCTATCAAACCATTTTTTTTTTTTTTAATTTGTTAATTTTTTTTCTGTTATTCGTATTATCTTCTGTATGTTCTCTCCCGAACAGAAAGCAGTTGTGTCGTCTGCAAAGAAAACTAACTTTAAATCCTTTGTAACTTTACAAATGTCGTTTATATAAAGATTAAACAATCTTGGTCCCAGTATTGACCACAAGATATATCTAGCCATGTTGACATATTTTCACCCATTTTCACATATTGCTTCCTGTTGGTTAAATAGCTTCTTATTCTCGATTAATTGATTTACAAAATGAGGTCCATTGTACTGTATAGATTTAGTTATACCCTATCTCGGTATTATATTGCATCTCACTTTTCCTTTGGGAAATATTTCTACCCACTTTAAAAATGCATCTACTATGACCAGACAATACTTTTTTCTTCACTCCTATTTTGTTCAATACATAGATGTTGGAACGGGGGTTTTGGTTTGGGGAATTGGCTTCGCACAGGTCATGTATGCCCTACAAAATTTTTTTTGAATAAGAATAAAAGCTGTAGGTAGTATAATAAATCTGTATAAGGGTCACCATCCCTCCTGTTGAGGCATGAGTACAATCATGGCTCAATACTGCTGCCCAATTATACAGATGTTTGATAAGATTGGTTTATTGTCTGGACATACATTGATGTCTTCTCTGTTCCGTTTTTTATTTTATTTAATTTTATCCATTCATCTTTTTCTTTTGGAGTACTTTGTTGTTGCATGCCTTTTAGTATATCATTATTCATGTCACTAGTTTGTAGTTTAAAAACTTGAATTTCTTCTTCAATCAATCAATCAATGTTTACTTATATAGCCCTAAATCACTAGTGTCTCAAAGGGCTGCACAAACCACTACGACATCCTCGGTAGGCCCACATAAGGGCAAGGAAAATTCACACCCAGTGGGACATCGGTGACAATGATGACTATGAGAACCTTGGAGAGGAGGAAAGCAATGGATGTCGAGCGGGTCTAACATAATACTGTGAAAGTTCAATCCATAATGGATCCAACACAGTCGCGAGAGTCCAGTCCAAAGCGGATCCAACACAGCAGCGAGAGTCCCGTTCACAGCGGAGCCAGCAGGAAACCATCCCAAGCGGAGGCGGATCAGCAGCGCAGAGATGTCCCAGCCGATACACTGTTTGTTTTGCTGTTTGTTTGCAAAACGTGATATTGCGTCCGTTCCATTGATGTGTGCTGCACATTGCTATTTTAGCTGTTAACTGTACCGCTTTTAATCATTCTTTTAATAGTTTTCCATGTGTTTACTGGTTTTCCTGTTGATGTAATCATTCCTCTATTTTGCCTGTGTTGTGCTAATGTCTGTACTGTTGAGAATATCTGAACTTTGTTTATTACTTCATGTAATTTTAAGTAACATTTTAAACCCACTAAAACTGTCCATAAGTGAATTAAACTATAACTTTATAACTCAGAAAATACATTTTCAATTACTTTATATTTTTTATTTGTAATTATTATTCAACAATACTCAAAGCAAAACATTGTAATGGTTATAGTAATTCTCCTGCCCTTGCACCAACAGAGAAAATAGTTCTATTTACTCAGCACATCATTTAAATGTCATTATTTTACTGATTCTTGTGTCTTGGGCTTTTTAAGCTATCATTTGTGTCCGTCAGTTCCATTCCAGTATGCTGTCATGCCACACTTTTCACTTGTGCACTTTAACTTCCTGTCGTGTGCAATATTCTACAAAATAAAAGCATGCATTTATTCCCGTTCGTTTATAACTCGCATACTATCAAAAGTCTAAAGCTAACTGATAGCTGTTGTGATTGCCATGCCTCCTTTTATATTCTATCTTATGCCATTATCTTATCTTAGCTCAGCACCCAGATGTATGGTGTACTTGCAAATATAAAAAAAAATTAATAATACAACCTAAGAATTGTATTACGCATAATAAATCTATTTTCAAACCTCCACTCCTAATGTGCCGTACACACACGCCTTATCCCAAGAGATGAGGCGAACAACACTCAAAGAGCGTTTTTTTTTTTTCTTTTGGGACAGTCTTGTACAAAGTGTCCTTCTTTCCCCAAACACCATCATGCAGTATAACTGCTGTCGTTGTCATTGTTATCTAATATTTTGGTTGGCTGCATTCTTTTTGGGTCCCTTTTTGATCTTATATATATATTGTTGGTTGTTCCAATACGCTTTCCCTGTATGGCGGTGGATTTTTTAAAAATTTGTTTAAGGCTAATCTGCATTATGTTATTGTTGAAGCGCTGGTTGTGGTGGCTTCGGTCTGTACCTCTTCCTCACTATCTTCCCCTACAATTTGCCTATTTCTTCTCTTAACTGGGCCTATCTCATAAGCTCCCTGGCGCGGCCACTGCTGCTGCCCACTGCTCCCCTCACCTCCCAGGGGGGAACAAGGAGATGGGTCAAATGCAGAGGACAAATTTCACCACACCTAGTGTGTGTGACAATCATTGGTACTTTACTTTTTACTTTAACTTTCATTTCTATTAGCCCTTTCTTTTTCCTCTTCTTCTGTGCTGAGTTAATAAAAATGTATACCACTTTATCATGCTATATATATAAACTCTTATTATAGTTAATAATCTATGTTTTTATTTGTTCCATTATTTTAAAAATATACATATATATATTTGCATATATAACAGCGCTGTTTATATACACAAACATACATGTATATCTTCAGTTTACATTCTCTTAATCTCTTATTTCAATAACCCCACATTATCTGTCGTACGCATTAGTTTATTCCATTTTGCATTAAATTATTCTTATACATAAATGTTTATATATATTGATTTCTTCCCAATTCTTCATCTATTTTTTACTTATCTCTCTTTCTCCACACTACTCACAATAAAACTTACATTTAATACTTTTATTTCTCTCCTTAACAACACATCAATTCAAAACGAATTAGTCTTATAAAATACAACAAGGTCAACAACAATCCAAAACCATATGTCATGCGTCTTTCTTAATCGTCAACTTAGTATGACCTTATGATCACTCTGATCATTTTCTTTGTCTTTTGGTGTAGTCTTTGGAGATTTGGATGTCTCCTGACCTAGTAATGCTGAATAACCTTGATTGTTGTTTACTATATCACCTACTACCGGTAAATTCATGTTTTGAGGTTGAGAAATTTCAGTAATTCTGGATTAGTTTTTTCTTTTGCTTTCCAGTTTTTACATTTTAACTTGTCTTTTGGACTAACCTTTGGTTTACTCGTCCCCTTTCCCATTTTGAGAATTTGGAGTAATCCGTCGTCCCCCACAGAACCGAACTTTTAAGGATTACTTTTGTCTTTGTTGTAAGATAGTTGTTTAATTTATTATTGTGGTACACATCGCTTCTGCTGGAGGTTTTATCCCCCAGTGGAAGTGTCTTACATAGAGTTTCCACAACAACCCACTATTACTTCTCACAACTTTAGTATGGAATGATAGCCTAGTGGCGATCACTCCCACACACTCTCACGTTCACACCTTTCACACTCCTTCTACTTGAATTTTCGAATCCTGAGGACTCAGTTGTCCTTTTATGGCCTCTTCTGTTTTAGAATTGTCGGTTTTTACGTGGACTCCGAGGTCCTTAATTCGCCTTATTTTCAATGTTAAATCTTACAGAGTATTCATTAATTGTCGGTTTTTACGTGGACTCCGAGGTCCTTAATTTGGCTTATTTTCAATGTTGAATCTTAAAGAATTTCCATTCTTTTTGGACTTTGGACTTTGGACTTCTTTTTGTCTTTCTGATTCTTAGGCCTTTGCACCTGTTTAGAGCCTAGGATTGACAGGGTTTGTTTTTGCGTCGTAACCCCTAGTCACACGCTTTTTCTGTGTCGTAACCCTTAGTTACACACTTTTCTCATGCGTCGTAACCCTCAGTTACATGCTTTTTCTGTGTCGTAACCCTTAGTTACACGCTTTTTCTATGCGTCGCTTTTTTTTTTATGCGTCATAACCCTCAGTTACACGCTTTTTCTCTTTGTAATTCAAAATGTACTCACTGGAATCTGCGTTCCTTCCTTTTGTTCTCGGTTCCCGTCAGTCATTGCGATCCCAGCCCGGGGTGAAGAAAATCAGCTCCTCAATGGGAGATGTGGGTGCCATGGTCTTCCAATTTTACTCACCCGGCTGGAATCGTCAGACTTGTTGGGATCCGGCTCGAAGGACCAAGAAGATGTCAGGTTCAAACACTTGTGACATCTATTAATCAGACAAGAACCAAGGAACCAAGCAGACACAGAGTTAAATAGAGCTCATGAGGAGACACGTGTTTTGGGCTGTACTCTAGTTACAGATCCATAACAACGTTCTAAAGAACAGCCCACGTGCCTCCTGTATTTATTAAGGAAATCCCTATTACATCATTGTGACTGAGGGAAAGGGGGGAGTGGACTCGACACAAGATATGATAATACAAAAATGCAAATATGTTGACACTTGGTGCTATCGCCCAGTCTGTTCTTGTGCTGGTCCCAGAACAGAATGTTTGGCCTTGGCAGTCAGCATGCGGAATCTGGACAGAACACTCATAGGAAAGAAAGGCAAGCAATCTCTCAGATTGCTAGTTCTGCACAAATACAGAAAAACCGCTTCAGCACAAATTGACAATACTGTATAGTAACGGCCCTTAAGCATATAGTTATGATGATAATGTATACATAATTATTCTAACACCAGTTTACAATATATTGCCCCATACCTTGCAGAGGTACTTGCTGCCTCATGGCCTGCCCTTTCCCCGTGGCAACAAGCACGCACCCCCTCGCACACACATGCTCAATACACTTAGTGTAGCCGTAGAGGCACCACCTGTGTCTGCCTCACTTCTCGTCTGCTGCGTTATTTTGATTAGGAAACACGGAATTTCCGTGATTTAGACCATGAAAATTATCAAAATATACAGGAACCACACCAAAATCACATAGAAAGCGTAGACCAAAAGAGAAATATTCAAAAAAAAAATATCTTATTACTTCGTTTTTGAACATCTCATGGTTAAGCTACCTGGTGGCAAGGCGAGACACTGCCTCACTTGCCTCACTTGACAGCACGTCACTGGAATAGTTGTATGTCTGTGTCTTGTGATTGGCAACCAGTCATCAGGGGTAGGCTTTAGCTCACTTGCAGCCATAATGAGGACAAGCCGTATAGAAAATTAAGGGATAATGGGCCGCAAATTGCCTGAACAAACATACTCAAACACCACAACACATGTGGCATTCACAGTGTGTATCAAAATAAGATTATTCAGGACCGAGGCTGAACTTTTTTTTAGGTTGCAACATGTATTAAAAGGCAGCTGGCCGAGGCGCCCGGCTTTTAGCGTCTCTCCAGCTCTGGAAGCGATTAGCGATAAAAGCTGTGTAAGTATATTACACGGAGACAAGACCAAACCAGGGCGAACAGTACATTTGAGAACGTGACACCAAGAAAATATGCACATTTTAGACATGGAGAGAATACAGGACTGTAGCGGTTGTGTTATGAAAGCCATTCCTGGCATGCATGTTGTTGGAGAGATGTGTTTCTCCTGCGGTTAGCTGTCCCCTCTGTCACTGTGGCCGGAGAGACAAAGTTTCCAAGAGAAATGTCTTCTGCCAAAATTTGTGGATAATGAAGGGGACTGATGCGGGAATGATGGAGACATGCGTGCAAACACAAACAAACATGGATGGTTGGGCTATTTGTGGTTAAGGATCCCCATAGTTCTGGTGTCTGATATGAGACACATACTAACTCTGACACACAGGGGAAGTGATGTCACATCACAACGCTTGAATGACACTAGCAAGCAGAAAAAGTTGCCACATTGGGTGGATAAATCTTACACTTGCACGACTGTGAACAAACACATGGGGCACCAGAGTATGATTGCAAGTGTGCGTCTGAGAGCAGGGACACAGGAATGTGTCATAGTCCCTGCAAGCCACTCAGCTCCTAAACTGCAGCAAATAAACATTCCTCCAGTGCTGTGTCAGTGCTGAACCCTCGCCCACTCATCCTGTAAAACACAGCTCGTAATTAAAACCAAAAAATCCTTTTGTTCCTGGCTGTATTTAGCAGATTAGAGATAATGGCTGCGTGCTGTTTGTTGACTGAAAGATGGCCTGTTGTGCTCCTGCCAATGGCAAATCAGATGATGACTTAATGGATAGGATAACATGTTTCAATGATGCACAAATCCTTCAGTACCCATGAGTCCTACTACATGAGTATGTAATGGAATACATGAAGGCTTCTGACGAATTACACTTATTATATTTAAACACAGTACAGTGTTGTGCTATATATAATACTATACCACAAGTGTCGTTTTGATGATCTTTTCCATAGCAGTTATTCAGAATCAGGTTATTGCAATAACATTAATCGCGTAATTGTTCCAGTGGAAGGGCAGGTACAGTGAAACCATAAAAGCATTTTTTTTTTTATTTTAATTTATTTTATTTTATTTTAGACTCACTTTATGTATAGGCTTTACTGTATGTGTATAGTTGTTGCAAAGGTTTGCTATTTTTTCCACTCTTAAAAATACTTGCTGAATTGTTTTAACAGTAAAATGCACTTAATAAATATAGGGAGAGCCCTATCGCAGGGGTGGCCATTCAGTCAGAGACTAAGAGCGACTTTTTTTTTTACCGTGTTACTGCAAAGAGCCACATCCTACACATGGACACACATTAACATCACCCCATCCTTTCCTCACACACACGCACACATACACACATACACACACACACACACACACACACACATACACTCACACTCTTGAATATGCACCTTGAACAGCTTCAATTTGTTGACTAACGCAAACTCACTTTGCACCATCTCAGGCAGCATTTTTAACTTACCCTGCAGGGTCAGGTTCAGTCTTTCCAAGTGACACAGCATGTCCACCAAAAAGGCCAGATCCATATCCACTCGAGGTCTGAGAGCTCGGGATAGTCTTTGTCCTTCTCTTCCATGAACAGTTTCACACCATCCAAAAGCTCAAAAAAGCAAGAGAGTACCTTGCGTTTTGACAGCCACCTCATAGTGCAGTGCAGCGGCAGGTCACCTGGAAGCCCTTGGTCCAGCTCAGCGATAAGATTCCTGAATTGCCTGTGGTTAAGTGCATGTATGCGTATGTAGTTGACAATTTCCATCACAGGCTCCGTGACATTGCCTGCATTCAATGATTTAGACAGGAGTTACTACCTGTGGATAATGCAGTGGAAATTATAAAACTTGGGAAATGTTTTGTCAGCTTTGCACAGCCCCATAAGCCCATTCACAGATCCGATAATGGCTGGTGCTCCATCCATGGCTATTGCAGTTAGTTTCTGTATTGGCTGCATTTGCGAAATACATCTATGCCACGGGTTTTGTCTTTCAATGGCACAATATCAAGGAGTTCTTCTTTTATCACACAATCGTTTGACACAGACCGTGCAAATATTGCCAACTGAGGCTTGTCTTTTATGTCACAACTCTCATCCAATGCTACACTAAAATACTCACGTGCTTGAAGGTCAGAGTGCAGCTGTGATTCAATAGCCGTGTTAGTGTCCGATATTCTGTGTTCAACAGTGTGGCGGGACAGTTGGCCTTCTGATAACCTTTTTAGTTTGTCGTCTTCAGGAGACAAGATTTCAACAGCGTCACTGAGGCATTTGTTAACAAAGTTCCCTTCATTGTATGGCTTTTTAGCCTGTGCAATGTTCCAAGCCACTTGATATGATGCAAGCGTTACAGTGCTCCGTAAATTTTTGGAAAAACGTTTTTTCTGCTTTTCTGCCTGACTTTTCAAATTGGTCAACTTGTGCTTGCGAAGTTCTGTCCCTTTTGGAAATTCCTGACTGATGGTAGCATGGATTGAGCTCAAGTGACGTTGAAGATTTGAAGCTTAGAAATGCGCTAATGATGCCTGACATACACGGCAGAATGGCTTGCCATTACGTTCAACAAAAAAAATATAAACTCTCCCACTCTGTTAAAAATGTCCTATGTTTTTCTTCATATTTTCATTTTGCTCTGCTTATTTTCCATGCCATTTTGACAGCGAACTTGTCACAAATTGTTTACTACTGTGATCTCACGCACATGCACGTTTGACGTTACTCAAATCACTTCTTCTTCTTATGTGCAAGTCAAACCGGCTTAAGGCAGGCGAAAAAAGTAATCCGAGTATTGTAATCTAAGTATTTCCTTTTTTTTTCGTGATGATCTTTTCTTCCACTCAGGACGGCTTCTTAACAATTCTGTGCCGCATCGTTAGTGCCACGGCCGATAGAAGAGGCAGCGTGTTAATCACCACGGTGTTTTACAAGCCAGATTTTAAGAAAACGCCCTCTTTGTGCCGGGCGGAAGTCAATAAAGCGGCCGTGTGTCTCGGTCGCGCTGCATTTTGGGAATTGTAGTGCTTTTTGTCGCAGCAAACGCCAGGTACAGTAGATATACTACAGTACAGTAACGCGGCAACGTGGGCCTCTGACATCAAAGAGTTGGTCACATCCACACCTCGTGGGCACAAACAAAGTTAGGAGCTGCATGAAACCGGCCAAAGAGCCGCATGAGGTTTGCGAGCCGCGGGTTGGCCAGGCCTGCCCTAGAGGAAACCACCAAAAAAACTAAATTGATATAAATCTTCTTTTTTATGCAAACTGTTTACTATTGGCTGCAACAGGAATGTTTACATTCCTGTTTGCAAAACAGGTAGGAATTGTTTATTGTTTATAACAATCTAAGATATGATCCATCCATCCATCTTCATCTGCTTATCCAAGGTCGGGATTGCGGGGGCAGCAGCCTAAGCAGGTAAGCCCAGACTTCCCTCTCCCCAGCCACTTCGTCTAGCTCTTCCCGGGGGATCCCGAGGCGTTCCCAGGCCAGCCAGGAGACGTAGTCTTCCCAACGTGTCCTGGGTCTTCCCCGTGGCTTCCTACCGGTTGGACGTTCCCTAAACACCTCCCTAGGGAGGCGTTCGGGTGGCATCCTGACCAGATGCCCGAGCCACCTCATCTGGCTCCTCTCGATGTGAAGGAGCAGCGGCTTTACTTTGAGATCCTCCCGGATGGCAAAGCTTCTCACCCTATCTCGTTCACGGAGCGGACCGCCACAATCAGACAGTCCGATACCCCATACTCTCTTAAAACTCCCCACAGGACTTCCCGAGGGACACGGTCGAATGCCTTCTCTAAGTCCACAAAGCACATGTAGACTGGTTGGGCAAACTCCCATGCACACTCAAGAACCCTGCCGAGAGTATAGAGCTGGTCCACAGTTCCATGACCAGGACGAAAACCACATTGTTTGTTCCTCCTGAATCCGAGGTTCGACTATCCGGCGTAACCTCCTCTCCAGTACACCTGAATAAACCTTACCGGGAAGGCTGAGGAGTGTGATCCCACGATAGTAGGAACACACACTCCGGTCCCCCTTCTTAATGAGAGGGACCACCACCCCGGTCTGCCAATCCAGAGGTACCGCCCCCAATGTCCATGCGATGCTGCAGAGTCTTGTTAACCAAGACAGCCCCACAGCATCCAGAGCCTTAAGGAACTCCTGGCGGTTCTCATCCACCCCCGGGGCCTTACCACCGAGGACCTTTTTAACTACCTCGGCAACCTCAGCCCCAGAAATAGGTGAGCCCACCATAGATTCCCCAGGCACTGCTTCCTCATAGGAAGACGTGTTGGTCGGATTGAGGAGGTCTTCGAAGTATTCCTCCCACCTATCCACAACATCCGCAGTTGAGGTTAGCAGAACACCATCCGCACCATACACGGTGTTGACAGTGTACTGCTTCCCCTTCCTGAGGCGGCGGATGGTAGTCCAGAATCGTTTCGAAGCCGTCCGGAAGTCGTTTTCCATGGCTTCCCCGAACTCCTCACATGTCCGAGTTTTTGCTTCCGCGACCGCTGAAGCTGCACACCGCTTGGCCCGGCGGTACCAGTCCACTGCCTCCGGAGTCCTATGAGCCAAAAGAACCTGATAGGATTCCTTCTTCAGCTTGACGGCATCCCTCACCGCTGTTGTCCGTCCACCAACGGGTTCTAGGATTACCGCCCCGACAGGCACCAACTACCTTGCGGCCACAGCTCCAATCGGCCGCCTCAACAATAGAGGTGCAGACCATGGTCCACTTGGGCTCAATGTCCAGCACCTCCCTCGTGACATGTTCAAAGTTCTTCCGGAGGTGGGAATTGAAACTCTCTCTGACAGGAGACTCTGCCAGATGTTCCCAGCAGACCCTCACAATGCGTTCGGGCCTGCCAGGTCTGTCCGGCATCCTCCCCCACCATCGCAGCCAACTCACCACCAGGTGGTAAGTTGGCATGAGGCCGCAAATCCGATGACACAACTACAAAGTCGATCATGGAACTGCGGCCTAGGGTGTCCTGGTGCCAAGTGCACATATGGACACCCTTATGTTTGAACATGGTGTTTGATATGGACAAACTGTGACGAGCACAAAAATCCAATAACAAAACACCACTCAGGTTCAGATCCGGGCGACCATTCTTCCCAATCACGCCTCTCCAGGTTTCACTGTCGTTGCCAAGATGAGCGTTGAAGTCCCCCAGCAGAACAAGGGAATCACCCGGGGGGGGGCACTTTCCTGTACTCCCTCGAGTGTACCTAAGAAGGGTGGGTACTCTGAACTGTTGTTTGGTGCGTAAGCACAAACAACAGTCAGGACCCGTCCCACCCACCCGAAGGCGAAGATAGGCTACCCTTTCGTCCACCGGGTTGAACGCCAACGTGTGGGCTTTGAGCCAGGGGGGGCAACGAGAATTGCCACCCAGCCCGTCGCTTCTCACTGCCGGCAACACCAGAGTGGAAGAGAGTCCAGCCCCTCTCGAGAGAAGTGGTTCCAGAGCCCTTGGTCTGCATCCAGCTGGAGTTTCTCTACTTCGCTCACTAGCTCAGGCTCCTTCCCCCCCAGCGAGGTGACGTTCCACGTCCCAAGAGCTAGCCGAGGATCGGACCGCCAAGTGCCCTGCTTTCGGGCTGCCGCCAAGTTCACATCGCACCCAACCTCTATGGCCCCTGCTATGGGTGGTGAGCCCATTGGAGGGGTGACCCACGTTGCCTCTTCGGGCTGTGCCCAGCCGGGCCCCATGGGAACAGCCCTGGTCACCTGGCGCTCGCCATCGTCCCCCACCTCCGGGCCTGGCTCCAGAGTGGGGCCCCGGTGACCCGCATCCGGGGGAGGGGAATCTGAGTCCTTTGTTCGTGTTCATCATAGAGGTCTTCGAGCAAGGACCAGTTTGCCTTGGGAGACCCTACCAGGGAGCTCAAAGCCCCCGGACAACATAGCTCCTAGGATCATTGGGACACGCAAACTCATCTACCACAGCAAGGTGGCAGCTCAGAGAGGAGGTAAGATATGATAATTAACACAAAAAAAAAAAAAAAAAACACAAAAAAAGAAAATTGACACAAAAAAAATGTTTTTGTTTTTGTAATCAAGCACAAACCTAATTTGATTGGACAGTAATGGTGAAAGTGTGTGTTATAATATACACTCACCTACCGCAACATTAGGTACACCTGCATAATATTTCTCTAAATGGCCAGTGCTATACCCGTTAACGTTCCCAGCCAAGGACGCCCAAACAGATGGACTGGGTATCCCCTACTTTTACTGTATATTGTGTATACAATTGTGATTGGTTTTATATTTAATTGGTCATTAAGGTACAGTACCTTGTTATTTGTGCAATTCTAAAATATTAGAATAATACAGTATAGCACTGCTAATCACTAGCTGGCAACCAGCTCCTAAATTGATAGCTCCTTGGCAGCTTTTTCCACTCACCGTTAGCTGTTTTAGATGCTAACATATCTAATTGTTTATTTATATTTCAATTATAAACCTGCAAGTGAGTGGTGTGGCCATGCCACTGCCATTTTTAAACTATATTACAGTATGTTGGATCAATATTAAAGGGGATGTTTGCGCCTTGCTCACAGTTACATTTGTAAACTCAAAACATAAAAAAAAAACACCACTGGCAAGCTTATGTTACCATTGGTGGTTTAACAGAATATATATATTTTTAAAGTGTCTATATTTTTCACAATTGCTAATTATAATAAATTAAAAACTGCTCATTGGTCCGACAAATTTGTTTGGCTTTCAGGCTTTTCACTTACCGCTGTCTGATCCACACGTACATGCTGGGAGCTTTTCACATAGAGCAGTCCCTGAGGAGCAACTAATATTTTGAAGTTTTGTGTTACGATAGAATATACACTCAATTAGGGCTGGGTAATATGGGCTTTTATTAATATTTCGATATTTTTAGGCAATGCCACGATACACGATATATATCTCGATATTTTGCCTTAGCCTTGAATTGACACTTGATGCATATTATCACAGCAGTATGATTATTCTTTGTGTCTACATTAAAATATTCTTGTTCATACTGCATTAATATATTCTCATTTTAAATGTTCATGCAGGGAGGGAAATCGCAACTAAGTGAATTTACTTAAACTGTATTTATTAAACAGTTAATAAGTGGTGGCACAAACATTCATGTAATTTTACAACTGAAAGACATTTTAAAACAAGCTATTAGTGCACTTTTGTGCATGATGTCACTTAAACACCACTACAATATTTTAAAGCGAATAACGTGTGCTTTTGTTGTTACATAAGATATTTCAAAATCTGTAAAATAAAAATTAGCTGCTTGAAAGAAATCAAATTGTGTATGTCCTTAGCTATGTGGTAGGTTGCTGCGGATGTTATCTCCTGTTTTTGACCATTTTTTTCATACGGTGTTAAATAGAAGACGCCAGGCTCAATTGAGTCAGTGCTGGTTGCTTCGGCATTTTGTGGATGTGGCACCGGCCGGAGATGTTGACATGTGGAGTTTCATGCACTCCTTATTCTCTAGCGGGTGACTTTTCAAATGATGCTACTAATTAGTAGTGCTGCTACTTTTTGTAGCAACGCTTTTGCCACATACTTGACAGAATAGCTCGGTTGGTAGAGCGGCCGTGTCAGCAACTTGAGGGTTGCAGGTTCAATCCCCGCTTCTGCCATCCTAGTCTGTGCTGTTGTGTCCTTGGGCAAGGCACTTTACCCACCTGCTCCCAGTGCCACCCACACTGGTTTAAAAATGTAACTTAGATATTGGGTTTCACTATGTAAAGCGCTTTGAGTCACTAGAGAAAAGCGCTATATAAATATAATTCACTTCACTTCACATATTATAGTTGTCTGTTCAAGATCTTCCTGCTTGAAGCCAAACCACCGCCAGACGATGGAACCCGTGCTGTTTTTCTTAGGAATTAATTATTCATCCATTTGTTACCAGATTTGCACCTTCTCTCTCTCGTATTACCACTCACACCGCTCTGCTTCCACCACCTGCCACAGCTAGCGTTACCCATTCCTCTACCTCTCTGCTCAGCGAGGCCATATGACGTTGCACGCGCTTGTTTTACCTCTCTGTGCGAAGGAGAGACAAGAAAGAGTGAGAAAAGCCTGTAGTTAATGTCCGCAGCTAAAAGCAATTGTGCGAGAACGTATGATCGAATACTCACAAAATAGTCATTTTATACATCGCACGGAGACAAACCCACGATATATCAAGTATATTCAATATACCGTACAGCCCTACATCCAACGATAGCTAATGTTTGTTATCCAAATCGTTATCATCAGCTGTTGTTGATGCTGAAGCGACTGCATGTTCCACACGCATGTAGTTATGTTATTATGTGCTAAAGGCATGTAAAGGTAGAATATAATACTTAAAACACATTTGCAACTTAGCATCCTAAGCATTCACATAAAGGTTGCAAACAGCCCCTTTAATGTGTATTTAACGACATTTAAATTTGTAAAAGATTTTTCAGGGAAAAATCCATCCTTCCATTTTCTTGTCCCTCTACAAACCATGTTTCCATATGAGTTGGGAAATTGTTAGATATAAACGGAATACAATGATTTGAAAATACTTTTCAACCCATATTCAGTTGAATATGCTTCAAAGACAACATATTTGATGTTCAAACTGATAACATTTTTTTTTTTTTTTTGCAAATAATCATTAACTTTAGAATTTGATGCCAGCAACACATGACAAAGAAGTTGGGAAAGGTGGCAATAAATACTGATAAACTTTAGGAATGCTCATTAAATACTTAATAGGAACATCTCACAGGTGTGCAGGCTAATTGGGAACAGGTGGGCGCCATGATTGGGTATAAAAACACCTTTTACAACTGCATGAGCAAATAGTCAAACAGTTTAAAGGACTACTGAAATTAGATTTTCTTATTTAAACGGGGATAGCAGGTCCATTCTATGTGTCATACTTGATCATTTCGCGATATTGCTATATGTTTGCTGAAAGAAGAGAGAACATCGACGATAAAGTTCGCAACTTTTGGTCGCTAATAAAAAAGCCTTTCCTTTACCAGAAGTATGTGCGCGTGACGTCACCGGTGTGAGGGCTCTGTCATGCCAAATTTCTTCCCCTCTGCAAAAACCTTCCCCCCGGAAGACATTTGGCGTGACAGCCCCTTTAATGCCTGAAGGACCCCAATGAGGGCGTGAAAATACCAAGTTATATGACTCTTAAGGGTTACAGATCCAAAATTAGCGAAGCAAAAATAGCTTGAAAGGTTAGCATGCTGGAATGGTAATATTTTTTCCTTACCTTTATTTTTCACCAATGACAATCAGCCAATTATAATGCTTTTAAAACAGGCAGCTGTGTGGGCTGCTTTAAGGTCCTTCCACCCTCATTGGGGTCCTTCAGGCATTAGAGGGGCTGTCACGCCAAATGTCTTCCGGGGGGAAGGTTTTTGAAGGGGGTAAGAAATTTGGCGTGCCAGCTCCTCACATCCTCACATTGTTTATAATGTGAGCCACCAGCAGTAAGAGCAATTCGGACCGAGAAAGCGACAATTTTCCCATTCATTTGAGCGAGGATGAATGATTGGTAGATGAGGATATTGATAGTAAAGGACAAGGAAAAAAAAAAAAGCGACGCTACGGGCGGCGGCAGCGTGAGCGTTTCAGATGTAATTAGACACATTTACTAGGATAATTCTGGAAGATCCCTTATCTGTTTATTGTTTTAATAGTGTTTTTGTGAGATTGTAAAGACATACCTCAAAGTCGGATGGCTGCGGTGATCACGCCAGTGTCTCAGAGAGAAGCCGAGGAGCCAAGCTCACAGCTGCCTTTTTTGACAGCTACTGCAGGAGGACGCATAATCCACTGATGTCTCCGGTAAGATATATATCACAATTTTCCCATCCAAAAACATGCTGGTTGACGTAGAGAAACATGTTCGCTTGACCGCTTTGTGTTAAAGCTTCACAACAAACAAAGAAACACCGGCTGTGTCTCGGTGCTAAAGGCAGCTGCAATACACCGCTTTCCACCAACAGCATTGTTCTTTATAGTCTCCATTATTAATTGAACAAATTGCAAAAGATTCAGCAACACAGATGTCCAAATTACTGTGTAATTATGCGATGAATGAAGACAACTTTTAGCCAAAAGTGGTGCTGAGCTATAAAATGTCCCTTCCAATTAATAACGTCACAAACACTCGTCATCATACACATCATCATTCCGCGATGTTTTCACCAAGAAACTCCGCGGGAAATTTAAAATTGTAATTTAGTAAACTAAAAAGGCCATATTGGCATGTGTTGCAATGTTAAGATTTCGTCATTGATATATAAACTATCAGACTGCGTGGTCGGTAGTAGTGGGTTTCAGTAGGCCTTTAAGAACAACGTTTCTCAAAGTGCAATTGCAAAAAATTTTGAGATTTCGACATCTATGGTCCATAATATCATCAAAAGGTTCAGAAAATCTGGAAAAATCACTCCACGTAAGCGGCATGGCCGTAAACCAACATTAAATGACCGTGACGTTCGATCCCTCAGACCGCACTGTATCAAAAACTGACATCAATCTCTAAAGGATATCGCCACATGGGCTCAGGAACACTTCAGAAAACCACTGTCACTAAATAAAGTTGGTCGCTACATCTGTAAGTGCAAGTTAAAGCTTAACTATGCAAAGCGAAAGCCATTTATCAACAACATCCAGAAACGCCGCCGGCTTCTCTGGGCCTGAGATCATCTAAGATGGACTGATGCAAAGTGGAAAAGTGTTCTGTGGTCTGACGAGTCCACATTTCAAATTATTTTTGGAAATATTCGACATTGTGTCACCCGGACCAAAGGGGAAGCGAACCATCCAGACTATTATCGACGCAAAGTTCAAAAGCCAGCATCTGTGATGGTATGGGGCGTGCATTAGTGCCAAAGGCATGAGTAACTTACACATCTGTGAAGGTACCATTAATGCTGAAAGGTACATACAGGTTTTGGAGAAACATATGCTGTCATCTAAGTGCCGTCTTTTTTATTGGCCCCCCCCTGCTTATTTCAGCAAGACAATGCCAAGCCACATTTAGCACGTGTTACAACAGCGTGGCTTCGTAAAAAAAGAGTGCGGGTACTTTCCTGGCCCGCCTGCAGTCCAGACCTGTCTCTCTTCGAAAATGTGTGGCGCATTATGAAGCGTAAAATACGACAGCGGAGACCCCGGACTGTTGAACGACTGAACCTCTACATAAAACAAGAATGGGAAAGAATTCCACTTTCAAAGCTTCAGCAATTAATTTCCTCAGTTCCCAAACGTTTATTGTGTGTTGTTAAAAGAAAAGCTGATGTAACACAGTGGTGAACATGCCCCTTCCCAATTACTTTGGCACGTGTTGCAGCCATGAAATTCTAAGTTAATTATTATTTGCAAAAAAAATAAAGTTTATGAGTTTGAACATCAAATATGTTGTCTTTGTAGTGCATTCAATTGAATATTGTTTGAAAAGAATTTGCAAATCATTGTATTCCGTTTATATTTACATCTAACACAATTTCCCAACTCATATGGAAACGAGGTTTGTAAAATAAAAATGTCAAATGTCAAATTTACCAAAAATGTCAACACCCTCCCCACTTCGAGTACCTCTGCGGACCCTCTATTGAAGACCTCTGTTTTGTGGTCACAAGGACTTACACACACATTATTCACACTCACAAGCTGTTGGTACGCAGTGTCTTGTACTTTAGGTTGCCAGACGTTACTTTAGCCTAGAGTTGCTCCTTTTCACTGCATGTTGTTGACATTCCACTGTCCCCCATTAACACATCACTCCTGGTCACTTCCTGTGGAGCTGAAATGTTACTCGGGGTGAGTCATGCTTTCTAATGACTGTAGTCTTCAAGCGCATATAGTCTTCTGTTATTAGTAGTGGTTTCTTTCACGTTAAGGAAATATGTGTCAACTGTCGATTAGTTTCTTTTAGTGGGAGTTCTGTGAGTGAATGCAGATATCCATGTACAACACATTAGAGTACATTACCATCTCTTTCACACATTCAATAGTTCGTTCTCTATCCTGCGCCACAGAGGCAATTAGCCTGACCAAATACATTGTACGGATTGCTTAGTGTGGTTGAGTGTACCATCCACATTTCAAATTTGATTCACCTGTGCAGAAACCCTTACAATGGAAAACTGCGGTGTGATATTGATTGATTGAAACTTTTATCAGTAGATTGCACAGTACAGTACATATTCCATACAATTGACCACTAATTGGTAACACCTGAATAAGTTTTTCAACTTGTTCAAGTCAGCGTCCTCGTTAATCAATTCATGGTAAGTCTCTCGAGGTTAACAGTGAGAAATAAGAGTCACCTGTCCTGAATCAGCGCTTTTCATCCTTTTTGCTCATATCGAAACGCTGGCAACACCTGAAATCAAAGCGACATGTGCTTAAAATGTGTTGTGTGTACTTTGACCCCTGTCCGTGTTGCATTGGGAGGTGCCGCTCACTCTCCTGTGTGGTTGTTTGTAGCAGGTCGCTGAATGATGAAGTAATGGAGATGTTAGGAAGCCATGTTCATTGTAATGCTGTGTGGCTGTTACTCTGGAACTGCCATCTGCCGAAAAGGTCAGTTGCTAGGGGACGATTCTCCTGGACCATGTCTGCCTCGCAGCTGCTGCCTGCACACCCACACACACACACACACACACACACAAACACACAATCAAAAACACTCACACTAACACATCTGAATATTAAAAGTATGTATTCAATTTTCTACGGAAACTCCAATTAAATGTATATCTATATTCATTGTTTGTTTGCACATACCGTATCTCTAAAAACTGAGTACCGTATTTTTCGGATTATATAAATCGCTCCGGAGTATACGTTGCACCGGCCGAAAATGCATATTAAAGAAGGAAAAAAACATATATGCGCCGCACTGGAGTATAAGTCACATTTTTGGGGGAAATTTATTTGATAAAATCCAACACCAAGAATAGACATTTGAAAGGCAATTTAAAATAAATAAAGAATAGTTAACAACAGGCTGAATAAGTGTACGTTATTGGAAGCATAAATAACCAATAGAGAGCGTGCCAGCTGACGTGTGTGTGACGATTGCTGACGTGTGTGTGACGATTGCTGACATTTTCTTCGTCTCTTCTGCGAATGAGATGAATAATATTATTTGATATATTACGGTAAAGTGTTAATAATTTCACACGTAAGTCGCTCCGGAGTATATGTCGCACGCCCGGCCAAACTATAAAAAAAATTGCGACTTATAGTCCGAAAAATACGGTACACTCCTATACTTCCCAAGGGAGGGAATCTGCTCTGCCTCATAATGTCGCAGTGCACGCTGGAATTCAGGTTTACCTCATTTAGGCTTAATCCGAAATACTCACCCTTACCCCTTGTTTTAGCCCTTCCCTCTTTGTTTTGCGTTTTCACATCAATCAAGTGGCATCCGAAATTGCCGTCAGATAAGGGTTAAGGGGCAAGTGTGAGGGTCGCAGAGCTCTCTGAACAAAGCGAGCTCGGGGACCTCCCTAGAATATCTAGAGAGAGGAGAAATTTACACTATGCATGTTAAAAAAACGATGACAGAAAAAAAACCAAGAAAAGTCTACAAATGTAAGTAAAATGGTTAATTACTGAATTTTATAATAATGCCGCTAATGGTTTTGTTCAGATGTTCATCTGTTGCTACTCCAGGTAAATATTGGCAATTTTTAATTGTTAGTTGTATTTTTTATCGTTTCCCAAAACTGTTACGTTCCAGTATATATTGCTAAAAGTAGCAGTTACTATAGTATTTGTTTCGTCAATGTAGAAAAAACAAACAGTACAGCCACATGAGCCACGTTTTCAATTGTTTAATGTATGTTTTAGACCAGGGGTGTCCAAACTTTTTCCACAGAGCGCCGCACACAGAAAAATTTAAGCATGCGGGGGCCATTTTGATATTTTTCAATTTCTAACCATAACAAAATATATAGATTTTATTTTTTTAATCCTTAGGGCTCCTGGGGAGCACAGAGGGTCTCAGTCACTAAAATGTTGAAAAATAAGTAAAATTATTATTTTTATTTTATTTAATGCTTACAGTAAATCTCTATATCAACTTGAGGTTGATATAAAGTAAAACAAATAAGGTTTTATGCCTTTTCTGTCAAAGACAACAAGTGTCTGATGAGCATTCCTAAACTTTATCAGTATTTATTGCCACCTTTCCCAACTTCTTTGTCATGTGTGCTGGCATCAAATTTTAAAGTTAATTATTATTTGCAAAAAAAAAATAGTTTATCAGTTTGAACATCAAATATGTTGTCTTTGTAGCATATTCAACTGAATATGAGTTAAAAATGATTTGCAAATCATTGTAGTCCGTTTATATTCATATCTAACACAATTTCCCAACTCATATGGAAACGGGGTTTGTAGTAATATTAATAATGTTGCGTTTATTTTGCGCAGTGCGCTTTAAATAATTTTGACCATACCAAGGAATTGATATTACGGGAATCTTTAGATTGTTTGCTTGGTGCTGCGATACACTAAACGCATCATAATTTGCCACCTCAGTAGAATGCATGTCCACTTCTAACACAGTCACTACAGAAAAAACATTCTGTGAGTCGTGTATTACTCTCGGAAAAATGCTATGTGTGCAGGGATTTTCCATCCTGGCGCTAGCTAGTTCTAGCTTAACTGACTCCTCACCCAGACAAACAGAAACTGTAATTGCCTGTGACTGAATTTGCTCTACTGTAGTTAATGAAGTGTGACTCAAACAATAATCTATGTTCCTAGGCAGGATGATGGCTCCTTCTTGGTTAGGGTGAAGGCCATTCCTCATCAGCAGACCCGGGTTTCCCCCAGAAAGAGGGCCAATTATCAATAATAGTTAGTCCGTGTTGTCTACAAAAACTAGCCAGCCACTTGTTAAGCGAAACTAATCTGCTATACCTTTCATCATTGCCTCTCGCAGGCAGGGGGCCAGAGACAAGTACTCGATGCCTGGACATCTTTCTAGCGAGATTACAAGTCCTAGCTATGTCTCTCTTTGTAATCTCTGACTGTCTCTTCCTAGTGTCATTGGAGCCAACGTGTACAACTATGTTCGCATCGCTAGTGGTGCGATTAGCCTGTCATACGTGTTAACTTGGCCTGTTGCGAGTTAACTCCCTAAGATTAGCTTCATTTTCAGGTGCTCTGGCCCCAGGAATACACCTAATTGTGGCTGGTTTGCTAAGCTTTATGTTTCGGGTGATGGAGTCCCTTATGACTAAAGTGTGGTGCCGGGTGGACTGGGGTGTAGGACTAGGTAAAGGGCTAAATCTATTATGCGTCTCAACCGGTTCACCGTTGCTTATAGGCCGCTTAGGGCTGCCTTTAGATGGGCTAGTTTGCTCGCTACAGGTAACGCTAGCAGATGTGTTCGCAACGTCCAAAATTATGAGATTACTCTGCTCTAACTGACGGACACGGCCCTCTAGCAGAGCCAACCTATCCATGAGAACAGTACACGAAGAGCAGGGAGCCATACTCATGGTATTTCTTTCACCGAGTCAAGTTATTGCTGTCTTCTGGGGAAGTGGTCGTGACGGGTGGGTAGATTCCTTCAGACCGACACCGCCTTTCTCCGCGCTGGCTTTGTTACCTTAGCAGCTAGCTAGCTGAAAGAGGGGTGGTGACACAGAAATTGAGTGATTTGAAAGTTCAGTAAGACTACTAAGTATGTTTGGGAAGTAGTAAAGAAAACTGTAAAACAATTAGAAGCACACAGATAGAACAATAATTAGCTTTTTCGCAACAGCGAGCAGTCAGCGAGCAGTCACTCACGGCAAACCAGAACAATCCGCTGCAAAAAAGTGAGTCACTCTCAAGTTTGTTTAACTGAATTAGCGGGCCACCAGGTGAAAGCCCAGATGATGAAAAACAGAGAACCTAAAATAAACCTTTATGAACACTGCTAGTATACCTAAAGAAGTTAAACAAATTCCCTTTAAAGTAAATAAGCTACAGCAGCACCTTAGTTACATAAATCTCATTTGATAAATTGTACTTGCCAAAAAAAAGGAGAGGACTTATAAATGCCTACCTTAAAGTCAGTTAAAGTACCAATGATTGTCACACACACACTGGGTGTGGTCAAATTTGTCCTCTGCATTTGACCCATCCCCTTGATCACCACCTGGGAAGTGAGGGGGGCAGTGGGCAGCAGCGGTGCTGCGCCCGAAAATCATTTATGGTGATTCAACCCCAAATTCCAACACTTAATGCTGAGTGCCAAGCAGGGAGGTAATGGGTCCCATTTTTATAGTCTTTAGTTTGACTCGGCCAGGGTTTGAACTCACAACCTACCGATCTCAGGCGGACACTCTAACCACTAGGCCGGCCACCTTGAGGAACGCCGCAGTTGTGTAAATCAGAAGTTTGAACACACGGTGTTCCATGTTTGCGAGCAATGTTAGAATGTCAATGCAAGAATCTGCCAATGTTTTTATAGTGGTCCAAGTCCAGGAGCACTCTAGTGTTTTTAGGAATTTTGCTGCAAAAATGTTTGTTTCCCAAGTCTTGAACTGAACTCTGGAGCTGGTATGTTGTCATTCCCGGGTCGGATTTGGCCCCCGGCCCGCCAGTTGATATTTCTGTTCGAGTTCCTGCCCTACTGTGTCCTTTACATCTACATTCAGTGGATGTAAAGGACGACCCAAACCAACTATGGAATTCTAACCATCCTTACCTCCTTTAAATTGGAGCCCACTCCACCCAACAGCAAATACACTTCTGTGATTTATAAAGGAATTTTTATGTGAAACTGCTGTGGTATATCTTCAGCTGTAATATAACTGCTCAAGCATGAGTCATGAACACCTTCTAGTATTGATGGGACTGGGTTACAAGGTGATGGAGTCTCATGGATGATTGAAAAAAATTTCTCCGTCTGGTTCTTTTGTTTCCCCCATCACTTTGTTACTCTTCCTAATCCCTTTGGTCGTTCAGTAACAGTTTAGTTTTTCTGGACGGCAGCCTTCTTACCACAGCTGCCTGCTTGCCGCCTGGCAAGCCCGTGTGTCAAAGGTGGCTGCAGCAGAACAGACTGTGGGAACAGCCGGTTAGCCTCCGATGGTCCCCTGCTCCCCAACCAAAGGGGCAGCCATCAATCCAGTACTCCCCCTGCCCCTGTACAAACACACACACACACACCGCAGCACAAACACGCAAATGCCCAACCAAACACACACATAGACACACAAACAAAGCCTCACACTTGCTCCCAATAATCCTCGGAAGCAATTTCATCTCGACTCGGGTGGCAGCCTATTGTCGCCCGGCCCTTCAATCTTTCCTTATTAACTCTCGCTTTGTCCCGCATCCGAGCTTCTGGACTCATCTCTCCTACATTCCGATCGGAGCTGCTCCCAGCACTCCCAGGCAACCTCCATTCGCTAATCCCGTCGCCTTCCCCCGCTGGCCGCCCCACCCCGAGGAACTCTCGCTGCTTTTTTTTTTCCAAACCTGCCGATCACCTACTTACACAGTAAGGTAGGGGCATTAACTCCACTGCTTCTCTGAAGGGTGGAGTGTGAAGGCGGGGTGGGTGGAGTAGGAGGTGGCCACAAAGTGACTCCAGCCCAGACAATTAGAACAATGAGCCGGGCCTGTAGGGTGCTAACTCGCTGCGTCACGCCTGGACGGTGGGGTATTTTGTCAGTTTAATGAATTGTCCATCAGCCCAGGACCACATCGCAGGCTGCGCAGGGAGAGGCCAGCAGGGACCCAGACACTAAGTCGGTATTTATTACACTGCCTTTGTCACTAATTGAGCTAATTATCACTGACTCCTTAGCAATCCCACAGGCATCACCCCCTCCTCTTCCAACACGCCCACCTCACTCTCATGCCTGCCATTTGAACTCTGCTCTCTCCTGTTCTTAAAATCAGCCCTTCTTCTCATCACCTTTACTGATTTTCTCACAATCAGATGGACTGAATCACCCTGTTTGAGCCCTAAATAGCACAGAGAGACGCATAACATCAATTCCCACTCACTCTTCTTTGCAAATTCCTGCACAAACAAAAGAGCAGTTTCATTATTTTTTTCTTGCATTTGCAGCCCTGTTGATGGTGGTCCATGTGGACACTGGCAGGAGAATAAGCTTTCCAAAGACCTTGCGGTTCATAGTGTTGCCAAGGGTTGGAGGGTTCAGTGTTCATACAATCGAATACTTTGGAATTAAGCAAAATGTTGTGCTGTATGAGATCAATGTATATGTGTCTGGATAAGCTGGTTCTTCTTCATTGAAGAGCACAGATGCATGGATGTTTTTTTTTTTAGCTTTGGGGCTGTTCTTAATAGGATTAAACACAGAACACCCGGGGACAGACTTCTATGTTGACGTGGTTGGGTGGGTAAATGCCACTAAAACGAAATATGAACACAAACTAAGTGAAAATATAGACTTTATTGTTTGATCGTACAATACAAATCCAAATACCATCTACACCATTGTATACCCTAAAGCGCAGCGCCTCTTACATCTTACTATATATAAAAATCCTTAGAAATAAATATATTTTTTCATAGATTTACACTGGTAAAAAAAACAAAACAGGTTTGTATTCAGTGCATGACAAAAACACAAGAAGTGGTGCTATAGTGTTCCTTGTAAGAGTATTATGTCAGCTAAAGTACTAAAAAAATAACAACATTAAAAAAGTAAAAAGTCAAAATCAAAATACTGATTTAAGTAATTACATTTTCTCTGATGGGTACATATTATTTAAGAAACCAAGCAATGACCTCATAAATATATTCATATATTTTTATATTTACAGCATTTTGGTTCTCTTAGCTGATGCACGGTATGAAATTTTTGTTTTAATCAAGTGTGTATCTCTTTCATTGCATACCTCAGAGTTAGATTATGCAGATTATGGGATAATTATTTTGGCCTAATCACATCTATGCTATTATAGTCAGTGTTTAGATAATACATTCATGTCCATGTCCCTCGAAAGAGTTGGTCAGTTTGTGTTTTCCTTGGCGTGTAGCAGTCCCTGTCATTTAGCATCTGGGCTGTGTTGTGGTGAGTCAAAGGAGCAGATGGCAGTTGAGGTGAAGGTGTAGAGATGCAGCAATATATGAAATCTGAAGAAAAAATCGCAACGTGGTGGGGACATTTAAAGCTGGGACCACGTTCAGAGATTAAAGTAAAAGAAGTCAAACCTTTGTAAAATAAATAATACATTGTATAACCCTTTTTGAGAATACCATGCATGTCCAACAATATAGAGAGGCTGTCTGTCTCACGTCACCTCTTCTAGATTCAGAGGCATACCTTTGAGCATTTTAGAAAAGGAGCTAGCATCTACTCTTTATATACCCTGTTTTCATATTTGTGCATTTATTTACTGATTGACTTTTTGGTGACACATTTCCCTGCCAGTTTAAGCTTTTCCAGCTTCTATTTGATAGCAAGCACCTGTATATTTGTGACTTTCTTTGTTAGCTATTGCATTCCTAATAAGTTCTGACACTTATTTGTCTAAATAACCCTCCCTTTTTTATCCTTTGTAATACTGTAATCATAGACACTGATGTAACGTTCGTGTACTGGTGCAGTTCAAACAGCTGACATGACAGCACCAGTGGAATGTACAGTTGCACCGCTCTGTGATGCTCTCAGCCTGGGTTTTAAACCCGCGCCCGCAGCAGAGCAGCTCGCATCCATCGAGACCTGGAGAAGAGCTGTTGCATGCTCTACCAGAAGTTCCCAAAGTGCCAGTTTTGCCATTGTAGGAGCAGAAGTTTGGTGATTTCTCGAAGTAGACCAAGTCCATAGCGGAAGGGGGTTTATGAGCAGGGTTTTCCGGTTCCAAGTGGCGAGGGTCAGCTCGGTGTGAGGCACGGTTGCTGCCCTTGTTTGCGTAAACGACTCGGGATGCGCCGTCGAAACGGTCCTTTAGGAAGTCCCCGATAGTGCGGAAACTTGGAAGACGCATCCAACAAGTGCGGACGGTGCAGGAGCCTGACATGCCGTGACACTTGCACTCCTGACGCATCTCTGAGGACACCATCTGCACAGAGAGGAGACCACAATCACTAATCAAGTACTTCCCAACAAAAAGACATTCTGTACCATTCTTCCCGCCTCGTTATTGTGCACATTGGTGAGGTAGCGCAGATCTCGTCCTCTCTCGCTGGAGTCCACAAACTCACGGCTAAAAACCCTCCCAAAGTCCACATTGTCGCTGCAGCCCCCCCAGTGCCAGTCGGGGCCCCCTAAACCTCTGCGGCGGTAATCGCAAGTGCACGATTCTATGGCACCTTCTGAGCAGGAGCGAGCCACCGCGTGGGTCACGCCTGCGCTGGTGATGGCGAACACGAAGGCTGTCTCCCTGCAGCCTGAAGAAAGCAAGACTTGCCGTCAGAACTTACTTCACAACCCCAAGCAAGAGAGAACAGACTGAAACAGAGGCCATGTTGCACACCACTTGTCCACCGTCATCCCATATTACCTATAACACCCTTAACAAAACAGGTATTTTCATAAAAACAAAAAATTTGGATTCATCCCAAGATCAAGAAACGAGAGAGACTTGCCACGGTTGACAATTTTGCCAAATACGGTCGGGCTGTGGGTGGTCGGGCAGTTCCAGCGGCGGTTGCGAAACTGCCACTTGCACTCCTTTATGGCCGTGTGCAGTCCAGCAGTGATGGCGTGCAAGATGCCAGGATTCTGCCGAATCAGCCGACGCTGGCGTCGACTCAACAGGGCCAGGCTCGGGTCCAGGACCAATTGCACATTCTTGGAATTGGTAAGGAGGTTAGATGAGGAGGCCACGTTGACAACTCCCCTATGGCGAAGGAGAAATAACAGCAAGAGTTCCTTTAGGGAAAATGCACACAAGTTCCAAATGTTGGACTGTGCATGTCAACAACAAAAATATGTATTGTTTTTACTCCTTTTCCAATATTTTATATACATTGTGTGGGCAAAAGTTTTGGAACACACCTCTTTATTTACTAGACTAAGCCTACCTTATTTGGACGATCCTATTTTTCTACCTTTCACTGAAGGAGTCCAAACTTTTATCAACAACTGGAAGAATGCAGCTAGAAGGGCCTCTTTGATATTTTACATATTTTCTTTATCAAACACTCAAAAACAATAAAGTGTAGATGTTAAATATACCTATATTAGGGCTGATAAATGATTTTTTTTTTAAATCTGATTAATCACATTTTTTTATTAGATTATTCATGATTAATCACAAGTGATTACTCGCTAGCATAATTAAAATTATTGTCAAAATGTCATCCAGAAACGCTTTTCAACGTTTTACTTGAATAGATGTCATTTATGGCACAAAACATGTTAACAGTTTTATCTAAAGTACTTTCAGGCTGGAATTCGGAGTGAAATTTGCCAACGAACTAATCAGTCGAAGTCCCCTCACTCGTTTCTCTACTGACGTATGTATTAATCTGATCACTGTCCGTATAACGCATAAGGTAAAATAGCTTGTAAGGTAAAAAAAAAATGACCTTACAAGCACGATTAATCAAAGTGTGTTCATGATTAATGTTATATTCTTTTGTGATTATAATTAGATGACTTAACTCATTATTTTTTGACAAATAGTTTAAGTATCAGTGTGATGTTTTCAAACACTTCAACTTTTTTTTAATAATTTTTTTTCTTTTGAATGCGGGTTTAACGCCTATTTGTAATATTATCATACAGCATGTATTTAATTGAAACGGGAGAAGAAGGGTGCAAAATGTGTGTCCTTCAGACACCCTTGGGTTAGACCACATGTTTTTAATTTTTAAGTATACCTCATCATGCTTTTTTAATATATATACTTTGAGATCAACAAAATGTGATCTACTGTGTAATAGTTCTCTCTTTTTATCAATGACCAGCTGAGGGCAGAGCTGAGTTGTATTCATAATTGCTACAATCCATTTTAGACGTTTTATTAACTGGAAAAGGTTTTAAGGCTTGTAATTTCGGGAAACTATGCACATTGAATTATTTTTGACTAATTTATTAAAATGGTTAATTAATTATTCCATATTTTAGTAGTTATGTTAATTATTTTACTCTAAAGTTTAATCAATTTAAATCACCAATGTATTTCGATTACAACTGATTCTTAATAATTAATGCAATACATATTCACTTTGAAGGTATTGAATATATTAACAAGATGTCATACACATCATTTTCTCATTTTATTCTATCGTTGTTTGCATGGTTAGTATTATATATTGTTAGTGTGTTTTTTAGTGTTATTTTGATTTTTAAAAAATTATTGTAATTGTAATCATATTTTAATCTGGTGGATCAATAAAGTTTGTCTAATTATAATAATTATTTTATAAAATATCATGTCCTAAAACCAACTAGCCTGAAAACAACATAAACCATGTAATGTAACAACATTACATGGTTTATACAACAAAAACAGTGCAATTATCAGTGCAATACAGTTTCATAACATGGTCACTACTGCCTAGTTTATCTTGTTGTATTCTTATTTTTTTACTGTTATATTTTTATTCCTATTGTTGCTTTTTTTTTTTATTGTTATTGTAATATTTTCTATTTTATTTCCATTCATGCCCCCATTATTTACTTTTTACTCTTTAAATTTGATCTCAATTCTATACACTGGAGAGTTCCTGAGGCAACTCTTCTGGAGGAATCAATAAAGTACTATCAATCTAAAAGTTTTTTTCAAGGCTATACTGTGCACTTTCAGACACTATTTAATTAATGAGCCTTGTTGAGATTGTGGGATTTAATTCGGCAATTAAATGAATTGGGATCTGATGTAGGCCATATTTTAGTATATTGACAAAAAATGTGAGGGGGAAAAACGGGCTAAAAGGGAAACAATTGTCAAGGTAATTGATCTGCAGTGTCAATAAATGCACATATTTTGGAAACAGAGAAGCTCGTGTGGTTGCTTCTTGTTTAAAGTGACTAAAGCCAAAACTAACACATTATGTCTTGGAGCCTGCAATGAAACAATGTTGCAGGCAGCGTTAAATAACTTCTCTCTTCACATGCAGCAGGATGCAGAGCGTGCACAGCTGATGGGAACGTGCACTCACCACCAGCGGCCACTGTTGTTGACGGCCCCGGTGCCAGAGAGCGACGACACCAGGAGGATGCATGCAGCTTTCACACCCAGCAGAAGCGCCAAACTCCTCATCTCGCCCTTTTATTGATCATGCACCTTGCGGCGGGGGGAAAAAAAGGTTGAATCACTCTTCATTTTCAGAATGTGTTTATTATTACAAAGACATAATAAATCATCTTAGTGATGCAGCAAGGTACATGCACATATGTACTCACCGGTGCCCTATAACTTGAGTGGATGTGTGAAGGATGAGTCCACGCACGCAAAGGATGCTGCAGTCCTCAGTGTGTCCCTCTGAGTGATGCTCTGCACGGTGCGTGGAACGCGTGGGACAGTCCCGCAGACTTGATCCCCTCCGTGGTGACACCAGATAGGCAACACATTCTTCTCTTATTGAGTGCTACGAGGGGGAATAAAAAAGGGATTTGCTGCTCACATCTCCCTCTGTCTTTTTTTCCCCTTCTCTCTCTTCCTCGGAGCCTTTTCAATAGGATTGGAGGGAGGGATAGTTAATGCGCTTCATAGGGCGCACAATGAATAAGGAAACACAACTGTGCAGAAAAGAGAGCGAGGCGGGGGTAGGGACGGGGTAATGGGGGGCAATCCCTGGTATATTGCCCATATTATTTGCCGAATCTCACGGTCGGCATTCAGTCCACGCTGGGAATGTTTTGCCATCTCAATGCATATGCAGTCTTGCAGGGAAGGTAATGTCCTGCTGCAGATGTTACAGCTCAATATGAGACGTGTAGAAAAAAATGAACATTTTAAACCCAGTGGTTGGATTCGCCAACTCCTTAACCGCATCTCCTCCTCTCTTCAACATTAATACATGCTCTCTCCGTGCATGTGTGCAACCCAACTTTGTTTGAATAAACACAGTGTCCAATCACATGTTTGATGTGATGGACCTGCAGCAACAAGAGAGGACATTTGGCTTGCAGACCTCTCTCGATGCAATGCGTGCACTTTGGAGCATCTCTCTAACTTCCTCTTCTTAGTGTGTGACACTTATCTGCCCGATTTGCATACTTCCATATTAGTGCATTAGTGGTGACAGTAAAAAAAGGAAGTGGGCTTTTGTAAAGAGGCTTTAATGACAGCCAGCCTCCATATAGTGCGGCCTATATGAAGGTGCTCAAACGGTGCTTCCTTGAGCAGTCATGTGACACCGAGCAGATTAGCTCCAATCCGGATAAAGAGGGGAGCCTTTTATATACAAATCAACTTCAAATCACTTTTTAAGCCACTTAGATATACACGCCGAGGCAGAATGCTAATGCACTTTTCATTGCTGCAGCTTAGGGAATGGAAGGAGATTAGATGAATTGGTGTCACTATGCTCGCCGTGTTCAGGGGGGGTTAAACTTCATTTTATACCAAGGTGTGCGTTCACGGCTTTTTTATAGGCTCACTTGTTTTGGTGCGTGCCATCTGGTACATTTCTGCAGCTGCATGCACCTGTGCTCCTTCTAAATGACAGCATCGCAGCCAAGTTTGAATGCATCCTATGGAACTTTATTATCCCCCTAATGTATGCATTCTCTGAAATAAAGACTTTGGGATGACAAAGTGAAGTTGTCGCTCTGATGGAGGTGGTTGGCGGTATTAGGGGGGGTGCATCGGGGTGGGTGTATTGTCTGTGAGGAGCCGCTTGCCTGCTGCTGCCTCCCTCTCGTACAGTGGCATCTAACCCCCTCTCATTCATCCATCTTCTTCACGCTTTCATCAACAAAGTACTCACATGGGTTCCTTCTAAGCCTTAAAAAAGTTGTAATTGATGATTATTTTCTAAATTTTGCAAAAGCAGAAGCCAGTGCCTTCGTGAAGCTTGTGCGTAAAAGTGGAGATTAACTTTTACGCACAGACGCATGGTCCCACAGAAAGGAGAAAAGAGATGGGACGACCCAGAGCTGTAGTATATCTCGGTATGAAATATAATATAAGCCGTCAGTATTTGTTTAATTGTGTTTCACTTCTAATTAAGCTCAATTCAAATCAAATCCTTATAATATAAATAAATTGCTTCATGTTACAACAAAATATATACAGTACATTTTATACAAGTAGAGCTCCTTACTGTTAACAGTGTGCTTGAATGCCAATTTACATGACTCATCATTCAAACATGAGCAACAGAAGATATTGATGTATATTATGATTGACTGATCCACCTTGACTTACAGTATATACAGTATGTTTCAAAGATAAATTTCAGCCAGCATTGTTATTGCGATATATCTTCTCAATTAAAAAATAACTTGGGTATGCATAGAGTAGTCAGTGTACAGTTTGTATTGCAGGGTTTTAAACTGGCGGCCCAGGCGCCAAATTCGGCCCGGGAATGACACCATATTGGCCCCCTAGTTCAGTTAAAAACTTGGGAGACACACATTTTTTTTAGCAAAATCCTAAAAACACTATAAAATGCTTCTGTTGTCTAGAGGAACTTGGACCACAGGTAACACATTGGTAGAGCCATGTATTGAAATTTTAACCTTGCCAGCAAACAAAGAACACTATAGGGTCCAAACTCAGAATTTACACACCTGAGGCGTTCCTCGGGGCATCTTTTTAAGTCCTCTCCTTTTTGGCCCTGATATTTTTTTGAAATGTGATTTATGTAACTTAGGTGTTGCTGTAGCTTTTTTATGCAGTCAGTAGTTCAACTTCTTTGGTTTCACTACCATTCCATTTTAGGTCCTCTCTTTTTTCATCAGTTGGCCCACAGGTCAGTTAAAAAAATTTGTGAGGGACTCACGTTTTTGCAGTAGATTCTTAAAAACAATAGAATGCTGTCAGAGAGATGATCTTTAACTAAGATGTTTTTTTGTTTTTTTTACAGAAAGTCCTTAAAACAGCATAGCGGTCCTGTAACTCTGACAAAATAAATCGTCCAAAATCATGGTTCTCAGAAAATATACAAAATAAGACAATAGTGAAAAGAGAAGTCCTGCCCCCTTCCTTAGCTTTATGAAACTGAATATCCCCCAGAACAATTTAGTTGAATATCCATGCCATAGATTGAGTCAACTGAGAGAGTCAACATACATGAGACATTATAGTTTAGAGAGTTGGCACACACAAGTAATAATGTCTTGCAAGTCTTACAAGTCAAGCATGGTGGTGCAGGTAGCGTCATGGTCTGGGCTGCAAGACTGTTGCGGGTGCTGGAGACATTGAGGGAAACATTTGATTCCCACATAATAACGAGCCTGAACACACTTCCAAGATGACAGGTGCCTTGGCGAGGAACTTAAAGGTGATGGAGTGGCCATGCAGGCAGAACTGCTGTGCACTGACTTCTTTTAATTTGTGTTTTAAGTTCAATTTCTATAGTATTGTCCCTCGAGAAAATATTGCTGAAACCACAGACTGACTGATGTGCATAACAGTATGACATAATAACACTAAAACACATCAACAATAATACATTTTCAAATGGTACATGTTGTATTGTGCAGCGTTTCTATTATCCGTCCATCCATCCATTTCCTACCGCTTATTCCCTTTTGGGATAGCGGGGGGCGCTGGCGCCTATCTCAGCTACAATCGGTCGGAAGGCGGGGTCCACCCTGGACAAGATGCCACCTCATCGCAGGGCCAACACAGATAGACAGACAACATTCACACTCACATTCACACACTAGGGCCAATTTAGTGTTGCCAATCAACCTATCCCCAGGTGCATGTATTTGGAAGTGGGAGGAAGCCGGAGTACCCGGAGGGAGCCCACACATTCACGGGGAGAACATGCAAACTCCACACAGAAAGATCTCGAGCCTGGGATTGAACCCAGGACTGCAGGACCTTCGTATTGTGAGGTTTCTATTAGTCCGTCCTTATGAATGTTACAGAGTGATTATTTTGGCACTCTATAACTTCAAAATAGAAAAAGTTTTTTATGAAGAGATGAAGTACAACATATCAGAAATTGATCTCCAGAAGAAGGAAAGGTGTTAAAAACGTAATGCATCCGCATGCTTGCAAACATGAGGCTAACTTACATTGGCCCTGTCAAACAACTTATTTACTGTATGTTACATAACTGCAGTAGATACAACCTCCTTTTCACTTTGTATAAAACATATTCAACAAATGAATCCTCAACTTCATGTGGACTCCAACAAGTATATATTCAATTCACAACCTGTCTATTGAACTGATTTAGTTTGTTGTTTTTTGCCCAGTGGGGGTGGGTGGCGGATCTATCTCTGAATCTTCCGAACTCCTGCTTCTGTTGGATACTGCTGTTTTTTTTAGAGCACAACTGATTAAAAAAAGCAAAAACATTTGCTTCATTTGATTCAAGACATGATTAATCAACACTCAATCCTGGACAATAGACTGTGATGAGATGGCGACTTGTCCAGAGTGTGTTCCGCCTTCTGCCCGAGTGCAGCTGGGATGGGCTCCAGCAACCCCCCGCTACCACGAAAGGGACAAGCGGTAGAAAATGGATGGATGGATGGACTGAGATAAACTTTACGGATCTCAAGGGATTTTTTTTTCATCCCATTAGCTGAGTATCAAGACAAGAAGAAAAAAAAGAACCCGTTTGAAAGAACAAGAAAAGAGGAAAACATAAAATTGAATAAACAACTACAAGTGATAGAATATATTAAAGAAACATAATTAGTAGACTACATAAAATATAATTTTTACAATAAATAATACATACATTATCACTGAGTAAGTTATTCAATCAATTATTGATTATAAGGCTTACCCCGGGTTAATATTGACTCTTGAAGGTGTTTTATAAAACAAATAGGGCTTTATTAACAAGGTTTTGAAAAGTATATTACATTACCGTATATTTAATATTAGATATCAAATTATATTTCATCAACTATGAATTATTTTTATTACCAAACATTTGTAAAATTAACACTTTTTATTTGTTCAATAACTATTAGGAAGTTGTTTTCATATCTAAGATTGTTCGTTACCATACACAACTGCTGGCATTGTTTGTTACAGAGCTGTGTGCTATAAAAAAAACATAATAAACAGACAATCCAACTTTAATTGTGGCCAATATTTTGCAAACAGCCGCCTGTGGTGCCTCCTCCTCAACCCCCGCTCCTACTCCTCCTCCTCCTGTAAACTTCAGGGCTCCTCTCGTCCTCTTGTCTTCACTCTCCGCTCCTTTGGCGGTGCATGGATAATAACCCTCAAACATCTTCTAAGGTACAATTCTCCATAGCGGACGGGGACATCTTTACTGGTGTTTTAATGTCACGACGCGACAGAAGAAAATGGAATTATCAAACAAACTCCGCTTGGAAAGGTGCCCGATTTTGGCGACAGCATTATTATTATTACCTGCGTTAACGTAAGTGCACTTGAGCCGTTAAACGTGCAGATTCAAACATAAAAGGAAAAAACTGCCATGCAGATTTTCCGTGGATTTTTATTTTTCATTGCATTTTTATCTATTCTATGTAGTAATGTTATTGGCTTACATTTATATTCAATTTACTACTTTATATGTGTTTTGATATACGAGATAGTTCTTCATATAGTAAAAACAAACAAACAAAAAAACAGCAATGGCTATAAAAGAAATTAATTTCTTGATTAAAAAAACGTTTTTTAATCAGTATCTCTGCACTGCCTCCCTGTAGGGTGCTGTGTAATGACATCCTGAGCCTGAAGGTGGCAGGAGATCCAGTGCTAACCCCCAACTCCGTGTGCCTGCGCCTGGCAGGCCTCAGCAAGCGTCAGATGAGAATGTGCGTGCGCAGACCTGACGTGACGGCCTCCGCCCTGCAGGGGATCCAGGTGGCCATCCACGAGTGCCAGCATCAGCTCAGGGACCAGCGCTGGAACTGCTCGTCCCTGGAGACCATGGGCAGGCTGCTGCATCACAGCGACATCCTCAAGAGGGGTGAGGAAGCCAGGGGTGAGGCGTGATGAGGGGAGGGGAGGGGAGAACTTTGGCATTAGTGGTAAAACACCTTGATGTAAAGTAAACGTTAAAGTACCAATGATTGTCACACACACTAGGTGTGGTGGAATTTGTCCTGTGCATCTGACCCATCCCCTTGTTCACTCCCTGGGAGGTGAGGGGAGCAGTGGGCAGCAGCAGTGCCCGTGCCCGGGAACTATTTTTGGTGATTTAACCCCATATTTCAACCCTTGACGCTAAGTGCCAAATAGGGAGGTAAAGGGTCCCATTTCTATAGTCTTTTGATATGACTCGGCTGGGGTTTGAACTCGCAACCTACTGATCTCAGGGGGAACACTCTAACCACTAGGCCACTGAGTAGATCTAACTCCAGATCCAGAGTTCTGAACCATCCATCCATTTATTTTTTACCGCATGGCCCTCCAATTCTAATTACATTTGGTACGACTCAAATAATTGAATTACTTTAAACCAGAATCTTAATCCAGATGGATCTCAAAAGACAATTTAAATGTTTTAAAATGGTTTTGGTGGGTCGCTTCGGAATGACCCAAGAAGTTGACTGAACTAAGGAATTCAGATCTGAAATATAAATCTGGGTCACTTGTGTGTTTTGTACAACAAACCCAATTAAAAATAGTTTTTAGTATACTGTAAGAATATGGATTGTTTTTGTAAGTCAAACATCATGGACATCATTGCTGGGTTGCATATGACGTTACATCTGTTTTTCTTCTTCATGGCTTAATTTACATGATGGTCAAGCAGCTTGAGCGGGGCATTAAAACAAGTGAGAGTGAGTGTAGAGTTTGAGCAGAAAAGGCCATATTGATGTTCTATTGTTGGGTCTCCCAGTCTATCAAATAGAGAGATAGGAAAGAGCTTTCAGAGTCCCAAAAGAAGTGGTTCATAAAGGTAATAAAGTCAGGGGAAAATTAAAGTGCGTAGAAGGAAATGGCTCCTAAAAATATGACTTTTATCCTCTTGTGGAATACAATCGAACCGCTTGTGTCTGCAGCGATCATTTTGTAAAATGTTTGTTTGAGAAACTTTCTGTGATGTAATGGAGTTGGTTGTCTACAATATTAGAAGTGTTTGGTGACAGAATAAAATGTAAAAAAGGACAATAGATCACATTAGTCTGTTTGTTTGTGGTTGCCCTGTGTAAATATAACGACAAAGACCTAGATTCATAATTTGATCATTCGGTTTCAATGAGAAGGTCTCAAGGTGACTAATAATAGTTTCTCTTTGCTTCTGTGGGCCAAAGACAATGATTACAGTTTGGTCTGAGCTTAGCTGAAAAAAATTGTTTTGTATTCACACACTGATCTGTTCGATGCAGTGACAAAATGAATCAACAGGGCGTCAGTAACTCTTAGATCTGAGTGTCGTATGCATTGTTGTGGAAGAACACATCGAAGCTGCATATTAGTTGACCTAGTGGCAGCACGTACAAGTTCAACAATAGATTGAAGAAATTACATATAATTACATTACATTTACGTTTGCACAGAACCAGCAAGAATATGTGTAAAATACAATAAAATTAATAATAATAGCCATCCAAATCAGTATTACTTAATTAAAATAATTGTAGAGATGGCAATCAGGACCAAGTTCATGTCAATGATCGTTCGTTGTGCAACTTAAAACTATGTTTATGCTTATTAAAAGGAAAGTGCAGTAGTAGTTGGTTATTTTAAGACCACTTTACAGTTAAGTTAAACATTATGTAGAAAACTCTAGCTAGCATTAATAAGTGAGCAACCTACCATAGAATACATCTATTCATTTTCTATCCAATGTCCCCCTCGAGGTCGCAGGAGATGCTGGAGCCTATCCCAATATATCTTTATTAGAAGCGCAATAGAGAAATAAAGTTTCACATTACCAAAGTAAACAACAGCAAGCAATAATAAGTAGTAATATAAAAAAACGTTCAAAATCCAGAATCCAGTACTTCAATTTATGGGTTGGAGTTAAATTATTTCTGTGACCAAGCGCATTACTCAAAACAGTTATATCTCAAATCAATTCAAATACTTGCCTGCCCCCCACCCACCGAAAACAGCATGACTTTAACATGTAACATGCCTTTTAAAGAATGAAAAACTTTCAGATAACAAATATTGTATGAAGAACAATACAATAAAATGTACTACTAACAACTTTAATGAAGTAAAATAATAATTTTGTACAGGATTTACCTTGAAGAGTGAAATTCTACGGTATCTTCTTCCAGCTTCTCAATCAAACACACCATCAGCAGCGTTCCCATATTTTCATAGATAAATGTCTGCCAGTTTGTAATTACCTTAACATTTTTGGCGGGCGTTGAAATTATTCTGCTACTTTATGGTGCATACTAGCACTGATACGCTGAAATGACTTCCCCAAATTTGTGATACACTCTTCTTTTTTTAATTCAATTGATGTAATCCACTTCATTTCTGCACTTTCCTTCAAACTCACTTTCTTCCTTCCCATTGTTGGAAAACAAAGTTATGGCAATCCCGAGCCACAGTATAAGCTAATGCTAGCCCGTAAGCCCAGATTTTTGTGCGGATCTTACGCCAACTGAAGACGGGGATGCTTGTAAAACCCTGTTTCCATATGAGTTGGGAAATTGTGTTAGATGTAAATATAAACAGAATACTATGATTTGCAAATCATTTTCAACTCATATTGAGTTGAATATGCTACAAAGACAACATATTTGATGTTCAAACTGATAACCATTTTTTTTTTGCAAATAATCATTAACTTTAGAATTTGATGCCAGCAGCACGTGACAAAGAAGTTGGGAAAGGTGGCAATAAATACTGATAAAGTTGAGAAATGCTCATCAAACACTTATTTGGAACATCCCACAGGTGTGCAGGCTAATTGGGAACAGGTGGGTGCCATGATTGGGTATAAAAGCAGCTTCCATGAAATGCTAAGTAATTCACAAACAAGGATGGGGTGAGGGTCACCAATTTGTAAGCAAATTGTCAAACAGTTTAAAAAACAACATTTCTCAACAAACTATTGCAAGGAATTTAGGGATTTTACCATCTACGGTCCGTAAAATATTCAAAAGTTTCAGAGAATCTGGAGAAATCTCTGCACGTAAGCGATGATATTACGGACCTTTAATTCCTCAGGCGGTACTGCATCAAAAACCGACATCAGTGTGTAAAGGATATCACTACATGGGCTCAGGAACACTTCATAAAACCACTGTCAGTAACTACAGTTGGTCGCTACATCTGTAAGTGCAAGTTAAAACTCTGCTATGCAAAGCAAAACCCATTTATCAACAACACCAAGGAACGCCGCTGGCTTCGCTGGGCCCGAGCTCATCTAAGATGGACTGATGATGCAAAGAGGTTCTGTTCTGTGGTCTGACGAGTCCACATTTACAAATTACATTTGGAAACTGTGGACGTGGTGTCCTCTGGAACAAAGAGGAAAATAACCATCCGGACTGTTATATGCGCAAAGTTCAAAAAGCCAGCATCTGTGATGGTATGGGGGTGTATTAGTGCCCAAGGCATGGGTAATTTACACGTCTGTGAAGTCACCATTAATACTGAATGGTCCATAAAGGTTTTGTAGCAACATATGTTGTCATCCAAGCAACGTTATCATGGACGCCCCTGCTTATTTCAGCATGACAATGCCAAGCCACGTGTTACAACAGCGTGGTTTCGTAGTAAAAGAGTGCGGGTACTTTCCTGGACCGCCTGCAGTCCAGACCTGTCTCCAATCGAAAATGTGTGGCGCATTATGAAGCGTAAAATACGATAGTGGAGACCCCGGACTGTTGAACGACTAAAGCTCAACATAAAACAAGAATGAGAAAGAATTCCACTTTCAAAGCTTCAACAATTAGTTTCCTGGGTTCCTAAACGTTTTTTGAGTGTTGTTAAAATAAAAGGTGATGTAACACTGTGGAGAACATGCCCCTTCCCAACTACTTTGGCACGTGTTGCAGCCATGAAATTCTAAGTTAATTATTATTTGCAAAAAAAAAAAAAAAAAAAGTTTATGAGTTTGAACATCGTATATATTGTCTTTGTAGTGCATTCAATTGAATATGGATTGAAAAGGATTTGCAAATCATTGTATTCCGTTTATATTTACATCTAACACAATTTCCCAACACATACGGAAACAGGGTTTGTAATTCAAATCTTTGCTCTCAGTTTATAGCATAACAATTAACCGACAGACAGCTGATACCTCAAAACACTACTAAGTCCAAGTATCCCTGTATCTAATGGATGTACAGTACATACGTGCACCAGGCAATAAAAAAACAGGCAGGCGCAGTGTACCTTGTCACTGTACACAGATCATAAATAAAATTATATCCAGGTGTAAATGTCAACTGTACTTTGTAAATAAGTACTATACAGATGTGGTTAACGTCTGAATATACTGGAGCAGCTGTCCATTCAGTAGTAATTCACATCTGTCTTGTGTTTTGACACCAATATCAGTACAGTTCTGTAGATCTAATCAATTATTGCCAGACAATAATAGACATCAGTGAACATATGTTTTTGAATTATGAAACTAAATGTGTTTGTATGTTACATAAGTAATTTCCTGTTGGATATATTCACAGGCATCTTTCTTTACAAACAAATGTAGCCCCAGCTTGTAGATTAAATTCCACCTAATGAACTCATTTCAATTAGTTAGTATAGATTTTATAGATTTTTATTTGATCTTTAAGATCAAGGAAAGGAAAGGGCATGGGTCCAACAGAGAAAAAAACAGATTGAGCCAACTGGTCCAATAAATGCTCTGAAATAATCATTAATCAATTAAACCGATGTTGGTGCGGTGAAAAAGTTCTGCAATGTGAATTTCACACACATTCCTTAGCGCCCTCCTAGGAGCCATGACCCCCTACCTTTCAATCCTAGTGACGTCTTTGGCGAACATAAGTGTACTTAATTTTCTTGATGGAATTTAGTGCAAACTATCAGAATGAGGTCAAGTTAAATAACCTCTGCCCTTCTGTCTGAAATATGGTTTGACAAGCAGCTTTAGTGTGGCCCAGAGACTGTTAAAAACTTTAGACCATGATACGTATGCAAATGCCAGAATTTGGATAGTTTTGGTTTTTGTAACATGAAGATGAATTAAAAAACAAATTAAATTAAGTACTTCTGATGAAATGTGGTACTTACATTCAGTTTGGTTAAAGAACAAATTGATTAGCATCTGACCAGGATTTGGATCTGGATTTTGAGTACACATCTGGATAGCTTTAACATGGATATACTGTAATTCCAATGTGTTTTGAACAAACGTTAGTGTGTAGCTTTGGTATCAACTGAAGATAAACTGATTAACGTTTGATGTCATCTGAATCCAGATCTAGAACATGTATACGGATTGTTTTAGTAATACAGACTTAAGTCGGAAATGGTATGAAATAATTTTTGTGGAATCTGGTGTCACTATTTTCACAACGAACAGAGATCTCAATCCAGATGTGGATCTGGATATAGCTCAGAATATTTCTTAATGCATTTTGATGACATTTTCCATGCAGCTGTGCAAGTGCAAGTGCTTGATTCAAAACAGTTCTTAGTGCATTTGGTTAAGATCTGGTGTGCTGCTTTGGTATGACCTGAATGTTCATTGTTGAGTTGATTATGTTTTAACAATGTTCTGAATCCTGATGTAGAATTAGAATTTGGATTGTTTTCGTTACACAAATCAAACTAAAAGCGTTTTTTAAAGGTGCCAAGTATAATAATGTGGCCAGAAATGGTACTGCAATCACGGTCAAAAATCTGTAGTCCCCTCCCACTCTCCATGACTGAGTTTGTCAGATACGCAGCCAAATCCGAATCCTACTCCAAGGAACTTCAAATGGCAATCGACGAGTCTTATGCTGTAGGTTTCTCTTGTTTATTCTTCTTAAAACAGGGGTCTCAAACTCAATTTACCTGAGGGCCACTGGATGCAGAAACTGGGTGAGGCTGGGCCGCGAGAAAAGATTTCTTAAAAAATCTAACATGCACTTTTTAATGAATTCACCTTCTATGAATGGCTTTCCCGCCCTAGCAACATACTTGCCAACCCTCACAATTTTTCCGGGAGACTCCTCAATTTCAGTGCACCTCCCGACAATCTACCGATGCAACCATTCTCCCGAATGTGTCCCAATTTTCACCCGGCCGACATTATTAAGGGCTGCCGTGACTACACTGCCTTTAACGTCCTCTACAACAGTGGTTCTCAAACTTTTTCAGTGATGTACCCCCTGTGAACATTTTCTTTAATTCAAGTACCCTCTAATCAGAGCAAAGCATTTTGGGTTGAAAAAAAGAGATAAAGAAGTAAAATACAGCACTATGTCATCAGTTTCTGATTTATTAAATTGTACAACAGTGCAAACTATTGCTAATTTGTTGTGGTCTTTCTTGAACTATTTGGAAAAAAAGATTTGAAAATAACTAAAAACTTGTTGAAAAATAAACAAGTGATTCAATTATAAATAAAGATTTCTACACATAGAAGTAATCAACTTATAGTGCCCTCTTTATGGATTATAATAGAGATCCATCTGGATTTTTGAACTTAATTCTAAACATTTCTTCACAAAAAAAAAGATCTTTAACATCAATATTTATGGCACATGTCCATAAAAAGTCTAGCTGTCAACACTGAATTTTGGATTGCTGTGTAATTTTTTTCACAGTTTATGAATTTACATTCATATTTTGTTGAAGTATTATTATTCAATAAACATATTTTTATATTATTTTTGAATTGCTGCTATTTAAAAATTGTTTTTATTAAATCTTACTTGTCCCTTGACATACCTTCAAGTTTTCCCAGGGGTACTTGTGCCCCTACAAAGAGATCTACTGCTCTACAACATGTCATCGTGGACGCATTTACATCACACAACCAACGTAACAGTTGTGTATTATGCTGTATGAGACTTGTGCAGAACATAAGTAGCTGCAAGACGTACTTACTCAACAGCCATACAGGTCACACTGAGGGTGGCCGTATAAACCACTCTAACACTGTTACAAATATGCGCCACACTTTGAACCCACACCAAACAAGAATGACCAACACATTTTCGGAGAACATCCGCACCCTAACACAACTTAAACACAAGAGAACAAATACCCAGAACACTTTGCAGCTCTAACTCTCCCGGGCTACAATATACACCACCTCAAACGACGCAAGTAGGGAGGGTGTTGGGTGGGGGGTTGGTGGTAGCGGTCCTAAAGTTTTTTTTTACGGCCACCCTCAGTGTGACTTGTGTAGCTGTTGATCAAATATGTTTTGCAATTGCACAGACGCAAATTGGGCTTGCACGCTGTCTGTATAGGATGTAGAGGGCGCTAAAGATAGTGACATTACGACACCACCTGAATATTGTTGATTGGGTATAATTTGATGGGAATTTTGAAATAATGCATCCCCTGAAATTCAGGGATCTCCCGGGAAGATCGGGAACGTTGACAAATATGACACTGTCAAGCGCCGATCATATCAAACTCGCGGGCCGCACTAACATTAAATTGTCATATCAAAGTGCGGGCCGCACAATAACGTCTCGCGAGCCGCAATTGGCCCGCGGGCCGCATGTTTGAAACCCCTATCTTAAAATGTGGTGTACTAAGTAATTATGCCACATTTTACCGATGTCGATTAGCCAAATGTATTTGTAAAGTTACGCAGCAATATTTTCATTGGGAGTCAGCACAGATTGTTGGCATTACCCTTCTAAAATGTCTCGTTTGACCGTAAGAACCTCCGTCAAAATAATTATATATAGTAATATATAATATATTATATATCACATAGGCCTACTTTGACAGCAAGCCAAGGCCAACAGTAAAATGACGCCACATTTGGTTCAGCATAACTCCATGTTGCATCCAAACTGACGCACTGCATTCTCTTCCATTTACGCATATCACCATATTTCAGTACAGAGTGCAATTCTATGAGCCAACCCACATTACACATAAACCACAATAGGCAGAAACAATATATAGCTTACTACCATGTCAATACACAAATCAAATCAAATCAACTTTATTTATAAAGCACATTTAAAATTTACCACAGGGGTAGCCAAAGTGCTGTACAATGGGCAGGTTAAAAGATAATACGAGGACCGAGCAAACAACACAACACAAACAGAACATGATAAAAAATAAATAAATAAAACATAAAAACAGGTTAACAGCAGGTGTATAATGGGGCGCCATTGCAGGATGGATATCACTCAGTGTTAAAAGCCAAGGAATAAAAGTATGTTTTTAAGAGAGATTTAAAAACAGGAAGAGAGGAAGCTTGTCTAACACTCAGAGGTAGGTCGTTACAGTGCTTGGGAGCAGCAGCAGCGAAAGCTCTGTCACCTCTAAGTTTCAGCCTTGTGTCAGGGACCGTCAGTAGCAGCTGATCGGCTGATCTTAGGGATCGGGTGGGGCAGTAAGGCTGAAGGAGGTCGGAGAGATATGTTGGCGCAAGGTTGTTTAGACATTTAAAAACAAATAGGAGGAGTTTGAAATTGGTTCGGTAACGCATAGGGAGCCAGTGAAGGGACGCTAATATAGGGGTGATGTGCTCATGTCTGCGGGTCTGTGTTAGCAGACGAGCAGCAGAGTTCTGCACCAGCTGCAGGCGGGCAAGGGAGGCCTGGCTAATGCTTACATGCAGGGCATTGCAGTAGTCTAAACGATTCGAGATAAAGGCGTTGATTAATTTCTCGAGATCATGTCCTGATAGAAGCGGTTTCACTTTTGCCATTTGGCGTAATTGATAAAAGCTTTTTTGAACGACGCTGCTAATTTGTTTTTCGAATTTAAAATCTGAGTCGAACTTTACCCCCAGGTTTGTGACACAGCCACTGAGATACGGGGTCAGAGTGCCGAGGTCAACGTTGTGGGAGGGAGAGCGACTTGGACCAAACAACATAACTTCTGTTCTTTAAAGTAAAAAAATCATTTCATGTAATGCATTATATTGTGTCTAGCAAATACCACCCCATATGTTTGATGCACATATAGTACCAGAAACCGCGATTAGCTCTGGTAATGTTGGAATGCATTCCATCAGTGAATCAGCATTTAGAGAAACAAAAAGGCACTGACACTACCCATATCCACGTAGGTTTTAGTTGTCGAAAATATATTCTGCCCTGTCAGTGAGATGACACATCAACATACAAGCTAACGGGCATATATTTCCCCCGTTAGCCTTAATGTCGATGTGTCATTGACCGGGCTAGCATGCTAACTAAGCATTACACTAATAGGATGGTGCTTCGCTCCTACGCATTCGTTGCACAAACATACTAGTTTTGTTAGACAAGATCATAAACTGTATTGGACAATATAGTTTACATATGAAATGTTCTTTTCCAGTCATTGCAATTAATAAGAAAACGTAAATGCCTTACTTACCTATCGAGGAAATTAGCAAGTTTGGTGTCAGATGAAAAAAATCTTCTTTGCTTTTTGTAGAGGCAGGGATTAATCGTCTCTATCTTTCAAAGGCATCCCTAATACAAATCCTTGTTTTGTTGCTGGCTTTGTCATGAATAAGTTGAGAATTGTAACAACGTTTTTTGGATTTACTAAGGTCTGACATGTTTAGTAACTTTACCAGCGGCAGTAACCAGACGATGGTGGGTTATCGTAACGGGCAACCTGGATGTGACACACTCACAGACTTTCTAATTGGTTAAACGGTGGAGGTCGGTGCATCGAAATGAAAACAATAACAAGAGTTCGGGGCTGTTAATCTAATTTTGAAATGAGCATATCCGTGCTGAACTACTGTTATCAGTTATAGAAGTATTCAAAAAGAACATGATTTATTAATCCCTTTTGCCATATCACAGCCATTTAACGACATAAAATTATTACGTATGGCATCTTTAATGACATTTGCTGTGTTTTGCATTGTATGAACCCTAGACAATGTAATTAATGCTACTGATCTGGATCTAGAATCGAGATCCATCATTTGATGGCTCAGAGTAGAGGTTGTTTTACACATGGTTAAACTCGCTTAGACCGGCCGTTACTTACAGTTTGCATTTTCTTTCTCAAGGTTTCCGTGAGAGTGCCTTCACAATGGCCTTATTATCAGCGGGTGTGGCGCACTCCGTGAGCTCAGCCTGCAGCATCGGCAAGCTGCGAGGATGTGGCTGCGAGGGCAAGCGTCGCCAGGACGATGACAAGCTGCGGTTGAAGCTCACACAGATGCAACTACAGACGCTGCAGAAGGGCGAACTGGGAATGACTATGGCACGCTCGCTACCCTTAGGTCACCATGATGACCTGCCTGCTGACCTACACTCTGTCCACCGCCCTGCGGGGCTCAAGCCTTTTCAGGATGAGCTGACCTCCATGCAAGAGACATGGGAGTGGGGGGGCTGCAACCATGAATTTCGTTTTGGGGACCGTTTCTCCAGGGAGTGGCTGGACTCTCGGGGAGCTTCCAGAGACATCCACGCTCGTATGAGGATACATAACAACCGAGTGGGGCGACAGGTGAGCATTTAATGTTTTGAAATGGACATTGTATTGACATAAGTCTTGGCACACATGTTAATCAGTTTAATAATCAATTGAGTCTTTTTGAATGCTTTAGTGGGAACAGATAACAAAACTAACTAACTGTCAATGCTCACAGGTACTCAAGTATTTAAATAAAACATTCATGCTGCAAGTCAAACATATAAAAAGGCGTGAGAGACCAAAATCGACTTTTATCTTGTTTCTGTTTGTTTGCTGCTGCTAAATATACAGTATAGGACATTTTTCTGGTAATGTGCCATCAACAATGTAGTACTATTGTGAAATACTATCTCTGCTTGATAGTCCAAACATTTTACTGCGATGTCTGTCTTTTGCAGTTTGACGTGTTTGCAAAACCTTTCACAACTTCTCTCATCTTCTTTAGGCCATTTTTTGTCTTTCTTCCTCTTCTTTGGGCAATCTTTCTCAGCACTTTGAGACTACAATACTTGCAGTCTCGAGAACTTATTAATCATTAAATTCATTAAACTTAATACAATTTAAAGCTTTTTCTAACCGAATAAGCGATGAATCATTGCAGCCCAACATGAGGGTGCAGACATCAAACCTCTTTGGACCAACTGGCAACACTAATTCCCACAGACACTCTCCAAAATCCAAATTTTTCACTCTAGCGTGAAAGCTGTAATAAAACCCTTATCCTGTAGTTATAATGGAAAACTGTCCCAATATTTGTATCCATGTGGTGTGCATCATTGTTGAGGGCGACCTTCTACGATCTTCTACCATCTTTCTTCCCTCAGATAGTGGCTGACAACGTGAAAAGAAGGTGCAAGTGTCACGGCACATCAGGGAGTTGCCAGTTCAAGACATGTTGGCATATTTCTCCAGAGTTCCGGCTCGTAGGCTCGATCCTCAAGGAAAAGTTCCTGTCGGCCATCTTGGTCAACTCCCAGAACAAAAACAACGGCGTCTTCAATACCCGAACAGGGAACGGTGGACGCAGGAGAATGGGCGAACTGAACAGAGGCCGTCGTCGAAGCGTATCCAGAGAGTTGGTCTACTTTGAGAAGTCTCCCGACTTTTGTGACGGTGACGCGTCCATAGACTCCCCGGGCACGCAGGGAAGAATCTGCAACAAAACGGGCCACGGCACGGACAGCTGCGGCTCGCTTTGCTGTGGCCGAGGACACAACATACTGAAACAAACTCACAGCCAACGCTGCAACTGCAGGTTCCACTGGTGCTGCTACGTGCTGTGTGAGGAGTGTCGCATCACGGAATGGATCAGCGTGTGCAAATAAATACCACGCTGTCCTGTTCTGACTGCACAGACATTTTTGGGGCTCGAAATCTCCTTTAATCCCCTCTGCTGTTTTGCGCCTTGTATCTGACAATGTGGAGCACTTTTCTCTCCTCACTAGTGTCAGGTGTGTATACGCCTTTTATAGCTGCTGTTATTGTCAAAGATCGAAGAGGTATTGGAGTAGATGCATTAATTGCAATCATACTTGCCAACCTGGAGACCTCCGAATTCCGGAGATGGGGGGCGGGGTTGAGGTGTGTGTGTGCGTGTGTGTGTATATATATATATATATATATATATATATATATATATATATATATATGTATATATATATATATATATATATATATATATATATATATATATATATATGACCTACTCAGTAGCCTAGTGTTTAGAGTGTCCGCCCTGAGATCGGTAGGTCGTCAGTTGAAATCCCAGCCGAGTCATACCAAAGACTATAAAAAAATGGGACCCATTACCTCCCTGCTTGGCACTCAGCATCAAGGGTTGGAATTGGGGGTTAAATCAACATATATGATTCCCGGGCGCGGCACAGCTGGTGCCCACTGCTCCCCTCACTTCCCAGGGGGTGATCAAGGGGATGAGTCAAATGCAGAGGACAAATTTCACCACACCTAGTGTCTGTGTGACAATAATTGGTACTTTAACTTAATATCTGTATATATATATATATATATATACATATATGTGTGTATATATATATATATATATATATATATATGTATAGCTGTAGTTCACTGAAATTCTATTTTTTTTGTATATATATATACACACACACACATATATATATATATACACACATATATATGTAATCAGTTCATGAATGAGTATATCTGTTCATCCACAGTGTTCAATGGAGAAGTCTGATCTATAAAATTTGCATTGATTGATTGATTGAAACTTTTATTAGTGGATTGCACAGTACAGTACATATGCCGTACAATTAACCACTAAATGGTAACACCTGAATAAGATGGTAACACCTGAATAAGTTTTTCAACTTGTTTAAGTTGGGGTCCACGTTATTCAATTCATGGTTGCAGGCAGCATACTCCTTCCCCTTCGAGCTGTCCTGGATGACTGAAATTCTTTTTTCCAATCATTTTGGAAATTGCAAGCGTACTTCTCCTTCTAACTCGTCGTCGCCATCTCTTCTTCGTTTTTTTGCTTCGTCTCTTTCTTGTTGTGTGTTCAGTTGTGCACTGAGCTCCAAAAGCCGTAGATGTTATGTGTTTGTATGGAGGAAAAGCGGACATGACGACAGGCTGTCCTCACTCAAGTCCGCATGCTGTCCAGGACAACATGCGGACCTGAGTGAGGACAGCATGTGGCTGTTAAGGAGGGAAGGTTTCAGGTAAGAGAGGATGCTAAAGGCAGTGCCTTTGAGGCAAGTCCCCAATATTGTTGTCCGGGTGGAAATCGGGACAAAATCGAGAGAATGGTTGCTCCGGGAGATTTTTGGGAGGGGCACTGCAATTCAGGAGTCTCCCGGGAAAATTGGGAGGGTTGGCAAGTATGGTCGCAATTATAGACCATTAAAGAGAACCCAGCAAAATGCTGCCTCCCCTCATTGCACAGTAGCAATGTACTTTAACGCCTACATGTATATATGTAAATATATTTGTATTAATGCAATTACCGAGTGGCTAAGGGGCTCATTTTAGAAGCATCTTCAACTCTGCTACAATAGTTGTATATATAGCACTTGTGGCTTGGATAGCACTACAAATTGGGACTTGTCTTTTTTTACATAACTAAGTTAGATATTTGCTTCCTTCACAGATTTAGAAGGACATATGCGAAACCTTTGTAGCTGGTATACTTCCATTTAAAGACGGGAAATCATCCGTTTTGAATAAATTCTGTGACTGATCAATTACTTCATGGAAGAGATTGCTTTTGACAACGATGCTGATGTCATGTGTGACTCTTTGCTAAGAAATCTTCACTGTGCTCTCGTGTTTTTTAGTCATGCACTGATGCACGCCTGTCGCTGTGTGGAAGAGGGAGCGCTCAATGCGGCACAGATTTTGGAGGAAAGAGTTTTTTTTTTATATAGCTGTGAGAGGGGCTTTTAATGGCCACAGGGTATATTGTTTCCTTGGAGTATGACTTTTATTACTGAGGAGTCGCATCAGGAAAGCAGAGAGACTTTGCTGCATCAGAGATCATCTGCCCAGAGCTCATAGAAGTCACTGGAACGTGCTGTTCAGGCGCCGTAACCCTGTTTCCTCGGCGATGGACCATGTGCAGTAAGACACGCAGGTACTGACAAAAAGTGCACACATGAATTGTGATCAGCAAAATTCTAGCAGTCTGACATAACAGCTGCATCTTCCTTAAACCCTTGGACGTCTGCACGGGAAGCCTATCCTGCCACTGGATTTAACGCCAATGAAATACTGTTTGTGTGGACTTAGGTAAATACCTCCAGACTCCTGAGGAATGAGCGCTCCAGTGGCTGAATGGACTGCTTAGTGAGGGGGAAAGAGACAGTGACTGGTTGGAAATGATAAGGTTCTGGATTTCTGCGTTGCATTTCATCCTTCATCTTTTCACCCCAGAGCTGCTGAAACGGGGAATTTCCTGTCCCTGCTTCTACCATGTGTCGGACAGAGGTTGGTGGATGGACTTTCTTCCCCTCATTGCTGCAGACCAGGAACACATCGACAGCAGCCGAGTAATGACAACCAGACCGGGTTGAAATTAAAGAGAGGCAAGCGGAGAGAGAGGAAGTCGGGGGAGATAAAAGCGGATCGCTATGATTGACGTTATGATTATATGTATAAAGTGAGGCGATTCAGTGTGTTTAGCTGGATACAAAGATAGAGAGATAGATCCGCGCTGTAGCAAAGGACAAACGGGGGTACGGGGAAGGGATTCATAACGCACACTCTGTATGAATACAAGCCCCAAAACATCTGCTTCTCAACTCCCTTTTCATTTTTGATGTGGGGACAAGGCCCGGGAAGGAGAGCCGCAGAGAAAACACAAGGAAGCAGCTACCCAGAACATCAAAGCCCCTGTCCTCTTCATGCAGGCCCTCATTAGTTCAGCTAGCAGAACCAACCAGACTTGTGATTGTGTTTGCTGGGGTGCACGCTGGCAGACACTTCAGAGGAAAGCTTCCTTTAAGTCAAAGCTCCCCACCACCACCACCACCACAGCACCAGGCCCTCTGTAACCCCCCCATAACCTTCGCCAAAACTCTCAGCTCACACAAAACCTGCCGTGCTCTCCCCACCATCCACTCTACCCCGTAATCTGGTGTGCAGCTGCAAACATCTGGTCACCGCTTTGCTACTCTGCCTTCAACCACCAGATTGATAAACACATCTATCGCTGGACTCACATCAAGTGTCACAGAAGCCACTTGGATTAAGACTCATTTTTAACCCTTAAGGGACAAAAGCAGACTTGTTGTCCTTTTCAATTCTTTCACAGGTGTACAATGCACTGGCAGTTATTCTACAATTGCCCAAAGCTAAACAAGACATTAGTCTTTTCATTTTTCAAATGGCAAACATTTAAAATGATTTGTTTTACTTTTTTTGCTCAAATCTCTCAAATAATTACAGCCCCAAACAAAGTAACATACATGTAATTTTTTTCTTCTTCCGAAATCTCTTGTCAATTTAAGTCCAACACAAAGTACCAAACATGACATTGTTTATGACCCCTTAAAGGCATTTTGATCAAATGATGGCACAGTTGTCAATTAGTATAAATTTGCATAATTTGAGTTATTTAGCTAATTTAATCTTATGACACCATCTGATCAAAAGGGTAAAAAAAACATGTCAGTCACTGAGAAATTTCAGCAAAAAAAGTTCAAACAAATATATATTTTTTTGTTTAAAACTGAAGTTCATTCAGAAATTTGAGCAAAAAAAAGTATATATATATATATACTTTTATATATATATATATATATATATATATATATATATATATATATATATATATATATATATATATATATATAAAAAACACTTTCAAAAACCTAAGGAATTTTATTTTATTTTATGAATTTTGGCTTTACAGATAATTCAAATGTCAATATGACTTTCCATGTTTGTGATGTAGACTCAGGCCAGTTGATAAAATGAAAATGACACAAGGTTTATGGCCGTTAACTTTAAAAAAATTTGAATTCTTGTGCACATATGTGAACCCAAACATCTTTGGATGACGCCTTTGTAACTGCAAGTAAGACAGGGGATGTGTGACAAAAGTTCCATTATGGCACTAGCGCCAACATCATCGGTAGTAAACACACTGGGAAGGAATGTGCGATTGGTCCATGTACTTTCCGTTCATTCTATTTTCAATTTTGAAACGCAAATCAAAAAACTAAATTAGGGCTGTTTTTCTACTTTAATTATATATGGCAGGGGATGTGTGACAAAAGTTCCGTTATGGCACTAGCGCCAAAGTCATTGGTAGTAAGCACACTGGGAAGAAATGTGCGATTGGTCCATGTACTTTCCGTTCATTCTATTTCCAATTTTGAAACGCAAATCAAAAAACTAAATTAGGGCCGTTTTTCTATTTCAATTATATACGGCAGGTATTAAACCCATCAAAAAGGGTTGATTTTCATTAAAATATTGACAAAAAATTGGATTTTGTGCTGTTTTCCTTTTATGGATTTTTATTTTTCCAGATAAACACAAAAATCCAAATTATGTTCATTCAAAATGCGTGTACTTAACCTTTTTTTCTCATTTAGTATGTTTTTTAGTATAACGCTAACATCTTTGTTCATCAGGAGTTCTATTGTCTTTTTAAAAAAGTCTCATTAAATAGTTGTCCAACTTTTGTTTCAGAAATGAAAATAGAAAAATCTGGCCGAAATTTGTTTTTTGATTTGCATTTAAGAATTGTAAATAGAATGAACAGAAGGTTTATGGACCGCGATTCTCATTCCAATTCTGAATCAAATCATAATTTTAAAAAAATCGATTTAAGAAAATACTTTTCTATGAATCAATAAAATATATTTGTTTTAAAATATGTTTTTTTTCCCGGTTTACTTGATGCGCGTGTATGTCATATGTCAGTAGCCAAAAAGAGCCTTTTGTAACTTGTTTTGTTTTATCATATTTATACATAATACCTTATTGTGAGAGTCGTTTTTAATAAAGAATCAAGTTGAATGGTGAATACATTCTGAATCTAGTCTTCACCCAGAGAATCGGAATCAGATCGAATCGTGAGTTGTTGAAAGATTCCCATCCCTATAACCAACAGCAGTCCTGACTTTTAATAATGCACACACATTTCTCTGCAGCGTTGGTCACAACAGCAGCACAACACTTCCTCTTTATGCACCAATCATGTCACGGTGATTAAGGTGCATTCAGAACATCAACGTTACTGCTGAATCAAATCCACTTTTAATTTTTTGCACATGCTCTGTGTTTTGTATAGCTGCCAGGATTGAAGCGACAATTATGAAAACTTGTTGTGGATTGTATTTCACATTATTGAATTTATTGCTTAATAATCGTTTTATTTATATCACTGAAGTATTTGAAGTCATGTATTGTTTAACTGAAATTTCACAACATTCCCTACAAATAAAGGCATTGTTTTTAAACAAAATTTGAATGTTTTCCATTTTTTAAATAGGATTTCAGCACCGGATCCCCTCAAAGCCCTGACTGTGCCGAGAAATTCTGCCCATAAACGTTATGAACAGACCCGGTGACATGGCTTCATCTGTCCAGGATCTTCAGCTTTCACTGGATCGGTTCGCAGCAGAGTGTGAAGCGACTGGAATGAGAATCAGAACCCCCATGTCCGAGTTCATAATACTGGGGTGTCAGTATAATACCATCCAGCCCCGCCTCCTTCAGGACAAGCTCTACAACAGGGGTGCCCATTACGTCGATCGCGAGCTACCAGTCGACCGCGGGGGGTGTGTCAGTCGATCTCGAGCCAGGCTTTTGAAAAAAATAGACCTAAAAATTAGTGATCATCAATCTTCACCAAGACGTCACTTAAATGACATTCACGGTACCGGAGGGTCTTGTGAGATGACGCTGGCTGCTGCAAGATCATTATTATTAAAATATGACCGAGAGGAAGGCGAGAAACACTTTTTATTTCAACAGACTCTCGCGCCGTACCTTCCGTCAAAACTCTAAAGGCCGACAGCACATTTCCTATCTTCACAATAAAAGCCCTGCTTCATGCTGCCTGCGCTAACTAAATACAGAGTCTCAGAAAACTGGCGTGCACAAGCGATCCCTCAGAAAGCTGGTGTGCACATCACTTGTGCATGCCAGCTTTCCGAGACTCTTATTTTGTTAGCGCAGGCTAACACTACTATAAATACAATACTTTGTGAAAGTCAAAGTATAGTATTTCCCATAGTTGTAATGGGTATCAGGATTACCTCAGGGAGAGCATGTACCAAATTCTAAGCTGTTTTGAGGCATGTTAAAATAAATAATGCACTTTGTGACTTCAATATTATATGTGGCATTTTTTTCCATAACTTCAGTTGATTTATTTTGGAAAACCTTGTTACATTGTTTAATGCATCGAGCGGGGCATCACAACAAAATTAAGCATAATAATGTGTTAATTCCACAACTGTATATATCGGTATCTGTTGATATCGGTATCGGTAATTAAGAGTTGGACAATATCGGAATATCGGATATCAGCAAAAAAGCCATTATCGGACATCTCTAGTTTCAACGTTATGTTTGAGTTGCTCAACGTCAGGACCTCATTCAGCAAGTTCTCAACATTGTTTTCATGTCTTGTGCTTGCTGGTTTAGTGTTTTTTTTTTTTTGATGGTTATCTAATAATTTTTTTTCACGTTTGTTTGGAGAATTTGGTTAATACTGAGTTTGATCCGAAACGATATCAGCACGAATCACACACACTTTTATCAATTTGTAGTGTGGACTGTTAGAAAAGGATTAATCAGGGGAAACGAGTCAAACAGAGAGCAACGCATGAAAAACACTAACCTATGCGGCTGCTAGACTTTTGACAAGAACAAGAAAGTTTGATCACATTACGCCTGTACTGGCTCACCTGCACTGGCTTCCTGTGCACTTAAGATGTGACTTTAAGGTTTTACTACTTACGTATAAAATACTACACGGACTAGCTCCATCCTATCTTGCCGATTGTATTGTACCATATGTCCCGGCAAGAAATCTGCGTTCAAAGGACTCCGGCTTATTAGTGATCCCCAAAGCCCAAAAAAAGTCTGCGGGCTGTAGAGCTTTTTCATTTCGGGCTCCAGTACTCTGGAATGCCCTCCCGGTAACAGTTCGAGATGCCACCTCAGTAGAAGCATTTAAGTCTCACCTTAAAACTCATTTGTATACTCTAGCCTTTAAATAGACTCCCTTTTTAGACCAGTTGATCTGCCGTTTCTTTTCTTTTTCTTCTATGTCCCACTCTCCTTTGTGGAGGGAGTCCGGTCTGATCCGGTGGCCATGTACTGCTCGCCTGTGTATCGGCTGGGGACATCTCTGCGCTGCTGATCAGCCTCCGCTTGGGATGTTTTCCTGCTGGCTCCGCTGTGAACGGGACTCTCGCTGCTGTGTTGGATCCGCTTTGGACTGGACTCTCGCGACTGTGTTGGATCCATCTTTCACAGTATCATGTTCTCATATGTTCTCATAGTCATCAGTATCATCAGTATCACAGTATCATGTTCTCATAGTCATCATTGTCACCGACGTCCCACATGGGTCATTATTGTCACCGATGTCCCACTGGGTGTGAGTTTTCCTTGCCCTTATGTGGGCCTACCGAGGATGTCGTAGTGGTTTGTGCAGCCCTTTGAGACACTAGTGATTTAGGGCTATATAAGTAAACATTGATTGATTGATTGATTGATATTTATCACTAACCATCTGGAATGGATGTATGTTGTCTTAAAGTTGAAGTGGAGTGGTAGTTGGGGTTTTTTGCAACACGTAGTGGCCACAATAATTCTTTAAATTGCTCATGACGGTGTACGTTGCGCGATGCGGACACGTCTGTTGCTGGAGACTTTCCATATGTGATATGCAACTATAAATATTTCATACTTAATAATATTGATAAATGTCATGTTTTATTTAGACAGCAGTATTGTTACAATCGAGGACACTTATTACGCAGTTTTTCTGGCTTGTTTGCAATTGTGTGCTTAGCTGTTGTGTATCTGCTAGCCTGCCGTGTTCACCTTCTGTGAATGACTTTACTAAAATGCAAGACCAACTTTGTTTACCGATTGGAGAGAATTCAGCTGTTCTCTGGCTGTCCAGATTTGAGATGCAAGGCAATATAATCCGATACTTGTTTCTTACTGATATCAGACCAGGACACCCCTACTTGTCTGATAATTCAAAGGTATCGCTTTTAAATTGCACTGTACATTGAGAAGTAGAAAAGGGTCACACAAGCATCCAATTACAGTCACTTACTTATTCATTTAGATGATTCCTGTGTTAATTATTCAAGCCTGTCTGCTCTTTTGTTAGTTTCACAATGGTTTGCTTCCCTGCTGCGTCACTATTCACACTCAAATATTATCGCATGTCGAACAATAAACTGAAAGAAAATTCAAGTCAAAATAATATGTTGTGTAAGTCTATCTCAAAGTGTGTAAAGAAACACTTCAGTTTTAGCTTTAGCGCTGCTGCAGTATTTGGATTTTTTTGAAGTGGACCAAATATCACGAGATTAGGGGAGGCTGTCATCGCGAGATTTCCCGCCAGCCTCTCCCCTGCATCTCGCTGGTAACCTGCCGTGTGCGGTAAGTGGAAATGAAATTTAAACGGAGAAAAAGCGCCGACATTTTTGCCATGATACACAAAACAATTAACAGTTATTTCCTCGTTGTGACGCGTAAAAAACGTGTTTTTGTTGTTGTTTTTTAAAACACGCGGTCGTTAATCGACGACATCATGCATCCTAGTCGTGACGGTAGGAGGATTGCGGGACACATTTTAACGCCGTAGTTAACGTGGGGCGTTTTCTCATTTCAAAGAAGGCAAATAATATTACCGTGAATATTTCATACGAGAAGAGAGAATATTGCGAATGTTTCATCATCTTCATCATCCCCTTGCAGTCAGGCATCATTGCGAGACAATACATTAGGGACAGCTGCAGCATAATGCATACAGCAGCAACCTTATTACCATCATTGTGCTACTTTATGCCTTTTCATGGCCTATACAGCATTATTGCTGATTATTTGCTGGAATAAAATGTTTACACTTACAACATTTCAATTAAGAGAGGACATCATACCTCTTTATTTATATTACAAAGTATACTTGTTGTATAGTATGAATACATAAATGGGTTATAATGATAAATGGGTTGCACTTGTAAAGCGCTTTTCTACCTTCAAGGTACTCTAAACGCTTTGACACTACTTCCACATTCACCCATTCACACACTGATAGAGGAAGCTGCCTGCATGCAAGGCGCTAATCAGGACAAGGGTGGAGTGTCTTGCTCAAGGACACAACAGACGTGACGAGGTTGGTAATAGGTGGGGATTGAACCAGGAACCCTCGGTTTGCTGGCACGGCCACTCTCCTTACTGCGCCACGCCATCCCGTCTATACATACATGAGTCAGATGAGGCCAGGGGCGTAGCACCAATTTATCGGCCCCGTACACAAGACTCCTAAAGGGCCCCCCATCCGACCCTAAACCCAACGTTGCTGCCCTATACACACACTACGTTTTGCACAAAAAAATAATTATTCCTTGCATTTGGTTCAAACCACTTTTTTAAAATACATGTAAAAACTTTTAAGTATTGTTTTGGACTTTTTAAGGATGGGACTATCATATCTACAGATAGATAAACTCCCCTAAGAATTCAGTTGTGTCTTATAAAGTTGTTGTTTTTTCTTTACAAAAAAAGTGCCAACAGATTCAATGCAATGTGGCCAGTTTATGATTTTAGACAAAAACACATCATTGTGAGACAATGCATTAGGTACAGCTGTAGCCTAACACACACATCAGCAACCTTATTAGCATCATTGTGCTACTTTATGCCTTTTCATTATTATTGCTGATTATTTGCTGGAATAAAATGTTTACACTTACACAATTTTAATTAAGAGATCTCATGAAGACATCATACATCTTTATTTACAGTATATTACATAGTATACGTGTTGTATAGTATGAGTACATACTTGAGTCAGATGAGGCCAGGGGCGTAGTACCAAATTCTGGGCTCCGTACTCAAGATTCCTAAAGGGCCCCCCATCCAACCCTAAACCCGATGTTTCCGCCCCATACACACACTATGTTTTGCACGAAAAACTAATTATTCCACGCATTTGGTTCAAACCACTTTTTTAAAACACATGAGGGAGCACTGGCCCCCGGCTGATTCCCTTGTTCTGCTGGGGGACTTCAACGCTCATGTTGGCAAAAACAGTGAAACCTGGAGAGGCGTGATTGGGAAGAATGACCGCCCGGATCTGAACCCGAGTGGTGTTTTGTTATTGGACTTTTGTGCTCGTCCCAGATTGTCCATAACAAACACCATGTTCAAACATAAGGGTGTCCATATGTGCACTTGGCACCAGGAGACCCTAAGCCGCAGTTCCATGATCAACTTTGTAGTTGTGTCATCGGATTTGCGGCCTCATGTTTTGGACACTCGGGTGAAGAGAGGGGCGGAGCTTTCTACCGATCACCACCTGGTAGTGAGTTGGCTGCGATGGTGGGGGAGGATGCCGGACAGACCTGGCAGGCCCAAACGCATTGTGAGGGTCTGCTGGGAACGTCTGGCAGAGTCTCCTGTCAGAGAGAGTTTCAATTCCCACCCCCGGAAGAACTTTGAACATGTCACGAGGGAGGTGCTGGACATTGAGTCCGAGTGGACCATGTTCCGCACCTCTATTGTCGAGGCGGCCGATTGGAGCTGTGGCCGCAAGGTAGTTGGTGCTTGTCGTGGCGGTAATCCTAGAACCCGCTGGTGGACACCAGCGGTGAGGGATGCCGTCAAGCTGAAGAAGGAGTCCTATCGGGCTCTTTTGGCTCATAGGACTCCGGAGGCAGTGGACAGGTACCGACAGGCCAAGCGGTGTGCAGCTTCAGCGGTCACAGAGGCAAAAACTCAGACATGGGAAGAGTTTGGGGAAGCCATGGAAAATGACTTCCGGATGGCTTCGAAGTGATTCTGGACCACCATCCGCCACCTCAGGAAGGGGAAGCAGTGCACTGTCAACACCATGTATGGTGCGGATGGTGTTCTGCTGACCTCAACTGCGGATGTTGCGGATAGGTGGAAGGAATACTTCGAAGACCTCCTCAATCCCACCAACACGTCTTCCTATGAGGAAGCAGTGCCTGGGGAATCGTGGTGGGCTCTCCTATTTCTGGGGCTGAGGTTGCAGAGGTAGTTAAAAAGCTCCTCGGTGGCAAGGCCCCAGGGGTGGATGAGATCCGCCCGGAGTTCCTTAAGGCTCTGGATGCTGTGGGGCTGTCTTGGTTGACAAGACTCTGCAGCATCGCGTGGACATCGGGGGCGGTACATCTGGATTGGCGGACCGGGGTGGTGGTCCCACTTTTTAAGAAGGGGGACTGGAGGGTGTGTTCCAACTATCGCGGGACCACACTTCTCAGCCTCCCCGGTAAGGTTTATTCAGGTGTACTGGAGAGGAGGCTACGCCGGATAGTCGAACCTCGTGGTGGTTCGGGCATCTGGTCAGGATGCCACCCGAACGCCTCCCGAGGGAGGTGTTTATGGCACGTCCAACCGGTAGGAGGCCACGGGGAAGACCCAGGACACGTTGGAAAGACTACGTCTCCTTGCTGGCCTGGGAACGCCTCGGGATCCCCCGGGAAGAGCTAGACGAAGTGGCTGGGGAGAGGAAAGTCTGGGCTTCCCTGCTTAGGCTGCTGCCCCCGTAACCCGACCTCGGATAAGCGGAAGAAGATGGATGGATGTAAAAACTTTTAAGTACTGTTTTTGACTTTTTAAAGATGGGACTATCATATCTAGAGATATATAAACTTCCCTAAGAATTAGCTTGTGTCTTAAAAACATAATTTTTTTTTTCTTCACGAGAAAGTGCAAGCAGATTCAATATAAAGTGACCAGTTTATAATTTTATACAATAATACAACCTGTCATTATTTATCATATGATTTTAAATATGTCAAGTTTCCCTTTACTTCAGACTCTGAAGTAAAGGGTTCAGTGGTTCTTAACCTGGGTTCGATCGAACCCTAGGAGTTTGGTGAGTCGGCCTCAGGGGTTCGGCAGAGCCTCTGCCGCAGAGGTCAAGACACACCCGACTCATTGTGTAAGTTAAAACTTCTATCTATCAGGGTATTACGGATAGGTCCAAACAATGTTCCCTTTAATATTCCATCTGATTTTCAGGTGTGTTATTTGTTGTGAGTTCATGCACTGTGTTGGTTTTGTTCTTTGAACAAGGTGATGTTCACGCACACTTCATTTTGTGCACCAGTAAAAAAAACATATAACTTTGTCATGAATTTGAAAAATGTTTTTTGTTTTTTTTCACTAAAAAGGGTTCGGTGAATGCGCGTGTGAAACTGGTGTGGTTCGGTACCTCCATCAAGGTTAAGAACCACTGCTTCTGAGTGTAAAGGAGAGATTTGCTGATTCACAGCTAATTATCATTAGTGGATAATACAAATACCAATAATACATTATTATCATTATGTTTATATTAATATTAGTAGGGATTAACCAATTATCTGCCTGGTCGATTCTTGGCGCCAATATTTGGCATTTTGCCATTTATTGGCATCGGCCTTTTTTATTGTATCGGCTTTTTTAAAAGAATATTGATAATAAATCGAAATATATAACTTCTATTACCACCATTACTATCATTTTAAATGTAATAATCATCAAACAAGCGTCTGCCGACGTGAGTCATTTGAAACTACTCAGATTGTCTTAGACCACGGGTCGGCAACCCAAAATGTTGAAAGAGCCATATTGGACCACAAATAAATAAATAAATAAAAATCTGTCAGGAGACGCAAAAAATTAAAAGCCTTATATGAGTGTTATAATTAAGGCAACACATTATGTAAGTTTCTATATCAGTTATATTAGTCTACCATCAAAGGCTGACGCAAATCTTTGTTGACAGAAATTTAGTATTTTCATTTTTATTCTACACATTTTTGAAACATTGGAAATAATTAGTGAAATGGAGGCTTCTCACAGGGTGAGATAACTCCTGGAAATTACTGGCTTATAATGGCCAAAGATAAAGATGTGTGTATCCAAGTTAAAGGAAATGGCACGCTGTCTTCTTATTACAATGTTTGCAAGCTGAGTAACGTTTGATGTGGTCTGGAACTACATGACACACAAACAACTATGAGAAATACAGCCAATATTATATTCCGATAATGTGTCATGAGACATTCAAATATAAATTAAATACACAAAGGGCATAAGTGAAGGAATTTACTAAGCTCAAATATACCTACAAATGAGGCATAATGATGCAATATATAAATACAGCTAGCCTAAATAGCATGTTAGCATCGATTAGCTTGCAGTAATGGATTGACCAAATATGCCTGATAAGCACTCCAGCAAATCAATAAAACCAACAAAGCTCACCTTTGTGCAGTCACGTACAGCAAAAAACATTTGCTGGACAAAATGAGACAAGGAGGGAGTGGCATAAGACACGTCTTCATGTGGCAGCATCGGAGAAAATTGTGCATGTAAACAAACTACAAACCCCGTTTCCACATCAGTTGGGAAATTGTGTTGGATGTAAATATAAACGGAATGCAATGATTTGCAAATCCTTTTCAACCCATATTCAATTGAATGCACTACAAAGACAAGATATTTGATGTTTAAACTCATAAACTTAATTTTTTTTTGCAAATAATAATTAACTTAGAATTTCATGGCTGCAACACGTGCCCAAGTAGTCTGGAAGGACATGTTCACCACTGTGTTACATTACATTTTCTTTTAACAACACTCAATAAACGTTTGGGAACTGAGGAAACTAATTGTTGAAACTTTGAAAGTGGAATTCTTTCCCGTTTTTGTTTTATGTAGAGCTTCAATCCTTCAACAGTCCGGAGTCTCCGCTGTCGTATTTTACGCTTCATAATGTGCCACACATTTTCCATGGAAAACAGGTCTGGACTGCAGGCGGGCCAGGAAAGTACCTGCACTCTTTTTTTACAATACCTCGCTGTTGTAACTCTTGTCTTGCTGAAATAAGCAGGGGGTCCATGATAATGTTGCTTGGATCACAACATATGTTGCTCCAAAACCTGTGTGGACCTTTCAGCATTAATGGTGCCTTCACAGATGTGTAAGTTACCCATGCCTTGGGCACTAATACACCTCCATACCATCACAGATGCTGGCTTTTGAACTTTGCGCCTATAACAATCAGAATGGTTATTTTCCTCTTTGTTTTGGAGAACACCACATCCTCTGTTTCCAAATATAATTTGAAATGTGGACTCGTCAGACCACAGAACACTTTTCCACTTTGCATCAGTCCATCATAGGTGAGCTCGGGCTCAGCATATTGTTGATAAATGGGTTTGGCTTTGCATAGTAGAGTTTTAACTTGCACTTACAGATGTAGCGACCAACTGTAGTTACTGGCAGTGGTTTTATGAAGTGTTCCTGAGCCCATGTGGGGATATCCTTTACACATTGATGTCGGTTTTTGATGCAGTACCGCTGAAGGATCAAAAGTCTGTAATATCATTGCTTATGTGCAGTGATTTTTCCAGATTCTCTGAACTTTTTGATGATTTTATGGACCGTAGATGGTAAAATCACTAAATTCCTTGCAATAGCTTGTTGAGAAATGTTGTTCTAAAACTGTTCGACAATTTGCTTACAAAGTGGTGCCCCTCACCCCATCCTTGTTTGTGAATGACTTGGCATTTCATGGAACCTGCTTTTATACCCAATTATGACACCCACCTGTTCCCAATTGGAAGCTGCTTTTATACCCAATTATGACACCCACCTGTTCCCAATTGGCCTGCACACCTGTGGGATGTTCCATATAAGTGATGAGCATTCCTCAATTTTATCAGTATTTATTGCCACCTTTCCCAACTTCTTTGTCACGTGTTGCTGGCATCAAATACTAAAGTTGATGATTATTTGCCCCCAAAAAATGTTTATCAGTTTTAACATCAAACATGTTGTCTTTGTAGCATATCCAACTGAATATGGGTTGAAAATGATTTGCAAATCATTGTATTCCGTTTATATTGACATCTAACACAATTTCCCAACTCATATGGAAACGGGGTTTGTACAATGAGTTCAAGAACCGCTGAAATTAGTAAGACAAAACAAATTTCTATCACTGAGGTAGGTTTTCTATCATGTTTGTTCTCCTACAGAAAATTAATTAAAACAAAAAGTATATGTTTTTTTCCATCTTTTTCCATTTTCACACATCTCTGAAAGAGGTCCAGGGAGCCACTAGGGCGGCGCCAAAGAGCATGTTTAGACATAGTCAAGCCTCTGTTTCCAGCATTGTCCCGCCCATGCCATCTGATTGGTTACTGAAATGTGGAGCGTTACAATCATGTTAATAATAATAATGAATCCAAAGTCTCTGATTAAATATTGATTATGATGATCTGTACATTACGTTTTGTACTTTTTGTCATCTTAATAACTTTTTTCCATTTTGTAATGAAGTGTAATGTTAATAGGCAATCGACACTTGTGAATTTGGAATCATTTCATCAGTCACATTTGATGCTAATAAGGGATACACATTATTTCACGGACAAAAAACTTCAGGGAAATATTTATTTTTTTCAAATGTTTATTTGCCTTTAATAAAAGATGTTACTGTGAAACTCCCTGCACTTTTTGTTTTTGTTTGTTTTTATTTACTTGCTTCTTTAATAATCGGCATCGGTATCTGCCCTGAAAAAAAACATATCGGCCGATCTCTAAGTATTAGTGCATCTCCTGGGATTTAAGTTAAGCCTATTCCCGTCTTTAAAACCTAGTCACACCTCTGTTTGCAACTTTAAAAGAGGGTCTTTGAACGCACCACAGTTATTGCAATGAGATGCCAAAGTGAAACTTGTACATAACCTTCTCCTATGCTGCCACAAATAAACATCTTATATTTTTACCATTCTTTTATAACTTCATCCTTGTTCCAAAAATGTTTGAAGGTAAGCTTTGATGATATTAAGATTTCTGTGTTTGAGTGAAGTGTATAATTCTAGAGTTGTCACGATCAAGGTGGAATGAACCATTTTGTATTTTAGGGGGGTGGAGGTAGTCTTGTACATTCTTAATTTGATTTAAGCAAAATTATTATTGAACCTTCACAGATATATTTATTTTATTATCTTTATATTATTATTTTCATAACTCGCATCTTTAAACGGCAAACAGAAATCTTAAAAAAACAGTACAAAAGTCCCCCCCTGTGCTTGGGGGGCCCGGTACAACATCTCCACTTCCATCTATCCATCCATTTTTCTACCGCTTATTCCCTTTGGGATCGTGGGGGGCGCTGGTGCCTATCTCAGCTACAATCGGGCGGAAGGCGGTGTACTCCCTGGACAAGTCGCCACTTCATCGCAGGGCCAACACAGATAGACAACATTCACACACTAGGGCCAATTTAGTGTTGCCAATTAACCTATCCCCAGGTGCATGTCTTTGGAAGTGGGAGGAAGCCGGAGTACCCGGAGGGAACCAACGCAGTCACGGGGAGAACATGCAAACTCCACACAGAAAGATCCCGAGCCCGGGATTGAACCCTGACTACTCAGGACCTTCGTATTGTGAGGCAGACGCACTAACCCCTCTAACACCGTGCTGCCCCATCTCCACTTCAACAAGAGAATAAATGCATTGCAATACATTGTTAAAATGATATTAATAATAAGACATTAGCATTTTATTAAAGGCATCATTTTGGGAACCTATTGTTATTATGTGCCTAATGTTGTGTCCTGCATAAACTGAATACAAATATTGGCAAAAAGTAGACCTAAGGCAGAGTCTGTAAAAAAAAAAAAGGAATTACACAGCATCTGAATTGTTGCTGCATTTGTGCAAGTACAAGCTAACATTTCTGTGCAGTTGAGGAGTGAGCCACCGGTCGTCATGGGCAACATCTTTGGAAACCTTTTGAAAAGCCTGATAGGCAAAAAGGAGATGAGGATCCTAATGGTGGGGCTCGACGCTGCTGGGAAAACCACCATTCTTTACAAGCTGAAGCTTGGCGAGATTGTCACTACCATCCCCACAATTGGTGTGTACGGATACAACCACAGTTGGTTTCTTTTTTTTTTTAAACTACTGAATCCCTGAAACTCCTGTTTTCTGCTTATTCAGGTTTCAATGTTGAGACGGTGGAGTACAAGAACATCAGCTTCACTGTGTGGGATGTGGGCGGCCAGGACAAAATTCGTCCCTTGTGGAGACACTACTTCCAAAACACTCAGGGTAAGCCTGATTTATGTAGAAGGGAATAGTGGCTAATACGGTAGAACCTTGATTTACAATCCAATCAACATGCATAACACATGTAAACAAAGACAAACATTGGCAGGGAACGCTGCACATAACACAACTGTTAGACATGTGGAACATAACATAACATAGGACCCAGTTCGTTACAATATCAATAAAATACAAACATACTAAAAACATGTTTTTTTTCTATATTAGAACAAAGTGTTACTGTATGAACTGTGTAATGTTACAGTGACTAAAATATTAAATATTCTTGTTTAAAACTAGTTTTTAATGACTTTAGGCCTACTAGGTTACTGTATTTAAATGTTGGTCATTATGGTGGTTCTTGGCGAGCCAACTGTTTTCTGAGGTGGTACTTAGGGAAAAAAGTTTGAGAACCACTGTGCAATATAGCATAAGAGATAATTTACTCCTGTAGCTCAGTGCAATCTGACAAATTTTTTCCGACTTTACACTACTCTTGAAGGAATATTTGAATACTACTCGAACCACAAACACTACTCAAGTCAGACAACCGGCATTTTGTGGTTTTATGTGGAGCCTGATTTGAATGAAAAGTGCTGTAAACTGACAATAGCAAGACAAACACAACCAATATCTCAACCCATGTGCTTATTAACCTTTTAGCAAAAATGTTTATAAAAACATCACCTCCTCAAATGGCTACTGTATTAGCCTCGTAGCATTAGCTCTATTAGCATAATTTATTTTAAAACGCAATCACTGTTAGTGTCACTACACAGAAAACATAATGATCAACTATAATTAAAGCTGTTAAACTATGAGTGTGTAATATACCGTACATACTTTCTTTGTTATTAACTCAAATGATGATGATGACAAATTGAGCTGAACTTGCAGACACCCTCTCACTTGTGAGGACCACGGCTGTCCACAGAGGTAAAATACAAACAAGCAGAAAACCATGCACTGCGATGAGATTGAGACTTGTCCAGGGTGTACACCGCCTTCCGCCCGATTGTAGCTGAGATAAGCTCCAGCGACCCCGAAAGGAATAAGCGGTATAAAATGGATGGATGGACAGAACACCATGCAATAAGGAGAACAGAGTAGCACTATTTAGTCATGATTAGACATTCAAAATAACAAAATAATGTTTATTCCACAAAGGTGTACATTCCTTAGATGACTCACTAATTATTGGTCTAAAACTTTGAGTGAACCAGGTTTGATGCTTTTCATGAAATTCACTGGATCCATCCATCCATTTCCTACCGCTTATTCCCTTTTGGGGTCACGGGTGGCGCTGGTGCCTATCTCAGCTACAATCGGGCGGAAGGTCGTGTACACCCTGGACAAGTCGCCACCTCATCGCAGGGCCAACACAGATAGACAGACAACATTCACACTCACATTTGATATTGTAGATATTTAACATAATGTGAATGTAAACATAAATATTTCCTTGTCTGTGCCACGATAGAGTCAACTTTTTGGCTACAGTCATCAAATTGTTTTCTGTAGTTGTCTACCATTAGCAAGTGGGGCTACATGATTAATCAATATCGAATAGACATCAAGGTTTTAATTTGTGTGAAAACATAACCAGGCTGAAGTTTTTTTCAGTTGCGTGGCAGACATGTTTACGAATCAGATATGTTTAGCCTCGTGGTTCATTGTCTTGCTTCAAACAGGAGGAAAGAGGTCTCACTCTGTGCATCGCTCTCAGCACCTGAGAGCGTTTATTTAACAGTAGAATTAACTGAAGGCCTTAAGCCCTCGTTTCTGTCTTTCACAATCTCTGTTTAACTTTTACTCAGTAGTAAGTCAACATGGGGTTTGTAATACTTTTAGTTCAGTTTAGCAGTATTGCGGCTGCGTCCATTCAAAAGTTAATAAAGAATATTGTTAATTTAGCAACGCTTTAAACGTTGACATCGTGGCAGATTTACAGCCGATTTCTAAAACGGCTGTACTATTTAAGTTTGTATTGTAGCCGAACCTATACCTTGAAAATGTAGTGTCTAAATTTAAAAGAAAACTTACTTTTTACCCATTTATTGTGTTTTGCATGATTTTTGTAATCAACACCGAAGCGACAGAGGTTTGGAAGTGGCCTTACTGCACAAGGAAATATCAAACCTTTTTTTTCCCCTGAGACATACTATTTGTTTTACCCTTTCTTATGAACTTTGGACAAAATCTGAAATATAAACACATGACTATTAAAAAAATTGGATTGAACTGAATTTTAGTTATCAATGTAGTGTTTTTGTTCATATATGACTATTTATAGTGCTGTCTTTCCCTCTTTATTGACTTTTCAAAGGCATTTGATACTATTGATCATGTCATTTTAATCAAACGTCTTTCAGCTCTGGGTTTTTTCAGCAAGCACTTGGATGGTTTGCAAATTACCTCACAAGTAGAACTCAGGCTGTTCAGATAGAAGGTTCCTCAAATGTACTGCAAGTGAAAAAGGGTGTCCCTCAAGGTTCTTTGTTGGGCCCCTTATTATTCACTATTTACATAAATAATCTTGAACAGAATATTCCGAACTCAACTTTCCATTTCTATGCTGATGATACTGTCATATACTGCACAGCACCAACTTCTGCTGAGGCCTTTAAATATCTACAATATGCATTTGACAGAGTACAAGAACAACTTTGCTATCTTCAACTGGTTTTAAATGCAGAGAAAACAAAGTGTATGTTCTTTACCACATTAAAAACTGTAAGATCGGCACTGTGTGAAAACATTTTAAGAAGAAATGGGCAACAAATTATGTTAGTATCTTCTTTAAATATTTGGGAATTTTAATTGATGACCACTTGAGTTTTAAGGAGCACATCCAGTGTGTTGTAAAAAAAACAAACTGAAACTTTTACTGGGATTTTATTATAGAAACAAGTCTTGCTTTTCTTTTACTGTGAAACAGAAATTGGTGGAATCAACATTTTTAACTGTTATTGACTATGGAGATGTGTTCTACATGAATGCTACTGCTGGTTGTCTCCACAAGCTGGATAGTGTGTACCACAGGGCACTGATATTCATCACCAACTGCGCTTCCCTTACTCACCATTGTGTCTTATACGCAATGGTTAACTGGACGTCTTTATGTGCTCGACGCCTCAATCATTGGTATGTTTTCATCTACAAAACCATTCTTTGTATCACGCCATCTTATCCATCTTGTCTTTTAACAAAAAAACAACAAAGTCACAATCTTCGTTCAATGAATGTTCTTCAATTTGTCATACACAAAGTAAGAACTGAACAGGGCAAGAAAGCATTTAGGTTTTCAGCACCAAAGGCTTTGAATAACCTACAATCGAATATTCAACTTCAAACCCTTGTTACATTGAATGAGTTGAACGCTTCTGTGAAAGGATTGCAGTCTACCTCGTCTGTATGCACATGTGTCATATGAGCAAGTTTTAATGTTGTAAATGTGATGTTTGATGTGATGTTTTACTGTTTTTAATGTAACCTTGCTGCTGCCCTCTTGGCCAGGTCTCCCTTGGAAAAGAGATCTTTGATCTTAATGGGATTTTACCTGGTTAAATAAAGGAAAAATAAAATTAGGAAATACAAATATTTATGTAACTTGTAAAATATTAATAATACATCACTCCTCAATATCTAATTATGAATGGACTTAAGCAGCATTTTTTTTGTCGATTTCTTTTATGCCCATGCTCCCATTGCCAAATCTTCTTCTGGCCACCCAGAGTAATACAGTATACCGTCATTTATCACTGTAAATTGGTTAATTGGCTGTGGTAAATTAATTTACGCGAAATAAAAATGTACAGTATCATGATAAATGTAATATTTTCATAGCTAGGGCATAAAAACTGTTGGACTTTCTAATTATGTATTTTAACATTAAAAAAGTCCTCAAGACATAATATTACAACTTTAAAAGGCTAGTCACCTTTACAAGCCTCACACTTCAAAGCGTGATGTTGCGAGCGACGACTGTATTACAATACTCACTGGGCTGCAGTCAAATATCGCCTCGCATGTTACACGAGTAATATTAAAGACAAAATAGGTCGACAAACAAAATCCTTTTTAGGACCACAGAAATCCGAGGGTCTGTTCACCACTATTTATTTGTATACACCAACATTAAAATTGACATCTAAGGGTTGATTATTAATTTAAACAGCAGAAGTCTGTATGCAAACTACAACAACGTGAAACATTTCAAGGAACAATTCAAAGTGATCTATCTCAGAAACGTGCATGGATGCTAAAAAAAGAATGTTTATTGACCTGGAAGGATATGAACTAAAATATATTGACATAACTAACAAGAGCGGAGGGGGAGTAGCTCTATACGTCACAAAGAACTTTTAACTACAAAGTGGTAAAAATTATGTCATTAGGTATTGATATCTTAGAATGTATAACCATTGATAAACAGGTATGTCATGAAAAACACAAGAACATATTAATCAGCTGTACGTACAGCTCACTTAAGTCAAACATTGATAATGTGTTTGAGAACTGGATTAAGGCAACTTTTGAAATCAGTCAAAAATAACTTTCTCACGTGGAGACTTCACCATTGACCTCTTGAACCCTAACAAACAAAAGCACACAGATGACTTTATTGACACAATGTACAGCCTGAGTTTATATTCTAAAATCACAAAGCCAAGTAGAATCTTGGGACACAGTGCCACACTTATTTACAATATTGTTACCAATGACTTTGGTAACAAGTGGTCTTCTAATATCAGTGATCATCTGCCAGCTTTCACAATCTATGATGGAAACTATAACAATAGGAACATTGATAACAAAAAGACATTTCAAAGAATATGCACAAAACAAAGTAACAGCTTTCAAGAATGGTCTGAGAGATCAAAGTGTCCCAGACTTCCCTGTCGCCAGCCATCTCTTTTAGTTCTACAGGGGGGAACCGAGGTGTTCCCTGGCCAACTGTGAGACATAGTCCTTCCAACGTGTCCTAGGTCTGCCACGAGATCTGCTCCCGGCTGGACATGCCCAAAAACACCTCACCAGGGAGCCGACCATGAGGCAGCCGTAGTACTGTAGATGCCTTTGGCATTTCAGCTGGCTCCTCTTGACGAGAAGGAGCAGCGGCTCTACTCTGAGTCTCTCCCGGATGGCTGAGCTCCCTCACCCTATCTCTGAGGGTGATCCCAGACATCCTGAAACTCATTTCTGCCGAGTGTATTCGCGACCTTGTCCTTTCGGTCAATACCCAAAGCTCCTGACCATAGGTGAGGGTAGGAACATAGACTGACCTGTAAATCGAGAGCTTCGCCTTCTGGCTCAGCTCCTTCTTCACCACAACAGACCGGTGCAGTGATTGCATCCCTGCAGACGGCGCACCTGTCCGTCAATCTCGCTTTCTATTCTTCCCTCACTCGTGAACAAGATACATAAAACTCCTCCACTTGAGGCAGAACTTCATTCCCGACCGGAAGAGTGCAGTCCACCGTTTTCCGACTGAGAACCATGGCCTTGGATTTTGAGGCTCTGATCCATATCCCAGCAGCTTCACACTCGGCTGAAAACCGCCCCAGTGAACGCTGCAGGTCCCAGCCTGCCGAAGCCAACCTGACCACATCTGCAAAAAGCAGAGATGCATTCCTCTGGCCACCAAACTGGGAACCCTCCACACCCTGACTGCACTTAGAAATTCTGTCCATAAAGATAATGAACAGGATCGGTGACAAAGGGCATCCCTGGTGGAGTCCAACGTCCTCTTGGAACATGTCTGACTAATTACCGGCAATGCGAACCAGACTCCCGCTCAGCTTGTACAAGGACTGTTTGGCCCGTAGCAACGGACCCTGGACCTTGTACTCTTGGAGCACCTCCCACAGGACACAGCGAGGGACATGATCGAAGGCATTTTCCAAATCCACAAAACACATGTGGACTGGTTGAGCAGACTCCCATGCCCACTCCAGTACCCTACAAAGTGTATAATTCTGGTCCTGTGTTCCACAACCAGGACGAAAACCACATTGTTCCTTCTGAATCCGAGGATCGACTAACGGAATAGACTTTCCCCAGGAGGGTAAGAAGTGTGATCCCTCTATAATTGGAACACATCCATAGCCCCTTTTTGAAAAGGGGGACTACCATCCCGGTCTGCCAATCCAGAGGTACCACGCGAGACTTGAAGAGACGTGTCAGCCACGACAGTCCCACAACATCCAGGGCCTTGAGGCATTCAGAGCGAATATCGTTCTCTCCTGGGGCCTTGCCACTGGGTAGTTTTTTGATTACCTCAGCAACCTCGGTTCCCGTGATGGACATGTCCGCGTTTGTGACCTAAGACTGTGGAGATAATGATTATTTACGTGTTTAATATTTGTTTACCTACCTACCAGGGGTGTGGGAAAAAATTGATTCCAATTTGAATCGCGATTCTCACGTTGTGCGATTCAGAATCGATTCTCTTTTCTTTTTTTTTTAAATAGATATATTTTTTATTTATTTTTTTTTTTTATTATCAATCCAACAAAACAATACACAGCAATACTATAACAATGCAATCCAATTCCAAAACCAAACCTGACCCAGCAACACCCAGAACTGCAATAAACAGAGCAATTGAGAGAAGAAACAAATACGACACAGAACAAACCAAAAGTAGTGAAACAAAAAGGAATATTATCAACAACAGTACCAATATTAGTTATAATTTCAAAATAGCAGTGATTAAAAATCCCTCATTGACATTATCATCGGACATTTATAAAAATAAAAAAAATAACAATAGTGTCACAGTGGCTTACACTTGCATCGCATCTCATAAGCTTGACAACACATTGTGTCCAATATTTTCACAAAGATAAAAAGGGTCATATTGTTGTTTCATTTAATAGTTAAAACAAATTTACATTATTGCAATCAGTTGATAAAACATTGTCCTTTACAACTATAAAAGTTTTTTACAAAAATCCACTACTCTGCTTGCATGTCAGCAGACTGGGCTAAATCCTGCTGAAATCTAATGTATTGAATGAATAAAGAATCCTTTTGAATCGGGAAAAAATAGTTTTTGAATCGAGAATCGTGTTGAATTGAAAAAAAAATTGATTTTGAATTGAATCGTGACCCCAAGAATCATTATTGAATCGAATCGTGGGACACCCAAAGATTCGCAGCCCTATTACTTACGGTATAGTTGTTTATCATTTATTTATTCACTGTTCCGTTACAAACAGAGAAAAAAAAAAATAGAAGGATTAAATAAGCTCAGCTTCTTCCAACTCCGTTTTGGACGTGCTGTATTGAAACAACTGGAAATATATGATGCATGACATTGTAATTGTATTGTTTGCATTTTCAAAATAAACTGAAATTGAACAGAACTGAACAACTTAAAAGTAAATTAAGCACTGCACCTGTATTGGGAGTCTTGGAGGGAAAAAAAAACCTTTGTGGTCAAATAATTCACAATTTCACTGAATGTTTTGGAGAAAATAGGCCCTGGGGTGAGGTGGCGACTTGTCCAGGGTGTACGCCACAATCCGCCCGAATACAGCTGAGATAGGCTCCAGCACCCCCCGCAACCATGAAAGGGACAACCGGTAGAAAATGAATGGATGGATGCTTTTAAAATAGCACCAAATGTTGGGTTGCTTTTGTTGTTTTTACATTACAGTAGATATGGGTCAACTCATTAAACATAAAGACTGAGTTATTTGTATGTATTAATATTTAAATGTATACACCGAAAATGCAAGACATTTCTCTGATTTAGTTTTTCTTTTGTTTTTACAATGAATGCTCCTTTTTTACAGGGGGACCGTTGGCACCGGAACATATTATTTAATTTTCGTTATTTTCTACAGCAAAGTTGATGTCTATGCAAGGCCAGAATGACTTGTGTTCAACATTATAGGTTCTGCTGTATTTCTTACTGTTGGTCTGCTGGTCTGTCTGCAGGTTTGATTTTTGTGGTGGACAGCAACGACCGTGAACGTGTGAACGAAGCCCGAGAGGAACTCATGAGGATGCTGGCTGAGGACGAGCTGCGGGATGCCGTTCTTCTCGTCTTTGCCAACAAGCAGGTACAGTGAAACCTTGATTTTTGAACTTAATTGTTTCTTGAACTTGATTTGTAAATCAAAAAGTTTGTATCGTGAAGCAGAGTTCATTTAGGAAACAATGTAAACATTAATAATTGGTTTCAGGTTAGACCAAAGTTCATATTTAAGTTAAGGTTTGTAGATTTTGAACTAGGGCTGTGCGATATCTTATCGTCTGATCTAGATTAATGTCACAATTTTTATGTTTAATTAAAGCTGTTTGTTCTGTGCAGGATTATAGTTAAGTTAAGTAAAAGTACCAATGATTGTCACACACACACTAGGTGTGGTGAAATTTGTCCTCTGCATTTGACCCCTCCCCTTGTTCCACCCCCTGGGAGGTGAGGGGAGCAGTGGGCAGCAGCGGTGGCCACGCCCGGGAATATTTTTGGGTGGTTTAACTCCCAATTCCAACTCTTGATGCTGAGTGCCAAGCACAGAGGTAATGGGTCCCATTTTTATAGTCTTTGGTATGACTCGGCCGGGGTTTGAACTCACACCCTACCAATCTCAGGGCGGAGACACTCTAACCACTAGGCCATGTTTGATTGAGGTAATGTATGCTAACAGCTGACAACTGTCTTATTGTCCATATCTATATATGTGTTTGTTAGTGGTGTAACAGTACAGTCTGTATCTGGTTTTGGGGCCACGGTTTTGCTTCTTTTTCGGTAAATTTTGTGGGGGTAAGGAGAACAACTTTTTTTCCTCTCAAAGTTGTTTTGTTTTTTTTTGCTTTTCATCACAAACATTATGCAGTAAACAAAGTTTAATTGGTCTAGTGAATACTATTAGACTTTTATTTTACGTTAACATTTACTAAGCAACACTTTTTTTAATGATTATTTATATTCTTTAACTACTTGTATACATCAGAGCTTCCCACCAGTGCTTTGGCAAAGAAGCGGTGACCCACATTGTGGAGTTTTTAAAACTCAAATTCTGTATCTTATATTACATGAAAATACATTCAAGTGCAGTTTGAATTTGAGGTACTGTAAAATAATGTATACCAACACATTAAACACGTTTCATGATTATTTCAGGAACAAAATGTTTTTTATCCACAAACTAAAACATTATTTGAACAAAAAGTGTCTGCAGAGTTTTTAGAACATGTCATATCAGAGGACTACAATATTTGCAGACACATAAACAAATGCCTATATATAGATATAAAAATGCCTATTTTTTATTAAATTAGTGGGTGTGTTGGGTGTGCAGCATTATACCAAGCATCGTTGCTTCCCTAATATTTACTACTGCAGTAATTTCTGACAGGAATTTCCGCCAAGTTTTGATCGAAGAAATATATGCAAGCAGTTGGTCACTGTGATCGAAATCAAATTAATCGCGTTCAACGATCACGCTCATATAATCACCTAGCCCTACTTTGAACTAGGGCTGGGCGATATGGCCTTTATTTAATATCTCAATATTTTAGGCAATATCACGATACACGATATATATCTTAATATTTCACCTTAGCCTTGAATTAACACTTGATGCATATAATTACACCAGTATGATGATTCTATGTGCCTACATTAAAGCATTCTTGTTCATACTGCATTAATATATGCTCATTTTAAACTTTCCTGCAGAGAGGGAAATCACAACTAAGTCGATCAAAACTGTATTTATTATACAGTTATTAGGCAGTGGCACAAACATTCATGTCATTTCCAAAACAGAAAGTGCAAGATTGTCAGGGAGATTTTAAAACAAGCTGTTAGTGCAGTTTTGTGCATGATGTCACTAATGTTAAATACAGGTGAATAAACACGACGTCTATTCCGGTTCACAACTGTTAATCAACTCCCGCACAGAGGAAAAACCGGAAACACTTTTTCCTTCCCGCCCATCAACACTGCGCATGCGTTAACCCAGGATATGGAAAAACATGTTAACAATCTCCCTATCTTCCATCCCATCCATTTTTTACCGCTTATTCCCTTTGGGGTCGCGGGAAGCACTGGTGCCTATCTCAGCTACAATCGGGCAGAAGGCGGTGTACACCCTGGATAAGTTGCCACCTCATCGCAGTCTCCCTATCTTTTATAAAAATAAAAAAAATTTAAAATAACACATGTTTCTTGAGAACAAATACATGTATTTTTAAACAACAGAAACAATACAATAAACTTAGGTAAGAACCCATTTTCCTTCACTCAATGCTTTCAAAAGCATCCAGGTTGACGCCCCCTTTTTCATAAGACAGTCAGCCAGTTGAGCTTTTGTTGCTGACCAAAGTACTATTTGTATTTTTCTGTTGATGCCACTTATATCTAACCAAAGCCTTTTCTCTGTTACCTGTTTTGTTGATCAAAGAGCATCATAGAGGGAATGATTATCAGTCACACAAACTAACGCTGGAGCCTTTAGACCAGCGGTGCCAGTAGTGAGCTCAGAATAAAGGGTGGCAAGAAACACAGCATTGTCTATTCCATCCGACATGGCAAGAGTTTCTCCGGCAAGGGTGCTTCGCACCACACATCGAATTCTCTTGGACTGCCAGAAAAGGGAGGAGAATTTACCTCCTTTTCCCATTAGGGTGATCAACATTCCCCCTTGTGTACCTCCATCAGGAAGATTTCCTAATGAAGCATAGCTGAATACAGTTAGGTTTAAGGCAGTATCATTTCCCAAATTTTGAAATTTTAAAGTCACTTTTTCAGCTTTCAGTTTACGAACTAACTTATTATCATTGTGAATTGATTGCACAGTAGCATTCTTTAGACTAGATGCCAGACTATAAGAATCAAACATTACATCAGGTCTTGTTTTTCAACCCAGAGTATCTGTCCTATTTTTGATCTGAGTTGTTCTTTTTCTGTTTCATTAAGAGGAGCGTCTCTTTCTAGAGCACAGACTGGCTGTAAGTGAATGGGGTGCAGACTTTTAATGTAGCTGTGCTGATGCAACTGTACGGAATCATTAACAGTGTCAATATCCATCCCCAAATAGCAGAAATTGTCATGTTCCTCACGTCCCACTTGAAACCCAGACTTCAATTCAGGGATCATATTTTCTGAAAAGTTTGATGAGCCTGCCAACATAAAATCATCTACATGACATGCGAGTACACCCGTCACTGTATTTTCATCATCCACCCAATAAAATACTGCTGGGTCTACCTGTGACACTTTTCCACCTGTGCTCAGCATGATTTCCTTCACCTTGTTGTACCAATAGAGAGATGGATCAGCAAACCCATACACACACTTTTTCAGTTTCCAAATAACCCCCTTACAGTCAGCTTCTGGACATAAATGTCTCTCGATAACTCCATACCCTGTAAAAAGGCAGACTTGATGTCCATGGAATGGACTTTCCAATGATTTTGACAAATTACACTTACCAATAGCCTTAGAGATGCAGAAGCACGGGTTGGTGAATCTTTTTGTAGATTTTTTTAAATTAAGTTCTTAAAACCCCCTTGCTACAAGTCTGGCTTTGGGTACAATACCAGTGTCACTTTCTTTGAGACTACAGACCCACCTAGTGGAGATACACTTTTGTCCTGTATTTTCAGTCTCTTCAAAAACATTATTGCTTTTCCAGCTTTCTATCTCTGCCTGTTTCGCTGCATCACATATGTCTTTTGTTATGAGTACATCAGTCTCCCTGACAGCTGACTCAGTGTTAAGATGCTGTACACATGACATGTCAACAGCCTCTTTTAGTGCAGTACTGCCATCAGGCTCAATATGCTGCACATTATACCAGTTTGTATAAGTTTCCGTTGCTTTACCTGCTCTACTGAGTACTTTAGCCTTACATGTTACACTTGTTGCAATGAGGTGGCGACTTGTCCAGGGTGTAAACCGCCTTCCGCCCGATTGTAGCTGAGATAAGCGCCAGCGCCCCCCGCGACCCCAAAAGGGAATAAGCGGTAAAAAAAGGATGGATGGATGGATGTTACACTTGTATCTCTTTTCATGACTGTTACAATCTGTCCTGTTTTTAACTTCACATTAGAAGCAGGGACAAGATCATCACAGGCATTGTGATTCATTTGAGGTGCATCACTTAGAATTACACCTTCACTTGTGTTTACCTCTCCATCACTGTCATGTTCATTTTCACCATCTGTTTTTTTTAAATTATCTGAGCTACATGATGGTCTGTGTAAAGCATCTGTGTCACTATCAACGGTTATGTTCTCTTCATGTTTTTCACATCCTGTTTCAGTGTGCACATTACTTTGTGTAATTTTCCTGTCTTTAATCTGTGTGTGCACCTTATTAAGTCGTGAGTGATGAACTCTAACTAGAATACCTCCATGTCTAACTAACACAACAGCTCCATCTTGACCAATCACCACTCCTGGTCCCTTCCACTCTGCACTATCTCTTCGTTTATAGTAAAACTTTTCCCCTTTCTCATATTTTTCATCTATGTATCTAAGCTGTTTTCTTAATGCCTTTCTTATCCTCTCTGAACATTCAACTTCAGTGAAAGCCTTCCTTGAGGCATGCAAAGCTGATATGTGTTCTCCTACTCTTGTGCTCACTGTAGTGCCCTCTTGTGCAGGTAAATTATTTACCAATACATTGGGAAGGTTAGTATTTTGACCAAATACCAGTTGTTGTGGACTATAACCATGTACACTGTGCATGCAGTTCTTAGCCATTAAGGCCCAGTCCAAGGCAATGCACCAGTCGCAATCTTTTTCCTGTTTAACTTTCTGGACGATGTTTGTGAGTGTCTGATTATGACGTTCCAACAGTCCGTTGCTCAATGGGCTGTATCCTGCGGTTGTCTTGATCTCGATTTTGAAGTTTTCTGCCATGTCCCTGAAATCTTCATTGTTACATTCTCCTCCGTTGTCACTGAAGAGCTTTTTTGGAGGACCATGGACACTTACAGAAGATTTCTTGGTTTTTTCAATATTTCCAGCGCTGAAACATGTGAAATGGTCCATTATATGTAAATACCAAATGCCTGACTCAAACTTGTGCAGGTCAACGCCAAAGTTTCATTGTATTCCGAAGCAAGAGGCAAACCAACAGCTGACTTTGGCTTTGTCTTGCTATATCTTTGACACGTGTCACATGCATCCACTAATTGTTGCAAAATAGTGAGACAGTCCCTGTCTTTGTTCCCTGAACTTTGAATTAGCCTATGCAGGCAATCTGCTGATGCATGGCCAAATTGTTTGTGAAGTTTGAGGAACACCTTGTTCTTCTCAAATGTGGACATATTTTCTGTTACAATCAGGATTTCATCTTCAGCAAATAAATCTTGAATCTGACATTCCATGTCATCTTTGTGTCTTATGTCAACACAGTAGTGTCCTGAGCTGGTAAACTGAAGAGGTATCTGCTGCTTAAACATCACAGCCCTGTTGTTTTCTATGTCTAACGTAGTTCCTGCCTTTTTTAATGATGTTTTACTCAGCAGGAGTGGAATATCGACTTTGACAACTTCTGTCTCAATGTTACACTTTGTCGATCCTATTTTAGCAGGTAGATGCACTTTTCTGGTGGAATGAATCACATTTCGATCTCCAAAACGAAACAGTCTGTTGCTAGACCTTTATGTACTTTTGAGCTTATTTACCTGCTTTTCATTGAGATTATCTACGAAACATTCAAGCCACTTTTCTCCACACACTGTGCGAGTGTATGCGGTGTCTATGATTGCTGAGCCTGCAGCTTCAGTCATAAAAATCTCAGCTTCAGACTCTGGATCATTTGTTAACAGCGTGATATTAACTTCATCCAAATTGTCATTTTCAGTCAATTTTACGTGTTTGTGCTTTTTGTGCGGGCAGTCCTTTGCCCAGTGGCATGTGCTTTGACACACGGCACATCGTGATCGTTTACCGTACTTATCCAGTGGGTTTGTACCCGGTAACGGCGTCACCGATCTTTGTTGACCACGTTGAAACGGTGTGTTCTGTCTTCCTCTCCATTGTGGCTGTTCTGTAAGGAAAGCTGCGTCCTGGTTAAGTTGTATCTCGCTTGACTTGCCCGTTGTTTTACCTCCGAATATCCGTTTGAGAGCTGACTTCATTGACGAGAAGCTTAGCTCCGTGTTACCCGTCAGTGCTAGCTACCTGTCTTACTCATCGAGGTGAACTGTGTCAAGAAGTTTGAAGGCTAACACCGCATCAGGGAGTGTCATATTGTATATTTTCATCCGGTTGTAACGCTGTTCAAAGTCAAAATTATAGTCTACCCTGTGGAAGTAGGCTGTCGGGGCTTCGTCGGTACATCAACCATAAGGCTGCTCCGAGATGTGGGATTGACTGGGGCTAAGCTCCGAAGGGAAACAAAGGCCCTTGCTGAGGAAGCAGAAAAGGGAAGTTTCTGGTTGTGGCTGAGGAGGAGGGATAAGTACTGGGGGTCGAAGCAATAAGATGGGTCAGCTGCAGGGGGTGGCAGGGAGACGTCCCTGCCACCGCTCCGCCACCAGGAGGCGTTCCGGGGTTAAAGAGAGCGAAACTCCAATGAGCGGTGGTCCCCGGCTGATGACCCTGCAGCTGACCCAAGGCGCTGGAGGAGGCGCGTCAGGCATACTTGCCCAGCAGAAACAACACCATATCTGTACAATCAATCTGATTTCTGGGTAACCAGTGACTACTGTGAAAGGGCAGTTGACAGCCAGGAAAGACTGGAAGACTTCCAGGAAAGTCTGGATGACAGCAGGAAAGTCTGTACCGGGAGTGGGCGGCTAGTTACCCAACCCACTAGTCTCCTAGCCAGGAGACACCCAACCTTTAACTACGAAAACAAATAAGGAAAAACAACCCGAAGGCCCTCCGAGAGGCGGGGTGGAAGATGGGCCTAACAGGACTGACTACTCGGTAACGACTGGAACGGACATCGACAACGAGATGAAGACCTTCCGATTGTGCAGGTGTGGTTGGGGGAAAGTGACCACATACAGGGGCTTACGGATTCATCAGGGGAGGAAGAAAAAGGAGAGCGAGAAGAAAGGCATGCAACATCCTTGCACTGCTCCGGCAGATAAGACAAGCAGGACCCCCAGCCGGGGAGAGAACCACAGAGCCAAGGGTCCAAACATTGTTGATTTGCGGACGGTAGAGGAAGAACCCCCCGAGCGGAGCGGTACCCCCCTGGCATGTGAGCATGCTGAAGGTAGACCCGCCAGCCCCCCAGTCACCCAGCAAACAGAAAAGAAGGAACCAGGAAGGAAGGGCACCATCAAGTGGCCAAGGGCAAGTGATGTGAAGACATGGCAGAAACTGGACTCAGACCTCAGTCTACTGCTGGAGAACGCACTACGTGGTAATGTGGACAAGAAACTCAACCTTCTTGGGAACATCCTGTACGAGGAGTGCAAATCTAGATTCGGTAGCCTCACCAAGATGCAGAGCAAACTCCACCCAAGAAAAGGCAGGAGGGAGGCTGAGATTGACGCCCTGGTGCAAGATCGGCGCCAGCTCCGCAGGAGATGGAGGAAAGCAACTGCAGAGGAGAAAGAAGGCCTGAAGGTGTTATGGGATGAGGTGAGACAGAAGCTGGGCAGCATGCGAAGAGCTGAGCGTATTCGCAGACGCAAGAAAAGAAAGGAGAAAGAAAGGGCTAGCTTCATGAGGAATCCTTTCAGGCACGCCCGCCAGCTTCTAGAGGAGAAAAGAAACGGGAAACTGGAAGCCACCAAGGAGGAGCTTGAGCAGTACATCAGGGGCCAATACAGTGACTGAAAGAGGAACGATCCGTTAGGTTCACCAGGATACGTACCTCCTCCCCCACCTCCAACCACGCAGTTTGACAGCTGCCCTCCTCGACTGAGCGAGGTAAGAGCAGTGGTCAAGAAAGCGAGGTCAGCATCAGCTCCTGGGCCTAACGGAATCCCCTACAAGCTATACAAGAACTGCCCCCAAGTGCTGAAATCCTTGTGGAAGCTAATGAGCACAGCATGGAAGAAACTACTCATTCCGTCGGAGTGGCAGAGAGCTGTGGTGGTGTTTATTCCGAAGGAACAGGAGTCCCATAACATCAACCAATTCAGGAGCATTGCTCTGTTGAATGTCGAGGGAAAGATCTTCTTTGCAGTCATGGCCAAGAGACTAACATCTTATCTCACAGCGAATGGCTATATTGACACCAGCTGCCAGAAAGCAGGAGTACCAGGTTTTCCAGGATGCGTGGAGCATTCTTCTATGATTTCGGCACAGATCCATAGGGCCAAGTAGGAGAAGAACGACCTCCATGTGGTGTGGCTTGACCTCGCCAACGCTTATGGTTCTGTCCCTCACAAACTCATCCAGTTTGCATTGGAATTCTTCCACGTCCCTGTTTCCATCATCAACCTGGTAACCAGCTACTTCAGGGACTTTCAGATGTATTTTAGCCTCCAAGATTTTACAACAGGATGGCAGCATCTGGAAGTAGGCATAGCCATGGGGTGTTCCATCTCCCCAGTCCTCTTTGTCGCAGCTTTCGAAATCATCCTCCGCGGAGCCCGTCAGACTGTAGGTGGGATGAGGCTGCAGACAGGGCAGAGGCTTCCACCACTCCGAAGCTACATGGATGATGTCTCTGTGGTGCTGCAAACAGCCCCATGCATGAGAAGGTGTCTGAAGAGGCTGGATGAGCTAGTGACATGGGCACGGATGAAGATAAAACCCTCCAAGTCACGAAGCCTGTCCTTGCGCAAAGGCACCAGGAACGACAAAACCGTCTTTGTTACAGGAGGTGAGCAAATCCCTCTACTGGTCAACCACTCCATCCAAAGCCTGGGGAGGCAGTACAGTGCGGACCTGTCGGACAAGCACGCAGGCAAGGCAGCACGGAAACAACTCTCAGAAGGCCTAGCGAGCATCAACAAGAGCCAGCTCCCCGGAAAGTACAAGCTGTGGTGCTACAACTTCACACTGTATCAAAGGGTTATGTGGCCACTGAAGATGTGCGAGATTCCATCCTCAACAGCCAACGGGTTGGACAGAGTAGCAAACTCCTACATCCGAAAGTGGCTGGGCCTACCGCGTTGCTTCTCCGACACTGGCTTGTTTGGGGCAACTTTACTGCATCTGCCGATTCAGTCCATCGCCCTGGGCTACAAGCAGGAGAAGGCCAGATTGGTTCTCGAGCTGGAAGAATCCTCAGATCCTACAGTGAGGAATGCACCGGTACCAATCCGAACAGGCCGGAAGTGGCAAGCAGGGCCAGAGGTTGCCAAAGCCATTGGCAGGCTCCAACACCAGGAGATAGTTGGCAGGGTGCAAGTAGGAAGAGCGGGGCTTGGCTGGGGAGATTCTCCACGCCTTTGGTCCAAGGCCACAAAGAGGGAACGCAGAGCCATGGTTGTGGAGGAGGTCTCAAGGGCGAACCAGGAGCAATATACTATCAAGGCCGTGTCTCAAGGTCGCCAAGGAAGATGGACCACTTGGGAAGGTACCCTTAGCAGACCCATCAGCTGGGCCGACCTATGGAAGATGCCCCAAGCCAGACTCAGCTTCCTACTCAGGGCAACTTATGACACCTTGCCATGCCCCAGAAACCTCCACCAGTGGTACGGCCAGGAGGAGAGCTGTCCCCTGTGTGGTGCTCCCAACGCCAGCCTGCAGCACTTGCTATCAGGCTGCAAGATCGGGCTGACACAGGGTCGCTTCAGATGGCGGCATGATCAAGTCCTGATGAAACTGGCAGAAATCCTGGAGAGCAGTAGACGAGAGGCCAACAGCCAACCCATAGCCAAACAACGTTCTGTCATGTTTGTGAGGCCAGGGGAAGGCAAAGGAGACACCAGCCGAAGAGGCCCCCGCAGTGTCCTCTCTCTGGCAAGGGACTGGAGTATGAGGGCTGACATTGGCAAACAGCTCCAATTCCCCCGTGAGATCACCACCACTTCACTCCGCCCAGACATTGTGCTGTGGTCTGCTGTTACCAAGTCTGCCATGCTGGTTGAGCTTACCATCCCCTGGGAGGAGGGAATCCAGGCAGCATACGAGCGCAAAGCAGCCAAGTATGCAGATCTGGCTGCTGAGTGCAGAGAGGCAGGCTGGTCCACTACCATCTACCCTGTGGAAGTAGGCTGTCGGGGCTTCGTCGGTACATATACCATAAGGCTGCTCCGAGATGTGGGATTGACTGGGGCTAAGCTCCGAAGGGAAACAAAGGCCCTTGCTGAGGAAGCAGAAAAGGGAAGTTTCTGGTTGTGGCTGAGGAGGAGGGATAAGTACTGGGGGTTGAAACAATAAGATGGGTCAGCTGCAGGGGGTGGCAGGGAGACGTCCCTGCCACCGCTCCGCCACCAGGAGGCGTTCCGGGGTTAAAGAGAGCGAAACTCCAATGAGCGGTGGTCCCCGGCTGATGACCCTGCAGCTGACCCAAGGCGCTGGAGGAGGCGCGTCAGGCATACTTGCCCAGCAGAAACAACACCATATCTGTACAATCACACCATTGAAACGGAACTATTTTTGGTGATGCGGTTGAAGTATGTGTATGCGCGATCCTTTTCCTCTTTCAGGAAAACGTCATCCAGTTTTGCAAATAATGCCATCATACCGTTGTCGTTGTCCAACTCCTCCGCAGATATCTCCATTGCGATTTCTCAGGCTCTCCCTTCAAGTCCCAAAGCCAAAGCCAATGCTTGCTTTTTCTTATTGAGTTCTGTAACCCCCATCCAAATGTTAACTTCATTTTTCCAGCACTCGTATGGCCTGGACTCGTCAAACCTCGGCTGTGTTTTATAGTTTGCAGCCATCCTCAACCATCCTCTGCTACCAATGTTAAATACAGGTGAATAAACACGTCTATTCCAGTTCACAACTTTTAATCAACTCCCGCACAAAGGAAAAAACGGAAACACTTTTTCCTTCCCGCCCATCAACACTGCGCATGCGTTAACCCAGTATATGGAGAAAAATGTTAACAACTAAGATGACATATCAAAACAACACTGAGTTAAAGTGCACTTTTTGTACAGAATGCCACTAAAATACTTTAAAACAAATAAAGTGCACTTTTGTGCATGATGTCACACAAGATATTTCAATAACTGTCAAATAAAAATGAGTTGCATATTAATAAATCAAATCGCTATGTGGGAGGTTACTGCGGATGTTATCTCCTTGTGTTTTTGACTATTTTTATCATACTGTGTTGATGTGGAAATGGTTGCCTCTGCATTCTGTTGGTGTGGCACCGAATGGACATGTTGCCGTACGGAGTAAGCACTCTTCATTCTCTAGCAGGTGACTTTTCAAATGATGCTACATATTAGCAGCAATGCTAGTTTTTGTAGCAGCGCCCCACACTTGACAAATTACGGTTGTCTGTTCGACATATTCCCACTTGAAGCCAAACCACCGCCAGACGATGGACCCCCTGCTGTTTTTCTTGGGAATTAATTCTTCCTTCATTTGTTACCAGATTCGCGCCTTCTTTCTCTCGTATTACCCACTCGCACCGCAGTTAATGTTACCATGCTGCTACCTCACTGCTCCGCGAGGGCGTTTACGTGTGTGACGTATGTAAGAAGGTGCGCTTGCTGTCTTTGAGAAGGAGGGACAAGAAAGAGTGAGAAGAGCCCTTAGTGTAATGCCAGCAGCTAAAAGCAACTGCGGGAGAACGTATACTCGAATATCACAATATAGTCATTTTCTATATCGCACAGAGACAAACCAGTGATACATTGAGTATATCGCCCAGCCCTACTTTGAACTCAATAAAAAGTGCTATACTGTATTGTATATTGAATAAACATAACCAAGGGGGGTGAATCAACTTTGTATTTAATAACAAGCTAAAGTGTGCTGTACACGCTGCTCTGTTAACACACACACACACAAACAGAAGCCATTGTGGTACCCTCACAAACAATCAGAAATAATTAACTTTAACAACCATATTGCTACAATAATAAACATTTAAAAAAAGTAAGATTCACCAACAATGACAAGGGGCTGGAGGTCCCTTCCGTGTCTGTGTGTGTGCTCTTCTGTTGCTTAAGGAGCGGCACCTGTCACATCTTTTCCTCGCTGTGCAATAAGTCTGCTTTGGCATATTTTTCCAGAAAAGTCTGGTGTCTTCACAGTTAAAACTTGTTGGGGCACGGTCAAGGCGCCTGCTACATCAATCTTTGTCAGTCATGCTTGCAAGCGCCATTAATGTACAGTACTTCTTGCAATTTTTTTTATACCCACAGGGAGTCTCTCCTTTTTTCTCTGGATTGTTGGCTGTTTGGGACTCATTTTGAGTTAGCAAATAAGGCAAGACTAGTCCAGAGAGGATAAAAAAACACATGGACTGAATGAGGCGCTGAGAAGTGAGTGTCCTGTGCAGAAAGTGAGTGGAAGGCTGCGCCTCCGCTACAATTTTACACCCTGCGTTTTTGTCTGCAGGCGCGAAAATTAATGACTGAATGAAATATTGGTATAGAAACATGGTTCACACACTGTGGCGTACTTGGGCCAATTCGAAAGGTTGTAAATCAGGAGTTTTCCAATAAAGGGGTTCGAAAATCTAGGTTCTACCGTTAAGTCTGTTGTTTGTCCTCCCCTTCCAGGACCTGCCCAACGCCATGAACGCAGCAGAGATCACCGACAAACTGGGCCTGCACTCCCTGCGCCACCGCCACTGGTACATTCAGGCTACCTGCGCCACCAGCGGCGACGGCCTCTATGAGGGCCTGGACTGGCTGGCCAATCAGCTGAAGAACAAAAAGTGAAGGGCGGGGCTTAGAGAGCGGGGAAAAGTCTGGTTGCCAGCTCCAAGTATGTGGATTCGTTCATGGAGAGGCGGTGCTGAAAAGCTCCTTGCAGGTGACTCAACATCCCCTATCTTATTCTTTTACTGGATTATTTATTGATTTACTTGGAGCTGCAGTGAGAGTTTGGGAGTGTAACCTAAATGTCTTGCATTGTGTACACTGGATACATAATTATCGGGATGAACAATGTAATTTCACTGTAAAGTCACATGTATTATCCCTCCTTTGCCGTGTCTATAATGTTTTCAGGGTCTAAACGTGTGGTGGCGGGATGATAACTGTCCTTTCCTTTTCATACGCCATGTAAATAAGTGTCATAATATTATAGCCGCAGTATCTTTACTATTTCAGATTGTAAAAGGTCACATAGTCATTGTCTTTTGTCAGAAAAAATGTTATATAGTAGGGAAGTAATTCCTACGGCCTCATCCCTGGGTGGATCTCGTGAGAGAGGAAGGTGGGGGGTTGCGATCATCATTTTGCTATTTAGTCTACATAACGACTGGCGCTCTTTTCAAATTCGGAATTGCCACAAAACACATGTTAAGATATTTACCACTCTACTGCCGGCTAAAGTGTGTAGTGCACCCCTTCCCCATATTTGTCACGTTTCATGTGTCATGTAAATCGCGACAAATGGGGCCAAATGAATCCCGTTCCTATTGTACAAAATAATGTACAACAGAGTAAAGTACATATTTTGCTTAAAGTATCAATTATGATTTTTACAAAAATATTTATGATTGTATTTAATTTATCAATGTTCATTTATTCTGTTAAGTGCAAGATTTATTTGCCGATGGAGCCAAATAAGCAAAGAGGCTCACAAACTTACTGACATGCTCTTCATCCTGTACACTAAGGCTGGCTTGCACTACTGCTGTATATATGATGCGTACTGCAGACTACATCTTGCTATTGGCCAAAGTAGCCATTGGTGAGCAAGAGAAGGCTATTTAGTTTCTAATGTTCAACTCCATGGTGCATCATATCTGTCAATGCAAAGATTGCTACCATGATGCACAATATAACACACTATTGTTGTCCAACAGTTTATTTTCTGATGGATGGAGTAATTTGTGAACATGGACATTTTTTGAATGTTGATGTTTTAACAAAAGGAGGCAAGTGAATGCATCGAAGGCATGTTAATATTGTACAAGATCTGTAATAAAATTATTCCTATAGCCTTGTTTTCTCAGACGTGTTAGTCTTGTGTCTTGCTGTTGGTTGAAAGCAATGTTGTACTGACATATATGATATGAGTGTAATGTCAACTGCCTTCTAATATGCAAATGCATGCTTTTATGTGTCAGCACACATGTTTATATATGAAAAGCATATTATGATATTTGTGTTCAATGTTTTGTTGATGCCAGCATAATTACTGACAGCCGTGCGTGTGTGTAAGATGCGATCTATTGAGTTAAGTTTCGTGCAAACATTTGTTGTTGTGGCCTGATGTTCCTTGTGGATAAATTCCACTTGACATGCAGGTTTGTTCACATAAATAAATTGTAAGTCTTAAAGTATTTCCTCAACAACACTCTTGGTTAGCAGACATACAGTATACAATAGACGAGAAAGGAGGTCAAGGTATTTATTCATTTTAAATAATGATAAAAACATTACATTTTTGTGTTTCAGTGACTTCGATATTTCTGCCTCCACGTGATTAATAAAGTAATTAAGCTTTTTTTTTCTCTCTGATTTCCTTTATCATTTATTGGTGCTGGTATCAGGTATTTTTGCACTGCAGGTATAAACGTGAAAAAAATATGGTCTATTTCTGAGTATTTGATGATAAAACAGTGTTGCATTCAGGTTTGCATGGGAGAGATACTTGTGTTGTCACGATGCGGATGAACAGGAAGCAGTAGAAGCAGCACGCAGGTAAGATTTGTTTTTGTTCCAGTAACCAGGCAAAATACAAACGATACTGTGCTGATAGGGACAGCAGGCAGGTCGCCAAGACATTAACCAAAAATCTAACAAGGGAAAGCTATCTTAATATACCGTGACACAAACATACCTGACGCTCGTGGCGAACATCACGAAAGTCTTAAGCGTGGCAAACAAGAAAAGACACAACTGTCACGTAAAGCGGACAAAAACCATGCAAGAATAGGCAGGGTGAGATGCACTTCTAAAGGGGAGTGGTTAGTGGCGGCAGCAGGTGGAGAAACTAATCAACAAACAGAAACCGGTGTGTGAGCTCAGGCACTTCTAGCTACAAGAACACAAACAAAAGACGACTAGAAGTGCTGACAACATAAATCTACACTAAACTATGAATGACAACCAAACCAACACAGGACATGACCGGTCGTAAAATTTTATTTTTTTTGTCCTGTCCTTTGATGTAGATGTCGATATATGCTGTACAGATTTACTTTAGAAAAGAGAAGTGTGGAATACTTCTCTTGTTGCCTTATTTTTATTTTTACTTTATTAAATGGATTTATTTTATGTTTGGCAGAGCCGGACAGGAACTGGCGTGGATAACAAGACGAAAAAAAGAAGACAGAGGGGGTAATGGTGGGGACAAGAGGGGGATAAGACGGATAGACAACATTAACAAAAACAGAACATCAGCCAATACGATACGTACAATTATGATATGAAAATGATAGTAAAGAATCAGTGAAGTAGATAGTAATAATTCAGAAATGAGAATGAACATTATTACACTGCTAATGATACAATAACAATAGGAATAGAAATAGCACTATTGATAATGAATGATAATAATTACCTCAATTGTCAACAAAACAATTGTTTAAAATGCAACAATACATAAATATGATGAAAACTTGAATTACAAAAGGAAGCAGATGAATGGGGGGAAGAGAAGCGAACTATATTAACCTTGTAGATTGTTATAGTAAAAATAGGTTAAGCATTGTCAGTGTGCCGTGTTTTACCCAGTTTCCTGTAATATGTTTCATGAAACGTGATTATATGCATGAGTGTATGTATGCATATGTGCTTGTGTATGTACAGTATGTGTATATGTTTGTACAGTGAATGTGCGTGTGCGAGTGTATGTACCTAAGTAGCTATGTGTGCACGTATTTGTCCCCCACATCCAGACGGGAAGATTGCATTGCCCCACAAGCAACTCGGCCCCCACTAGCCCAACCCCTCCGGGAGAGCACGACGGGGCCCACCCAGGCTGCCTGGCTCAAATTGGCCGCACGGGAACCACCCACCCCACCTGCAGGGACCCCAACGATGGAGATGGAACATCGAGCATCTGTCCTGGCAGAGCCTCCCCCGGAGGAAAGAGAAAAGGCAAAAGACAAAAAAAGGACAAGATCACACAATGTCACACACATTTAAACTCAACTTAAATGTACACTTTTTTATTCTTCTTAGAAATGTTCTTACCTTAGAAATAACAATATATATATGCTGTATATTAATATATACATATTAATATATATTATATATATGTGTGTGTGTTTATACATCCACACACATATAAACACATATATGTATATACGTACACGCCTGTGTTGTATTAATAGATTCAGTCATCAAACAAGAGTCAAAGTATTTTGTATTATTTGTGATATGCTGGCATGTTTAAATATAAAAGATCTCAGAAAAATCCACCCATCAATTTTCAAACGCTATTGTCCCTCTTGGTATTGCGGTGGTCAGGGGGTGGACTGGACTGGAGCCAGGCCATGAAACATCATTTTCACATGAAACTCTAATCTGGCTCATGGGAGCAGGCTACAGTATAAACACATTTTGTTATAAACTACACAAATTATGGGCGTAATCAGTCACCCGCCTCTTCTAAAGTTTTACTTATTGTAGTGTATATATTTTCAAACAGGGTGCGGCATTAATTTCTCAGAGTCAGCTTTACCCACGCACATTTATCTTCTTGACTTTTTTCCTATGTTCAGTTCTCAGAGACGCGGCAAAAACTAAAAGAAAACGAGAATGAACATTTTTTACTGACTTGTGATTGGTAGGATGTGCAGAGCTCAAGCACATGGCTACTTTCAATATGATTTTTAGGGGTGTGGTCTGGGCGTATTGTGGGTGCATCAAGTCCAAGTTGATTGCGATGTCAAAAAGCAATGTGCTTGGCTCAGGCTTCAACACACCTGAATTTTTACTGGCGTACGTAGTTTTTGGGATTTGAAGATACATTTAGTTCCTACTAAGGCTAGGAACGCCACGCAGCTTTTGTTATAGGCAGGAAGGCACAAACAAACGTAAGAGGTTCCATTTTTTCTTTTTTTGTGTGTAGTGTTCTAATTTGGAATGGGGTTTTTTTCTCTTTGTCGAGAGCCAATAAAAAACAAGCTGTGGGCCTCAAATGCCCTCCTGGCCGCAGTTTGGACACCACTGACGTGAGGTCATCAGAATGAACCACTCAAAGAAAATAATGAAGTCTTATAGAAAAAGACTTTCCATAAAATGTTGGAGTTTGTTTGTGTGAATGTTTTGTCCATTCATCAAGAAGGTCACTTATGTTGGACCTAGTGGATGCAAAAAAAACAACAAAAACATGACATTCTTCTCGACCTGTGAAGACATTGTGGTAAACACGAGGGGGAACGAACAGGTCAAAAGGAGATGGATCTGTTTTCCTTTTGGCTTCGCCCAACTGCCATTAAAAGAGTAATTTGGCACAATCAGAAAGTTTCCCTAACTCCTCAGAGTCACTGAGTCTCATCAGAGGTTTGTGTGTCTCCAGGGGTGTGACAGCAGTATGTGAGTCAGAGCTGCTCCCGGGGGCCACCAGCTCTGCGGCCCCCTGCAGGACGGCCACAATAGTAGCCCCCGGGGCAGATGCCATAGCTGGGATTCCCACCCGTAACCGGGACGCCTTCGCTCAGGGCACAGACACACTGGCAGCAGCCCCACAACCAATTCATCAATCTCTGAAGGCAGACATAACTGCAAAAGGTCACCCCCACAGCTCGCCTTGGAAGGGGATGACACTGCGATGACACCGTGGCAAAGTGCAGAAAACCATGAAGGATAAGATTTACCAAAACAAAAAATGTGCATACTCTACTGCAGTATGTTTCAACCTTTTTTTGAGGAAAGCACATTTTTTTCATTAAAAAATCTGGACGCACACCACCAGCAGAAAACGTTAAAAAATGAAACCACCATATCGTCGTGCCTTATTTTGAGATTGTTTGTGTTTTCCTGGGTGTAGTGCTTTAGTGCTTGTCTTGCGCTGTTATTTTGGTGGCCCTTCCTGTTTTGTTGGTGTTTTCCTGTAGCAGTTTCATGTCCTCCTTTGAGCGCTATTCCGTGCACCTGCTTTGTGTTAGCAAGTAAGGCTATTTACGTTGTTGCTATCCTTCTTTGTGTGGACATTGTTGATTGTCATGTCATGTACGGATGTATTTTGTGGAGGCCGTAAGTTTTTGCTGTCGTCCAGCATTCTGTTTCTGTTTACTTTGTAGCCAGTTCAGTTTTACTTTTGTTTTCCTTTCCTCTTTTCCCTTTTGTTCATTTTTGGTTTAAGCATTACATACCTTTTATACCTGCACGCCCGCCTCCCGCTGTGGTCTGCATATTGGGAACACAACAAACCATCCTCGTCTCACCCGACACATTTTGACTTTTACAAAGCGATTAACTACCTGCTGCCACCTACTGACATGGAGTGTTACGTGGTTACCCTGCCGAGTTTTGCACAGCACAGACACTAAGCAACGACACATTATTTGCAGATTATAATTATTGATTTGTAAAAAATATTTTTGGACCAATTAGGTGAAGTTGCATTATTTCCCACAGCACACCAGACAATATCTCACGGCACACTAGCGTGCCGCGGCACAGTGGTTGAAAAACACTGCTCTAGTGCAGTAATTCTCAAAATGTTCTACACAGGCTCCAACTAGTTGTATGCCAAATATTTCAAAAACATTTTTAAGTAGGATTTTTTCCCCCACACATTGTTGTTGTTCAAACTACAGTGGCTAAAAATATTCAATATACAATTGTTTTTGAAAACCTTGATTCTTATGAATACTTAGGCCTGGAACGCTACTATATTTTAATGTTGGTCCAGATGGTGGTACTTGTAAAGCCAAGTGTTTTGTGAGGTGGTATTTGGTGAAAAAGGTTTAAGAAGCGCTGGTAGGGTGTGAGATCAGCTGATTTTGTAAATCTACAGTATGTATAAATGATGACTTAAGGCAGGGGTCCCCAAACTACGGCCTGCGGTCCTAATCCGGCCCGCCAGTCTCCAAAATATGACCCGCAGGAAGTCCCAAGTTTTTTTTATTATTATTTATCTTTTTTTTTTTTTTTTTATCATCATTTTTTTTGGGGGGGTCTGTCCTTTCTGATCCATTTTCTACCGCTTGTTACTCTCTGTGTCTCCTAGCTGCTCAGGCAAATCATATAGTCTGAAAATGCATTTTCCCATAGATAACATGACATCATCTTGCTCGGAATATATACATATACACAGCCCGGCCCCCAGCCAAATGTGTTTGACCCAATGCGGCCCCCGAGTCAAACCTTTTAGGGACCCCTGAGTTAAGGTATGAGTATTGTCTCCATCTATGTAAGACTTTTTTAATGATACTTTTTTAATTTAAAAAATATCACTCGGAAAATGACCGTGCAGGTTAGTAGGCCGCTCCGTGACCTAGTGGTTAGCATGTCAGTCCCACAGTTATAAAATTAAGGGTTCAAGTCTCTATTTTGGCATCTGTGCGGAGTTTGCATGTTCTCAGTGTGCATGTGCGTGTCTTCATTGGGTATTCCCACTCCCTCCCACAACCCTGAAACATGCATGTTAGGAGTTTCTCAGCTGTCCACATGTGGATGCTTTTTTGTATAAATGTGCCCTGTGATTGGCTGACAGCCCAGCCAGTCAGATGGGATAGGCTCCAGCTCATCCTAATCCTTGAGGAAAATGCATATAAAAAAGGGATGGATGGATGGACCATACAGCTGCGAACTCAGGATTTGAGAAGAAAATCCTGCAGCTTCCATCTTCAGACTTTGGCTCCTCCTGCTGGACGAAATGGACTTTGACTTTAGATTCTAGAAAGAACAGGTACTGTGAAAACGCTTTAGCAGGTGTATCCAAAGTGCAGCACGGGGCCTTTTTTCGGCCAGCACCTTGTTTTTTATTGACTTCAGCATAGATTTAAAAATAAATAATTTATTATTACTAAGACATGCACCTGTGGACAGTTTGATGGGCAACACTAAATAGGCCCTAGTGAAGGGGTAGGGAACCTATGGCTCTAGAGCCAGATGTGGCTCTTTTGATGACTGCACCTGGCTCTCAGATAAATTTTAGCATACATTGCTTAACAGGATAAGTAATGAATAAATCTGCTGGTAATCACAGTATCAAAAATAACGTTCAAAATATAAAACATTCTCATGCATTTTCATCCATCCATCTGGTTTCTACCGCACCTATTCAAGAAGTCGCATTAATGGTAAGAAGTATTTTATTTATTTTTGGCTAGCCTCAGAATAACTATGTTATTAAAAAGAATAAGAGACTTATTATACTCTAAAAATGTTGGTCTTTCTTAAAAATGCACGCATATAGTTGTATTCAGAGTTAAAAAAAAAAAAAAGTTGTATGACTCTCACGGAAATACTTTTTAAAATATTTGGCTTGTATGGCGCTCTCAACCAAAAAGGTTCCCGACCCCTGCCCTAGTGTATGAATGTGAGTGTGAATGTTGTCTGTCTATCTGTGTTGGCCCTGCGATGAGGTGGCGACTTGTCCAGGGTGAACCCCGCCTTCCGCTTGATTGTAGCTGAGATAGGCACCAGCGCCCACAAAGGAAATAAGCGGTAGAAAATGGATGGATGGATTATTACTAAGACAAAAAGTATCATTATATATAATGCTAATTTCACTGATTTATTCAATGACTCCCTGAACTTTATTGTCGTTCGAGCACGCATGAGACACATGAGATGGCATGACATTTGGTACCATCAGATTTAGCCCAATGAAAACCACGAACATGACAGTGTGTACATTTTAATGTAAGGAGAATATGATGTCAATAGTTTAGGACAGTAGTATACTGTATATTCATAGGAATACATTTAAAAATAGACTAGATTGTGATCCTGTGGTGCAAATACAGTGTAAAAACAATGACAGCAGACAGAAGCAAAAAAAAAAGCCCAGTTTATTCACAAAATAGCCGGCCTGCGTCTTTCAAGTCTGCTGTTTGCCGCCCTCTGTAGAAAAAAGTTGAACACATTGGATACGCACGCACATCATTCCAACTCTATACGCATGATAACCCAACACATGATAAGTGATACAAAGTCCATCCATCCATTTTCTACCGCTTGTCCTCTTCGGGGTCACGGGAGGGGGCCTGTGGCCTATCTCAGCTGCACTCGGGCGCAAGTCAGGGTACAAGTCGCCACCTCATCGCAGGGCCAACACAGATAGACAGACAACATTCACACTCACATTCACACACTAGGGCTAATTTAGTGTTGCCAATCAACCTATCCCCAGGTGCATGTCTTTGGAAGTGGGAGGAAGCCGGAGTACCCGTAGGGAACCCACGCATTTACGGGGAGAACATGCAAACTTTCCACAGAAAGATCCAGAGTCCGGGGATCGAACCCAGGATCGTTGTATTGTGAGGCACATGCATTAACCTCTGTGAATGTAAAAAAAATTTGTGCATCCGTAGTGCGATTTGTGTGTGTAAAAACAATCTGTGTGTCCTTGTCCAACAATTTTTCTGTTTGTTTACCTGTGACTTTTGCTCCACTTCTGCCTCGGAAGATCTGTGTGTGTGTGTGCAGCAATCTGTACGTGGAGAAGATCATTTAACTGTAATTTCATCTTTCCTTTGCCATATGTGTCTTATTTTGCACTAACAATAGTATAAAAATATTCAATGATCATGATATTTCAACTAACAAGTATCAGTCAGGTGTTGACTTTTGGTTTTACCCACAACGGTGTAGCTCAGATGTTGGAGCGTACGTGCCAGCAACTTGTGGGTTCCTTGTTTGAATCCAGCTTCTGGCATCCCAGTCACGGCTGATGTGTCCTTGGGCAAGACACTTCACCCACCTTCTCCTGATGTGTTGTGGTATGGTAGCTTCTGCCATCAGAGGTTCCTGGAACCTCTCATTCCTGGTACCATAGCAGGGCTGCAAAGTTACCAAAAATGACAAGAGTGAGACTTTGATAGCATGATGCCGACACCTATTTAATAAAACCCATCCATCCATTCATTTTCTACCGCTTATTTCCTCTGGGATCGCGGGGGGCGCTAGTGCCTATCTCAGCTGCAATCGGGCGGGAGGCGGAGTACACCCTGGACAAGTCGCTACCTCATCGCAGATTTAATAAAACCACCTTAACATTTGACAGCCAAACAATTACGCAAGGTGACTCGGTAAAGAATCTGCGTATTATCTTCGACCCAACTCTCTCATTCGAGTCACACATTAAGAGTATTAAAAAAACAGCCTTCTTTCTTTCCTCTCCATAATAACGCTAAAATTTGGGTCTCCCTATGTCTAGCATTAAAAAGATTACAGTTGGTACAAAATGTGGCAGCTAGACTTTTGACCAGAACAAGAAAGTTTGATCATATTACGCCTGTACTGGCTCACCTGCACTGGCTTCCTGTGCACTTAAGATGTGATTTTAAGGTTTTATTACTTACGTATAAAATACTAAACAGTCTAGAAATCTGCGTTCTGAACTCTGGTTATTAGGGATTCTCCGAGCCCCCAAAAAAGTCTGCGGGCTATCGAGCGTTTTCTATTCGGGCTCCAGTACTCTGGAATGCCCTGCCGGTAACAGTTAGTGATGCTACCACAGTAAAAGCATTTAAGTCCCATCTTGAAACTCATTTGTATATTTTAGCCCAGTGTTTTTCAACTTCTTTTGAGCCAAGGTACATTTTTTTCGTTGGAAAAATGTGAAGGCACACCAACAGCAGAAAACATTAAAAAAAACAAAAAACTCAGTAGCCGACATTGACAGTAAAAAGTCATTCCTGCAAATGTTGGATATGACTTTAAACCATAACGAAGCATGCATCACTATAGCTCTTGTCTCAAAGTAGGTGTACTGTCACCACCTGTCACATCACGCTCTGACTTATTTTAAGTTTTTTGCTGTCTTCCTGTTTGTAGTGTTTTAGTTCTTGTCTTGCACTCCTATTTTGGTGGCTTTTTCTCTTTTTTTGATATTTTCCTGTAGCAGTTTCATGTCTTCCTTTGAGCGATATTTCCCGCATCTACTGTGTTTCAGCAATCAAGAATATTTCAGTTGTTTTCATCTGTCTTTGTGGGGACATTGTTGATTGTCATGTCATGTTCGGATGTACATTGTGGGCGCCGTCTTTGCTCCTCAGTAAGTCTTTGCTGTCGTTCAGCATTCTGTTTTTATTTTCTTAGTAGCCAGTTCAGTTTTGGTTCCATTCTGCATAGCCTTCCCTAGGCTTAAATGCCTTTTTTTAGGGGAACTCATCTTTTGTTTGTTTTTGGTTTAAGCATTAGACACCTTTTAACCTGCACTCTGCCTCCGGCTGTTACCGACATCTACAAAGCAATTAGCTACCGGCTGCCACCTACGGATATGAAGGAGTATTATACGGTTACTCTACCGAGCTCTAGACAGCACTGACACTCAACAACAACACATCATTTGCAGACTGTAATTACTGGTTTGCAAAAAATATTTTTAACCCAAATAGGTGAAACTAGATAATCTCCCACGGCACACCAGAATGTATCTCACAGTGGTTGAAAAACAATGCACTAGCCTTTAAGTAGACCCCCTTTTAGACCAGTTGATCTGCCATATCGTTTCTGCTCTGCCCCCCTCTCCTGCGTGGAGAGGTTATTAGGTGACCACAGATTTTTCACTAGCTGTTCAGTCGGGACCTAGGGTGGACCACTCTGTGCATCAGTTGGGGACGTCTCTGCGCTGCTGACTTGTCTCCACTCAAGATGATTCCCTGCTGACCCCACTATAGACTGGACCCTCACATTATTAACTAGATCCACTCGGCGTCAAGGTTTCTCATTATGCTCCATTGGGTTGAGTTTTTTCTTGCCCTGATGTGGGATCTGAGCCGAGGATGTCGTTGTGGCTTGAGCAGCCCTTTGAGACACTTGTGATTAAGGGCTATATAAATAAACTTTAATTGATTGATATATGCTTTTGAAAAAATTTGACTTTTTTTAACACCAATTTGGCCTGTTTTTAACAGTGATTTATACCTTAACACTAATGTTCTCACCTCCAGAATCCCTGAAGATGGAATTATACCCAAATACTTTTTGTTGAAAACACAGGGGGGAACTTTATTTATGAAATTGGGAAGTTCCTGTAAAAGTTTCTGTGGGGGAAAAGGGCCTAAAGTGTGAATGTGTGAGTGAATGGGTGAATGTAAATTATGATGTAAGGCGCATTGGGCATTGTGTAGGTGTAGTAAAGCGCTACATAAATACAGACTATTTACCATTTCACCATTCCAATCGGAAGCTAACTTTGGCCTCTTTTGCACAAAGTCGTACACGGACCGCAAAGATTTTCTGACGGATACAAAAAATCACAACGTGGCTGGACTGACTTATTTTTACACAAACTCAAATCATAACAAGGATTCAAATTCAAATTTGCAAATTGTTTTGCTACATTAGTAATTCAACTGAGGGCATTGTCTCTCCAAATTCAGCCATCCATCCATTTTCTACCGCTTGTCCCTTTCCACGTCGTGGGGGGTGCTGGAGCCTATCTCAGCTGCCTTTGGGCGGAAGGCGTTGTACACCCTGGACAAGTCGCCACCTCATCGCAGGGCCAACAAAGATAGACAGACAACATTCACACACTAAGGACCATTTAGTGTTGCCAATCAACCTTACCCCAGGTGCATGTCTTTGGATGTGGGAAGAAGCTGGAGTACCCGGAGAGAACCCACGCAGTCACGGGGAGAACATTTTTTGCCTCATTTTTTGCGATAAATGACGCATCCCCTCCTAACTATACGAATGCGCATATTGCCCGTCCCCTTAAAAGGGGAGGGGGGGTCGCACTAATATACAACGGAAACTTTATCTTTAGTCCTAACTTAAATAATAAATATAAATCGTTTGAGGTGCTTTCTATGAAGTCTGCCACACCTCTGCCTCTGTGCCTGGCCGTTATCTACCACCCCCCAGGGCCCTATTCGGACTTTATTAGTGAATTCTCAGAGTTTGTTGCTGATATAGTGTCGCACGTCGATAATATAATTATAATGGGGGACTTTAATATCCATATGAATACCCCATTGGACCCACCGTGCGTGGCGCTCCAGACTATAATTGATAGCTGTGGTCTTACACAAATAATAAATGAACCGACGCATCGCAGCGGTAATACGATAGACCTAGTGCTTGTCAGAGGTATCACCGTTTCCAAAGTTATGATACTCCCGTATACTAAAGTAATGTCCGATCATTACCATATAAAATTCGAAGTTCAGACTCATGTTCGGCAAGCTAATAATAATAATAACTGCTATAGCAGCCGCAACATTAATGCTGCCACAACGACGACTCTTGCTGACCTACTGCCCTTGGTAATGGCACCGTTCCCAAAGTATGTGGGCTCTATTGATAAGCTCACTAACAACTTTAACAACGCCCTGCGCGAAACCATTGATAGTATAGCTCCGCTGAAGTTAAAAAAGGCTCCAAAAAGGCGTACGCCATGGTTTACTGAAGAAACTAGAGCTCTGAAATTATTATGTAGAAAGCTGGAACGCAAATGGCGCACGACTAAACTTGAGGTGCACTATCAAGCATGGAGTGATAGTTTAATAACTTATAAACGCATGCTTACCTTAGCTAAAACTAGTTATTACTCAAATCTCATCCGCATTAATAAAAACGATCCAAAATTTTTGTTTAGTACAGTAGCATCGCTAACCCAACAAGGGACTCATTCCAGTAGCTCCACCCATTCGGCAGATGACTTTATGAAGTTCTTTAATAAGAAAATTGAACTTATTAGAAAGGAGATTAAAGACAATGCGTCCCAGCTACAACTGGGTTATAGTAACACAGATACGATGGTATATACGGCGGATACTGCAAATATCCAAAATAGTTTCTCTCGTTTTGATGAAATAACATTAGAAGAATTGTTACAACGTGTAAATGGAATAAAACAAACAACATGTTTACTTGACCCACTTCCTGGGAAACTTATCAAGGAGCTTTTTGTATTATTAGGTCCATCAGTGCTAAATATTATAAACTTATCACTTTCCTCGGGCACTGTTCCCCTAGCATTCAAAAAAGCGGTTATTCATCCTCTCCTTAAAAGACCTAACCTCGATCCTGACCTCATAGTAAACTACCGACCGGTGTCTCACCTTCCCTTTATTTCGAAAATCCTCGAAAAAATTGTTGCAGAGCAGCTAAATGAACACTTCGCGTTTAACAATCTATGTGAAACCTTTCAATCCGGTTTCAGGGCAAATCACTCGACTGAGACAGCCCTCGCAAAATTGACTAATGATCTATTGCTAACGATGGACTCTGATGTGTCATCTATGTTGCTGCTCCTCGATCTTAGCGCTGCTTTCGATACCGTCGATCATAATATTTTATTAGAGCGTATCAAAACACGAATTGGTATGTCAGACTCAGCCCTGTCTTGGTTTAACTCTTATCTTACTGATAGGATGCAGTGCGTCTCCCATAACAGTGTGACCTCGGACTATGTTAAGGTAACGTGTGGAGTTCCCCAGGGTTCGGTCCTTGGCCCTCTACTATTCAGCATCTACATGCTGCCGCTGGGTGACGTCATACGCAAATACGGTATTAGCTTTCACTGCTATGCTGATGACACCCAACTCTACATGCCCCTAAAGCTGACCAACACGCCAGACCGTAGTCAGTTGGAAGCGTGTCTTAATGAAATTAAACAATGGATGTCCGCTAACTTTTTGCAACTTAACGCCAAAAAAACGGAAATACTGATTATCGGTCCTGCTAGACACCGACCTCTATTTAATAATACAACTTTAACATTTGACAACCAAATAATAAAACAAGGTGACTCTGTAAAAAATCTGGGTATTATCTTCGACCCAACTCTCTCCTTTGAGTCACACATTAAAAGCGATACTAAAACGGCCTTCTTTCATCTCCGTAATATCGCTAAAATTCGCTCCATTTTGTCCACTAAAGACGCTGAGATCTTTATCCATACGTTTGTTACATCTCGTCTCGATTACTGTAACGTATTATTTTCGGGTCTCCCCATGTCTAGCATTAAAAGATTACAGTTGGTACAAAATGCGGCTGCTAGACTTTTGACAAGAACAAGAAAGTTTGATCATATTACGCCTGTACTGGCTCACCTGCACTGGCTTCCTGTGCACTTAAGATGTGACTTTAAGGTTTTACTAATTACGTATAAAATACTACACGGTCTAGCTCCAGCCTATCTTGCCGATTGTATTGTACCATATGTCCCGGCAAGAAATCTGCGTTCAAAAGACTCCGGCTTATTAGTGATTCCTAGAGCCCAAAAAAAGTCTGCGGGCTATAGAGCATTTTCCGTTCGGGCTCCAGTACTCTGGAATGCCCTCCCGGTAACAGTTCGAGATGCTACCTCAGTAGAAGCATTTAAGTCTCACCTTAAAACTCATCTGTATACTCTAGCCTTTAAATAGACCTCCTTTTTAGACCAGTTGATCTGCCGCTTCTTTTCTTTCTCCTATGTCCCCCCCTCCCTTGTGGAAGGGGTCCGGTCCGATGACCATGGATGAAGTACTGGCTGTTCAGAGTCGAGACCCAGGATGGACTGCTCGTCGGGACCCAGGATGGACCGCTCGCCTGTATCGGTTGGGGACATCTCTACGCTGCTGATCTGCCTCCGCTTGAGATGGTCTCCTGTGGACGGGACTCTCGCTGCTGTCTTGGATCCGCTTGAACTGAACTCTCGCGGCTGTGTTGGAGCCACTATGGATTGAACTTTCACAGTATCATGTTAGACCCGCTCGACATCCAATGCCTTCGGTCCCCTAGAGGGGGGGGGGGGGGGGGGGGGGGTTGCCCACATCTGAAGTCCTCTCCAAGGTTTCTCATAGTCAGCATTGTCACTGGCGTCCCACTGGATGTGAATTCTCCCTGCTCACTGGGTGTGAGTTTTCCTTGCCCTTTTGTGGGTTCTTCCGAGGATGTTGTAGTCGTAATGATTTGTGCAGTCCTTTGAGACATTTGTGATTTGGGGCTATATAAATAAACATTGATTGATGAACATGCAAACTCCACACAAAGACCCTGAGCCAGGGGATCGAACCCATGACCTTCGTAACTTGAGGCACATGCACTAACCCTGGAACCACCGTGTTGCCCTGTTTCTCCAATTGTGGTATTGAAATGTAGAAATTTAGGATTAGAGCTCACCTACATTGTCTTTTCTGTTTGTGAATCATATTTATATAGCATTTTAATCTAGAGAGTCATAGCTTTTTTCATAGTGAAACCCATTATCCCCATCTCAAAGCTAGATTTAAACCAGTGTGGTAGCATGTTGTGTCTTGTCCAAGGACACAACAGCAGTGACTAGGATGGCGGAAGGGAGAATCGAACTTGGAACCCTCAAGTTACAAGTTGCAGACCTTGGCAAAATTAAGGCCTGGGGGCCGCATGCTTTTTTAGATCTTTAATATGGAAACTGTAGCTGCCATTATGATGTGCAGTGATGTTTTCAAATGTCTTGAACTATACAAAGTATATCAATGGTCGGAATCTGCGCTTTTACATGATATACTAGTTACTATGGTCATCTAATTAGTTACTATGGTCATCTAATTAGTTATTATGGTCATCTAATTAGTTATTATGGTCTTCTAATTAGTTACTATGGTCATGCTTCTTATGCCTTTTTGTGCTCTTTGTGCACTATTTTTGGGATTACATACATTTTACCTGCACTTCTGCCATCCCTGCACCCTGGGGTCAACTGGACTAGAGGGAAAAGTGTGACTACTCACCCCGCAATTCTCCTATTGAAAGTACAAACCCCGTTTTCATATGAGTTGATAAACTGTGTTAGATGTAAATATAAACGGAATACAATGATTTGCAAATCATTTTCAACCCATATTCAATTGAATGCACTACAAAGACAAGATATTTGACGTTCAAACTCATAAACTTTGTTTTTTTTTTTGCAAATAATAGTTAACTTAGAATTTCATGGCTGCAACACGTGCCAAAGTAGTTGGGAAAGGGCATGTTCACAACTGTGTTACATCACCTTTTCTTTAAACAACACTCAATAAACGTTTGGGAACTGAGGAAACTAATTGTTGAAGCTTTGAAAGTGGAATTCTTTCCCATTTTTGTTTTATGTAGAGCTTCAGTCGTTCAACAGTCCGGGGTCTCCGCTGTCGTATTTTACGCTTCATAATGCGGCACACATTTTCGATGGGAGACAGGTCTGGACTGCAGGCGGGCCAGGATAGGAGGCACACTTTTTTTACGAAGCCATGCTGTTGTAACACGTGCTGAATGTGGCTTGGCACTGGTTTGCTGAAATAAGCAGGGGTGTCCATGAAAAAGACGGCGCTTAGATGACAGCATATGTTTTTCCAAAACCTGTATGTACCTTTCAGCATTAATGGTACCTTCACAGATGTGTAAGTTACCCATGCCTTGGGCAGTAATGCACCCCCATACGATCACAGATGCTGGCTTTTGAACTTTGCATCGATAACAGTCTGGATGGTTCGCTTCCCCTTTGGTCCGGATGACACCTTGTCGAATATTTCCAAACACAATTTGAAATGTGGACTCGTCAGACCACAGAACACTTTTCCACTTTGCATCAGTCCATCTTAGATGATCTCGGGCCCAGAGAAGCCGGAAACATTTTGGGATGCTTTTAATAAATGGCTTTCGCTTTGCATAGTAGAGCTTTAACTTGCACTTACAGATGTGGCGACGAACTGTATTTAGTGACAGTGGTTTTCCTGAGCCCATGTGGTGATATCATTTAGAGAGTGATGTCGGTTTTTGATACAGTGCCGTCTGAGAGATCGAAGGTCACGGTCATTCAATGTTGGTTTCTGGCCATGTCGCTTACGTGGAGTGATTTCTCCAGATTTTCTGAACCTTTTGATGATATTATGGACCGTAGATGTCGAAATCTCTAAATTTCTTGCAATTGCACTTTGTGAAACGTTGTTCTTAAACTGTTTGAGTATTTGTTCTTGCAGTTGTGGAAAAAGGGGTGTACCTCACCCCATCCTTTCTTGTGAAAGACTGAGCATTTTTTGGGAAGCTGTTTTTATACCCAATCATGGCACCCACCTGTTCCCAATTAGCCTGCACACCTGTGGGATGTTCCAAATAAGTGTTTGATAAGCATTCCTCAACTTTATCAGTATTTATTGCCACCTTTTCCAACTTATTTGTCACGTGTTGCTGGCATCAAATTCTAAAGTTGAGGATTATTTGCAAAAAAAAATGTCTATATGTTGGAACATCAAATATGTTGTTTTTGTAGCATATTCAACTGAATATGGGTTGAAAATGATTTGCAAATCATAGTATTCCGTTTATATTTACATCTAACAAAATTTTCCAACTCATATGGAAACGGGGTTTGTAAATGCGAGACAAACAGCACTCAGCTATCCAACGTCCGCCAGGGACAATGAGGCTCTGCATGAGTCACAGTTTGTCAGAACAAGTTCCATTAGTGAGTCGTCCCAAAGTCATGTCGAGGAATCTCGACTGCTTTGAGGCTGTGTTCACAAATTAAGCCTGTTTTGGGGGAGCAGAGAAGTTACTTGACCGTGTGACAATGTGAGCATTGTGGCCGGCTGCTCCATGCGCATCAAAGAGGTGATTAAGCGGGCAGAAGGGGGACAATACTGCTCTTTACAGCGCCAACAGTGCAGCCACTCTCTGCAGTGCAGCGCTGCTGGACATACACATGAAACACATCTGTGCATTTAAGAGTTGTGTAATGTTCACTTTACTTTGCAATGCTCTAAAATATCATGCTGACGAATAACTGTAAATAGGCGCTATTAAGTGTCACGGGCTGTGTTTGACATGTTCCATGTTAGTGAAAATGTAAGTTAATTTACTCCGCAGTTAATGGAAATCCAGCTCCACAGCTGTGACCTCTGTTCGTGAAATCAATGAATAAATTGGAAAAAAAAAAAAGACGGACCGGGTCGTGGTTGGTGGGAAAATCTGTCTCCTGGCCAATCAGACTGTTTGGTCTGGGAGGGAAGTTCCTGCTCAAAATAAACTGCCACTTGTTGGCTGTTTTCATCCATTGGCGCGTTTCTCTGGTGTTGTTTGGCTGTGAGAAAGGATGACTTCTACGCCTTGTTGTTGGTGATTGCAGCAGAGACAGAGTGAGAAAAGGGTTTTGCACAACTTGTGGAGGACCACCTGGACTTTATGTGACATGGTGACATTCCAGTGAACAGATTGAATGCCAACATGAAGCAGCAGTTGGTCATTTTAGTGTCTCTGACATTGTCCTGGAGTTTGCATGCAACATTATCACAAACACATGAAGGTAAGTGATTTATATTTTTACCTGAATTGTTTGCAGTGTCATTGAGAACCATTAAGTGTTTAATAAGCCAATTAATGCAGATTTAAAGCCAAGTCTTCTAAACCGCTGGTGATGAATAGACCCAATATAAATGCCCTTTGTGTAGAACAGTGGTTTTTAACCTTGTTGGAGTTACCGAACCCCATTAGTTTCATATGCGCATTCATCGAACCCTTCTTAGTAAAAAATAAAATGTTTTTTTTTCAAATTCAAGACAAAGTTATGTGTTTTTGGTAACACTTTAGTATGGAGAAGTAACAAAGACTTAATTTAAAGGCTATTGGACATTAGGGAACATATTCTAAGTAACAAAGACTTAATTTATAGTTATTTGGTTAGGGTTAGAGGGTTAGGGTTATAATGAGGCCATGCCGAATAAGGCATTAATAAGTACTTAATGATGACTAGTTAAGAGCCAATATGTTACTAATTTGCATGTTAATAAGCCACTAATTAATGGTGAATATGTTCCCATACTAAAGTGTTACCATGTTTTTTTACTGGTGCACAAAATGAACCGTGTATGAACATCACCTTGTTCAAAGAACAAAACCAACACAGTGCATCAACTCACAACAACACAACACACAACAAACCTGCAAATCAGTGTTACTTCTGCTGTTGCCGTATCCGTAATACCCCAATAGGGAGAAGTTTTTATTGACACGATGAGTCGGGTGTGTTTTGACCTCCGCCGAACCCCTGAGGCCGACTCAACGAACCCCTATGGTTCGATCGAACCCAGGTTAAGAACCACTGGTGTAAAACAACTGATGGACCTATTTAATATGCACTATAAACATACTCTTACTGCTATTTCCTGCTTATTGGAAAAGTATTGGAAACATATCTTAGTGACACTTCTTTATGCAACAATAATCAATGCAAGGTTTGTATTACCCAAAAGTGACCTTCTCCATATTCTCAATTTGGTAGTTTGGACCCTAAAAATATACATGATCTATGAGCGCATTTGATTATTTTCATCATGTTGGTAAGCCTGTTGATAAGGTGTCTGCCATCATCAAACCAAATCACATCAAAACGTTTCATATACAGGCATGATGCAACACTAAGTACTTTACACTAATTTAAAAAGGACCAAAACATGTGTATACACTCACACATTCCGGCACACACACACATCACCATGGACAATAACAAAATAAACCATTACAAAAATTAGGATCGTGTAGAAAATAATGAAAATAAATATTTTAAAAATGTATATATGTATGTATATTAAAAATAAAATATAAATGAATTGATAAATTAAAAAAACACTAAATGTAGTAAGGGCTTCACAGTGGAAGAGGGGTTAGTGCGTCTGCCTCACAATACAAAGGTCCTGACTAGTCCTGGGTTCAATCCCGGGCTCAGGATCTTTCTGTGTGGAGTTTGCATGTTCTCCCCGTGGATGCGTAGGTTCCCTCCGGGTACTCTGGCTCCCTCCCACTTCCAAAGACATGCACTTGGGGACAGGTTGATTGGCAACACTAAATGGTCCCTAGTGTGTGAATGTGGTCTGTCTATCTGTTTTGGCCCTGCGATGAGGTAGTGACTTGTCCAGGGTGTACCCCGCCTTCCGCCCGATTGGATGGAAAAAATAATTGCAGTAATAAATAAAATAGGAAATAACAGGATAAAACTGAAGGTGTGGCACTTAAAATAGGGATGGAGCAGGACTATTCCAACTTGTTTTGAGCAATGTAATCATCTTTTAGCACAAATGTTGCCTGTTAAGCAATAATTTTCTGTCTGTGTCCTCTTCTGTTCATGATATTTCCGTTCTCATTGCCAAAAGAGATGGCACACATGAGCCATTGTCTTTTGGTATGATCTCAGTCGCTCATCTCAGACACACGCACACACACATGCACACACACACGTACACACAGAAGTACTGTCACTGCACTGAGACACACTGTCCACATTAATAGCTTCATCACAATAAGAACGTTGTGTGAGAGAAGCCTTTACTCCTCGACCCTTTGCCCGTTATTCCGTCAGCCCCCGAGGCCTGGACTGCTCCGCGTGTCAGGTTGATGATGATGGACTACGAGACTGTTTTCTTCTTCTTCATATTGTTCAACCAACACGTGGAACTCACACTACACAGTGATGCTATGTCAGCAATTACAGCACACCTGCATACACAAGACTCTCTGTGACATACACACACACTGGATATGTTCACTTGCAATCAAACTTATTATTGCACGAAATGGTTGAAACCAGCTTTTTAAAAAACGTATCATAAAAAAGTACCCACAAATTCTATATAAAGTGGCCGTAATAGGAATTTCAATAATCATGTAACCCAGGGATGTCAAACAAGCCTGCGAACAGGTTCAATCCAGATGAGTTGGGTAAGTGTAAAATTGTAACATTGTGTAAAATGGAGCTGTATTTTTAAATGAAAGAAACTACTGTTCTAAATGTGTCCACTGGATGTCGCAATAACAATTCTGTTAGGCAAGCAAATAGTTTTTACCGGGGCGAGCAAGTATACCAAGCAAGAGGTACACGGTAAAGCAGGGCTGTGACTCCTGCCCCTCAACCTACCGTAAAACAAACAGGAGTAAAATAAACATTTGGTGACCCTATAAAATGCAGCATGAGATTAACATAGATCTGTTAAAATTGTCTTATGAGCAAATTTAAAGAAAGTGAACAGTAGAAATGACAAATTAGGTAGTTGATACATAAAGAGTTTTTATTTACGTTTTATTTAGTTTTTTGTTCAATGCTAGATGGGCTGTGACTTAAAGTGTAATTGCTTTGTAGATACACTGAGATCAAAGTCTAAGTTCATTGTGTTCTTCATGGTGTGTTTGAAACTATACCATTTTTTTCCTCAGAATTTTCAACTAACTTGAAGTGTTTCGTCAAAAAGATTATTTGTGCTATGTACATTTTCAGAATGTGCTTGTTCTACAAACCCCGTTTCCATATGAGTTGGGAAATTGTGTTAGATGTAAATATAAACGGAATACAATGATTTGCAAATCCTTTTCAGCCCATATTCAATTGAATGCACTACAAAGACAAGATATTTGATGTTCAAACTCATAAATTGTATTTTTTTTTTGCAAATAATAATTAACTTAAAATTTCATGGCTGTAACATGTGCCAAAGTAGTTGGGAAAGGGCATGTTCACCACTGTGTTACATCTCCTTTTCTTTTAACAACACTCAATAAACGTTTGGAAACTGAGGAAACTAATTGTTGAAGCTTTGAAAGTGGAATTCTTTCCCATTCTTGTTTTATGTAGAGCTTCAGTCGTTCAACAGTCCGGGGTCTCCACTGTCATAATTAACGCTTGATAATGCGCCACACATTTTCGATGGGATACACGTCTGGACTGCAGGCGGGCCAGCAAAGTACCCACACTCTTTTTTATGAAGCAACGCTGTTGTAACACGTGCTGAATAAGGCTTGAAATTGTCTTGCTGAAACAAGCAGGGGCGTCCATGAAAAAAACGGCGCTTAGATGGCAGCATATGTTGTTCCAAAACCTGTATGTACCTTTCAGCATTAATAATACCTTCACAGATGTGTAAGTCACCCATGCCTTGGGCACTAATGCACCCCCATACCATCACAGATACTGGCGTTTGAACTTTGCGTCGATAACAGTCTGGATGGTTCGTTTCCCCTTTGGTCCGAATGACACAATATCGAATATTTCCAAAAACAATTTGAAATGTGGACTCGTCAGACCACAGAACACTTTTCCACTTTGCATCAGTTCATCTTAGATGATGTCGGTCCCAGAGAAGCTGGCGGCGTTTCTGGATGTTGTTGATAAATGGCTTTTGCTTTGTGTAGTAGAGCTTTAACTTGCACTTACAGATGTAGCGACAAACTGTATTTAGTGACAGTGGTTTTCTGAAGTATTCCTGAGCCCATGTGGTAATATCCTTTAGAGATTGATGTCGGTTTTTGATACAGTGTCGTCTGAGGGATCGAAGGTCATGGTCATTCAATGTTGGTTTCTGGCCATGCCGCTTACGTGGAGTGATTTCTCCAGATTCTCTGAACCTTTTGATGATATTATGGACCATTAACGTTGAAATCCCTAAATTTCTTACAATAGCACTTAAAGAAACGTTTTTCTTAAACTGTTTGACTATTTGCTCACGCAGTTGTGGACAAAGGGGTGTACCTCACCCAATCCTTTCTTGTGAAAGACTGAGTATTTTTGGGAAGCTGTTTTTATACCCAATCATGGCACCCACCTGTTCCCAATTAGCCTGCACACCTGTGGGATGTTCCAAATAAGTGTTAGATGAGCATTCCTCAACTTTATCAGTATTTATTGCCACCTTTCCCAACTTCTTTGTCACGTGTTGCTGGCATTAAATTCTAAAGTTAATGATTATTTGAACAAAAAAAATTGTTTATCAGTTTGAACATCAAATGTGTTGTCTTTGTAGCATATTCAATTGAATATGGGTTGAAAATGATTTGCAAATCATTGTATTCCGTTTATATTTACATCTAACACAATTTCCCAACTCATATGGAAACAGGGTTTGTATTTTGGGCCAAAGTAAAACAAATGAAACAATTCGAAGTTGTCGTAGTTGTATTTTAAAGTTATTATGCCATGATTTTACATTTCCAGCCCACGTGGTAATAGATTTACCTGTGCTAAAATGAGTTTGACAATCCTGATTTAACCTCATTATTCATTTGAATATGATTATAAATCTGTTAAGTTTTCCTTTACTTCGGAGTGTAAAGTAGAAATGATCTGATACTCAAAGGATAATTGTCAGTGGACAATACCAATCTCAATAATACATCATTATTATGATTATATTATCATCAATGCATCTCCTGGGGTTTAAGTCTCCCCTGTCTTTAAAACCTAGTGACACCTCTTTAATCAAGGGTCCTTGACTGCACCACAGTTATGGGCAATGAGATACAAAAGTGAAACTTGTACATAACTTTCTCCCATATGTTGCCACCGATAGATTTTTTTATATTATTTGATTCGAGCTGACTTATTATTGAACTGTCACGGCCATACTAATTTTAGACGATTATTTATGATGTAATTTTTTTTAACTTACATATTTTAATCTTTAAACTTCTCAAAAGTCTGCGGTGTGTTTCGGGCCCCGGTATAATATCCCCACTTACACATACACCCCACTTTTTTCCCCTGCATGCATGCATTGTTTTATATTTCTGGCCATTGGTCGTCTCATGTTTCGCATTGCCTGTGTGCAGCTGGCACTCATCTGAATCGTGGAGTTTTTTTGGGGGGGGGGGCTCTCGGTGCCCTTAGGCAAAGCAAAACATGAGAAAATATATCAAATAAATATGGTATATTGGGAAAAATTCCTCATCACAGTGGTGACCATATAGCATAGCCATATAGTACAGCAATATATAGTATAACAATATAGCATAGCAATATAGCATAACGGATCATTAGTGGCACACTTTTGGGGAAGCGAGGGGCTTTGCTCAAGGGCACCCTAGCTATGATTACAGATGGGTAACTTTCACATTTGATCTTATACAGTCTCAGCAAATCGATGCAAGTATTATATCGTACCTGATTCCAAGACGTTAGGCAGTAGAGTATAAACAACGGTCTGTTGCCTAGCCAGGAAGGGGTGTTTACCTTATGCTAAATAAAATATTTTGTTGCACCCTAAAAGGTCTTTATACTGTAAGTATTGTACTTTTTACACACTTGCTGTTTAATTTTAATGTGCATCTTAGTTGTAGTTTTTGTTACCAAATTTAGAATTTGAATTTTGAAATTGCAATGTGAAATCGCTAATACTTATTTGGTAGCATGTATACGTCAT